>NC_063205.1:11150585-11173085 GCF_017589495.1 Alosa alosa
GGGAGCCATGGGCAAGAACAGAGGACGAGTGTCTGTCTCACTGCTCTCACTGTTGAGAAATTATCTTGTATTTCATTTTTATTTCTCCGGTTTCTCCCTCACTTTCTTCAGCTATCTACTTCTGTGAGGTTTTTTTTTCTCAGGAACTTGTACACATATTCATCCCGCACACAACTCACATTCACTCATTTGCACACACACACACACACACACACACACACACACACACACACACACACACACACACCTGTTGACCTTTTTTCTTCACAATTGAAGCTAAGTGTGAGTGCTGTGCACAAGATGATTGGATGATTGAATAATGCTGCCAAATGGAATTGTGAATGCTGTTTAACACGGTGGCAGAATCTACTGAGGACAAATGCTTGGTTTCCTCAACATCTCTAGCATGGGATTACAGATTCTCTTTAAATGAGAACCCATTAAAATAGCAAAACCAACAGCAAAAAGCAAAAGCCCTCTTACAGCAAATTAGAAACCTCCCGTGGTGTAATATGAAAATGGTTAGATTGCTGTGCTGCAGAAACCTTTCAACAGTGCTTTAAGGGAGAGTCATGAGCTATGAGTGGCAGGCATCAAGCAACACACTTCAATTAGATGTGGTGTGTTATTTTGTGCTTTTTAACAAGACAGGAAAAGACCAATGGAAGCCATCATTACTGAAAGTACGTACTGTAATACAAAGAGCCTTTCCTGACTAAGTCACCTTGAACAACAAAGTGCCAATGCCAGTGTTCAGCTAAGCCTTGTCCAACTTCCACAATAATTGGTGTTTGCCAACAGCGTTAACTTTGACGCAAAGAAACAATTTGAAATACAGTGCTGCACACTATTCTGCTTCAGCGCGCTCGCTGTGGGTTATCGCCTTGCCATTTTGCCATGGGAGTTTAAAGGGACTTTTCAAAAGGTCATAATCACATAATCACAAGTTGCATTGCTTTCTCTCACCCCTGGGTGAGTGACTGCTCTTGAATGCTAAAGCCCCTTTAAATCATTGAGAGAATCTAGCATTAGCAAAACCTTGGTGCTCGGAGATGAACTTCCTAAACAAAGCCTGACTGTAGGCACATTGAAAGGCAGTAATATGTCAGTACAGAGTGCCCAAAGCGTCCATGTTGAATAGGCTAATAATAATAATAATAATAATAATAATAATAATAATAATAGGTATCCAGCTGAATTAGCATCACATATTTCAACCTAAAATAAGTTTTACACTGTTTTGAGCCTACCAATGACTGACTGCATTATGTATGCTGTGTTCGTGAGCGGAGTGAGAGAGAGTGCATGCCGGCTCTTTACATCTCCCTGATTCAGCACCGCTGGCTCTGCTCTGCACACGGCCAAGTAGAGCCAACAAAACACAGACGTCTTCACCACACACAGTCAGCTCCGAGATGTCCTCCCTCATGCCCCATGGCCATACCTCACTGAAGCAGCCAGCTGCATCTCACAGCTTTCCATCACGTCTGAGAGGGACAGAAAAGTTGCAGACAGGTGCTCCAGCCTTTACCCCCTGTGTGTTTTTTAGAAATGGGTGTCAGTATTGATTTGGAATTTTTCGAACAAATGGTTAACATTTGTAGTATTGCTGTATGGTATACACATGTGCATTGGGGCCATATCATCTCTTGCAGACCCCCACTATTCACAGGACCTTTGAAAGCTGTCCCAGGACATCAGAATTTCAAATTTCATACAAAACACATTTGGAAGAGAAAAAAAAACAAGTTGCTATGGTTACCTAGAGTCACCATAGTGATCCCAAGGATAGGTTTGTTGCCAAGACAACTGTTCAGTTAACACATGAACAGTAAGCAAACAGATGAAAAATTAGATAATGTAGCTTTTCTGAAAAAAAAGACATTCAAAGGTAACTTCAGGCACAATAGAACTAATCAACCACAAGTCTGTATTATAGCCGCCTCAATGTACATTGTCAATAGTGTCTGCCTTCTCATTCAGATCATGTACTGCCCAAGCTTCTTCATGGAGGTATTTTTGTGGCTGTCCCCTCAAGTAATCAGACCATGTATCACCTCATTTATATGAATAATAACCCGATGTAATTGAACTCTCTACGGCCTTCCTGGGTCACCCACCTCACGACAGTGGAGGATGGCAAAGGCACAGATCTATTCATTATTTCGGATCCTGCCATCTAATTCAAGCTTTCACTGAAATGGGCCAGCTCCCTCAAACGAGGTCTCAATTATCCTGTCATAAACCCAGGCAATGTAATGACCATTCTGTCTCTCACTGAAAAGGGCAGCCTTTGTAAATATGGTCCTCTTTTTCTCTCCCCCAAAGACATTAAAAGGCTGTTTGGAAATGTTAGATGTGATGTGAGAACAGGAAATGCTCTCCAAGAAACCCATGTAGGGAAGCAAACGGTACCCCCACTTTTACCATTTGAAGGACAGGACAAGCAAAAATGCACCATAGGGTGCATAGAGAGGTCTGTGTTGGCCAGTGGAACAAGTCCTTCAGGCATAATAAAATCCTCCACTGAAGTGGGAAAAGAGTCTTGAACAAAATGATGAATGTATTAAACACTTCCTCACATACAAAAACCTCAGTCATAATTATAGTACTTTTCTATCATATTGTGTTTCTATCATATTATATTCTGTAGCAAATGTATTTTTTTTGTTGTTGTTGTTGTTTGTTGTGCCTATATGTTGTCTTGCTAGAAAAAATCTGTTGATGTACATTAAAATACAGAATAATAATTCCTCAGATTTCTCCTTCAAACACATGGTGACAGAGGTTAAAAATAACATTACTAGTAAACATAAGATACAAGATAAGAAATGCTTTCTCCATTCCCAGGGGATTTAAGTGTCACAAGTTATCAGTAAAGGTGATATACCAAAACATACTAAATGGAACAGATGGTTTTGCCATATGGATACATATTTTGCTTTTGTAAAAGCAACAGGTATATGCCACTTTGATAAAAAATAATACATTTGTTATATCCAGGAACACTACTAGAATTATGTTGCCTTCAGTGTAAATCAATTGAGTTGATCTAATGGTAGATGGTCTCTCATGGCATATTCCAATGGGAGTGTGGATTGGTCGCTGTAGAGGCACTAACTGCAGAGTTATATGTAGTTTCTCATCTGAAAAATGTAAATGCACTGCATAAGTCTACAACTCCAGTGAATAAGTGGCATACTAAAAGACTTCATAGATCTCAGTGGAAGAAAAAAAGGCATACTTAAAAACAACAACAAAGACAGATAGAGACCATGAAAACATAAAAGCATGATAGTGTCCTGTGAAGTGTTGGGTTTCAGCCGTTTCTGTGGAGATAACAGAGGGAATGGCTGATTTCTTGACAAGATTAGAGCTTTGAGGGTGGCTCTCCAAGATGAGAGAAAAAAACACTCTGTGAGCACGCTGTGCCCAACATTGAAATTTACAGTTCTGTCGATCCTCACTGCAAGATGCAAAATACATGTACTGTAGAAAAAAAACATCACACATCTCCGACCTAACACAAGAAAACTGACAGAATTGCCTTTGCAGGCGATTGATGTTCCTGCTTCCTGGATATGTGTGGAAAAGTGAAAAGTCCATTCCCACCGAGGTCATTTAATATCCACCACCTTCTCACATTTCAATATTGTCTTAGGCTTTGAACGTTCGGGTTGCTTGAGAAAACTCATATCATGCACAGTCACAGAGGAGATCAATGTTGTGGCTTAGGAACAGAAAACAAAATAGCATTCAGAACAAATGATCCTTGTCAGTGCTTCCAGTTAATCCTCCTCAGAAAGCATCACAGACTTTATCAATTTACATCCAATACAGATGAGGAGAGAAACTCTCGAGGATCAATATGGCCTTGTCTCTCCGCCCCTTGTATTATCTGTTGAATTAGGCTTTCAACAAATATGTCTCATATTTTACAAAAATCTTCTGAGCTCTTTACATCAATGTCTGACGGAGGTTTATCGTTTCAGAGTTGTCAGGAAGGTCTTTGAATAATCAACATTCACATTTCAAATGTGAAACTGTCAAATTCACGTCATTTATCATTATTTTCTCGTTCGACTCAGTTTATGTCAGCATCCATTGAGTGATATTTAGTCCCCTCAGAAACAAAGTGTTACTTCTGATATAAACACATGTATGGACAGAGGCTGCTATTAGACAATGAGTCCACAGTAAACTTACCACACAAACAGTGTATATATGTATAGTGTAGTGTAATATGCAGTTGTGTTGTGAGCTTGTAGGAATTTTGTTGCTGGCATCATCATTGCATCATTTGATATTTACCCACTCCATGGAGAGCCACTCTCCCCAGATGGGGATTAGTCTGAAAAAAAGACACATTTGTCCGTTACTACATGATGCAAACTGGCGACAAATGAAATGTGTACCCTTGTTGCATGCATGGGCGACTTCACTATTTCCCTATTTATACTCAGATTGAAGTAATGAGCTAATCTTCTGCCCATTTGTGGGAAATTACTTTCTTTTGATAATATAATTGAGCTCTTACCAATTGGATTTTACAAACTATTCCTGAGCTTTCAAGTACAATGTGATGGGGGATTTGTCATGGTACGTTTCAGTCCTGACCCATTTTGAAGCTGTGACTTTTCTACAACGAAGGACATAGGGGTATTTGTCTCATCAGTAAATAAATGTCCCAGACCTTTAACATACAGTACCATTGGGTGCTCACTGCCCATAGACATGCGCTGAATAACAACAACCTGTGTTCGATAGGAGGCAACTGGAATAAACATCCTTAAACCACTGCTGTTTGTTTTCTACTAATTTCAATAACACCTACAGAGGTATCCAAAAATAATGCATTAGGTGCAGTAAAGTGATGCAGAGTTTCCCCCACTGAGTCCATTATGTTTTTATAGACAACTTGAGGGGTGTCTGACACCCCTCAAGTTGTCTATAAATTTTAATCAAAGCTGAGGAATTATATTTAAAAAGAGAAACCTTTTCACCCAGCGCACTTCATTTCCAAACATAAAATAAAAATAAAACAACTCAATAGCACAGAAAAAAAAAAAAGAAATAGCATGCACCACAATAGTAAATTACTTCATAAGTCATACATATCAAAGACAAAAAAAAACAAAAACATATCAGCCTATATTGCCTCCATCTGAGGCACCAATGAATCCCGGGGAGCGCTACTGTTACGGAGAGGGTAACCAGGGACGTTTTGTTATGACAACAGAAATAGGTTGCAGCTGGATTGCTGTGTCATGCCAGCAATAAATAATACACACCTGTGAGCCACGCTTGACTGAACTGCTGACACTGAAACCCTCAGAATAGTGTCTGTGCAGAATGCGATTTCTTAGGCCCTGGCATCAACATAGCTGAGAGCTGCGGCTGGTGAGACAAGGTCTTCACTCCCTCAAAACTCAACATGCCCCTCATTTCTATGTGCCAGAAAGTCTCCTCTAACTGCTCTGGTTCTCCCTCCCCAAACCAGACATGGAGTTCAGCATGCCAGCCAGCAACACAGTTGATATTTACCAAGAGAGGTTAAATTTTGCATCGAGGATGTCAGCCAAACAAAATCTCCTCTTCATTTGAGCACACTGGCATTTTTACAGTGGAGAGGGATTGTCATGTATAGTTGATGATATTTGCTGATGTTTTTTTAATAAGGGATGCCACCCAGGTTAGATGCGCTTAAAAGGTCCACGATGTTGTCCTGTGTTCCAACCTGGCAAGTGAGTGTTGGCTAGCAGCAGCTAAGCTAGAGGACCATTGCCAGGCTGCCAACACTGAGTTCTGCACCCAGGAAGCACCAATGATATGGCTTCCCCCGTGTGGTATCTTGCTTTATAGGTCCCAGTGGGCAAAGGACTATACACATCTCCACAGTATTAATAATGGCACAAGGCATTATCTAATTGTCCCTTCGTTAGTCATTTCCTCTAAATGTTTATTGAATTAAAACCATAATATTACCATATGCTTATTTCATGGTATAATTATAAAATGTACACTGTATACTGTATACTTTGTGTGTGTAACATAATTAAACAGTGCACAGTGTGTAATGAACAGTGCATTATCTCACCTACCCTATAACAAATTGCTTTTATATTCAATAATAAGTGGTAATGGGATGGGTTGACATGCCCCCTTAAGACCAACATACAAAAAAAAGGTGGACCTCCTAGGCCCTACGGTTCTCGAGATATTCACAGAAAACTGTCTCCGGCCACCTATAGGCCAGTTGGTGTATAGTATCATAAATTAATTTACTGTGTGGGCCCCCATGAACGGAATTCCACGAAACTTGGTGTGGATTCAGAGGGTGTCATAATGATCCTACACTTCCAATTTCCAATGTTAGGTCACAGATACCTGCGATTACAACACCTCATTTTTACTTTTTTGTGTTTAACTAGGTGGCGCTATACATGAAATTAGTGGTTATGGAATGGGTTGACATGGCCCCTTGAGATCAACATACAAAAAAATGGTCCTCCTAAACCCTACGGTTCTCGAGATATTCACAGAAAACTGTGTCTGCCCTACCCTCCTTTCGGGGGGTCAAGTCCAGCTTTACATTTGAAGCATGTAACACAATAAGTCAGTCAGTCATTATCAATCACTTTTCTTTGCTGTTTATGATCTACTCAGCAACATATCAAAAATATAGAAAATGACGTCATAAGACTGGCAGCCTTAACCCTCTTACCCACCACAAGCACGCCATATGGCAACTGTGGCAAGGAAAAACTCCCATATTCCAGGAAGAAACCTTGAGCAGAACCTGACTTAATAGGGGAGCCCATCTGCTTCTGGCTGGCTGCCCCTCAATAGTAGCAGATGTAGAATAATCTGAAAATGTAGTCTACAGGATAAGATGAGTTAACTAAAAGCTTTCCTGTACAGGTATGTTTTCAGATCTTTTTAAAAATATTTACTGAACTCGCCTGCTTGATGTACAGAGGCAGGGTGTTCCATAGTTTGGGGCATAATGGATAAACGCAGCTTCTCCACTTTGTTTGTGGAGCACTTTGGGTAAATGAGTAAAAGATTAGAATTGGATGATCTAAGTTTCCTTCGTGGTTGATAAGATATTAAAAGCTCAGAGATATATGAAGGTGCTATGCCAGTCAGAGCTTTGTAAGTAATTAACATAACCTTAAAATCAATTCTATAGGAAATAGGGAGCCAGTGCAGTTCAGCCAACACAGGGGTGATGTGTTCTCTCTTCTTAGTCTTAGTTAAAAGTCTAGCCGCAGAGTTCTGTATGAGTGCCAATTTCTTTAGATGTTTTTTTGGGAAGACCAGTGAAAAGTGCATTGCAGTAGTCTAACCTGCTAGTGATAAAGGCGTGAATGAGTTTTTTTCTGCATCTTGTTGAGTTAAAAAGGGCAACACTTTGGCAATGTTTCTCAAGTGGAAATAGGCTATCTGAGTAACTTTACTGATATGGGGCTTAAAACTTAACTCTGCATCTAAGATGACACCGAGGCTTGTTACTTTTTGGTTTGACCTGGTGTGCCAAGTTCCCAGATTACTAAGAATAATATCTCGCTTAAGTTTTGGTCCAACCAGAAGTACCTCTGTTTTGTCATCATTTAGTTTCAAAAAAGTTTTGCTCATCCACTGATTAATGGAGGTTAGGCATGCAGTGAGGGAGCAAAGGCCATCTAGGTTAGTTGGCTCCACAGAAATATACAATTGGGTATCATCTGCGTAGCTGTGGAAGTTTACATTATGCTGACTTATGGCGTTTCCCAATGGAAGCATATATAGAGAAAATAGCAGGGGACCAAGGCAGCTCCCTGGGCCACACCAAAAGGCAAGTCATGTTTTTTTCAGATACATGATCTCCTAGACTGATATAAAAATCTCTGCCAGTAATGTAGGTTTGAAACCAGTTTAGAGCATTATCAGAGAGACCCACCCACTTCGCAAGGCGGAATTAGGATGCTATGATCAATGGTGTCAAATGCCACACTCAAATCCAGAAGAATAAGGATTGAGACTTTGTTTGAGTCGGTAGCTAGTCTGAGATCATTGACTATTTTTTACTAGAGCCGTTTCTGTGCTGTGATTTGATCTAAAACCTAATTGGAATTTTTCAAGGATACTGTTTTCGTTGAGGAAGGTATTTAACTGATTACAAACAACTTTTTCAAGTACTTTGCTCAAAAACGATAGATTTGATATAGGCCTGTAGTTGCTCAGATTGGTATGGTCAAGATTTGACTTTTTAAGTAAAGGTTTCACAACAGCGGTTTTAAAAGCAGTTGGAAATATACCTGTTTCTAATGAGGTATTTATTACCTTGAGAAAAAAGGGAGCTAAGCCATCATATACTTTTTGAGGAATGTAGTAGGGATTGGATCTAAAACACATGTTGAGGAGCCGGTTTGAGTTATAATTTTACCAAGCTCAGATTGAGTAATAGTGCTAAAGGACCTTAATTTTGGGGGCTGTTTTGGGTGTACTATCAAACATATTACTTGTGTTACCAATAGCCTCCCTTATAGAAATGACTTTGTTTTTGAAGAAGTCTGCAAATTCTTAGATCTTAGAGAGGATGCCTGACTGAGTGTATCAAAAGGTGTTTGATGCAATAGCCTATCAATGGTAGAGAACAACACCCTAGAGTTTCCACTGTTTTCAGCAATTACCTTAGAGAAGTGGTTCCTCCTCTCATTCCGAATAGCTCTATTGTAATTTGCAATTTTTTTCTTTTAGAATGTACGGTGAACCTGTAACTTAGTTTTTCTCCATGTTCTCTCAGCTTTCCTACATGATCTTTTTAGATCATGGATATTTTCGTTCATCCAAGGTGTCAGTTTGCTACAGGGCCTTTTTTTTAGTCTTTAAGGGTGCCACTCTGTCAAGCAGAGCCTAATTCACGATTGAGAGCCTCTACCATTTGATCAATGGGATGATGTAAAATATCTAAATTTATGGAGTCTATAAGAGCTATGAACTGCTGTTCTGCTCTAATGTCCAAGAGTCACGATTTGATTGCAATTTCGGGATGAATGTTTGGAGTATGTAGTACTATATTAAAAAAATGATACACAGTGATGATCAGACATATTTATATCATTTACTGATAAGTCTGTGACTTCTATCCCTCTAGAAATGACTAGATCGAGGGTGTTGCCAAGGTTGTGGGTGGGTCCTGTAACATGCTGCTTTAGCTCTAAACTGTCCAACACATTAAGGAACTTACTGGCTTTAGCATCAGTTGTCTTATTGACATGAATATTGAAGTCGCCATTTACAATTATCCGATCATAGCTAGTGATGATGAGCGGCATAAGTTCAGAAAACTGGTCGAAAAGCCAGTCCATAGTTTAGGAGGGCGGTATAAGGTTAATAGAAGTACAGCTGGGTCAGCCTTCAGAGTGAGGGCAATATACTCAAAGGAAGCGAATTAAGCCAAAGTTGACTCGTGTGCAACTATATTTGTTTGAGAGAATGGAGGCAATTCCACCACCTCGTTTGCCTTGTCTAATTGAGTGGAAGAAATTATAATTTGGGGACAAGTCTCAACAAGAACAGCTTAAGCTGTCTGAAGTCAACCAGGTTTCAACAAGAAACAGAAAATCCATTTTTTTCACTAATAAAATCATTGATTGCAAAGGTTTTGGTAGTAAGTGCACCTATATTTAGTAAACCCATGTTAGCTGAAAATGCCTCTGGCTTTTGAGGAATATGCTGAGGTATGGAAAGAATATTTGTTAGGTTTCTAGTTTTAAATTTGTCTTTTCTTTTTACTATACGTTGGGTAGAAATCAACGTTGGAATAGAACTATAAGCATAAGTCATGCTATTGCATGACACAGCTTGATCTATGGTAGTAGTATTGTATGTTACCCTGCAGAAAACATTCTCAGACTCATCCACATGTATAATGCCATTCGAATCAATACCTGGGGGGCGTGAATCTGTAATATTTTCTACAGAATGTCAATGCCTCAGTGTGGACGCTATGTTGTCAGAGAGTAGCCTGGCTCCATGTTGGTTTGGGTGGAGACCATCACGCTTCAGCATACTGGGCCTCTCCCAGAACAAGCCCCAGTTGTTGACATAGGGGATGCTTAGGGAAGCCGCAGTAGCGTTTGAGCCAGGTGTGGAGATCGAACAGTCTGGACCATCTCTCAGCACCTTTTTCTGTAGGTAGGGAGAGGCCCAGAGATGACAAAGCGTTTTTCTGTGCCCATCAGAGTGGTGATGAGAGTTTTGTAGTTTTCCTGCAGTGCTACTGACTGCTTATCTCTGATGTCGTTAGTGCCCACGCATTAATGATGATGTTGTTGACCTTGGTGTGGCAGGCCAGGATGCTTGGGAGTTTCTGCTGGATGTCAAGGACCTTGGCACCAGGGAAGCAGTAGACCTTGGAGGGACCGCTACATGATGGGGGAATGCAGAGGTCTCTAACCATGGAACTGCCGATGACCAGGGTGGAGGTTGATGAGGTCCGGGGAGGAGGGGGTCGGGGGGGCGCCGACTTTGAGGAGGGACCAGGATGGTTGTCTCAGGGCTGGAGGGGCTCCTCATCCCTCGGTCAGAATGGCATAGCGATTTTCCAGTCGTTATAGGTTGGGCTGGGCCTGAGTGCCGTCGGACCGTCTGCCCGTGCTTGTGATGCTTGCTTCTACGCCATGGCTCAGGCTGGTGTGGAGTGGAGCTGGCCAGCAGAGCAGGCTTGGTTCTCAGCAGAGGCCGGGGAGAGGCAACAGGGACAGAAGTTGCATTAGTGCATGGCATGGTTAAAGTATTGGAGGACAGAGAGTGAAATCAGGGCATCTGGCATTTGTGTGTGTAAGAGAGGTAACGTTACTTACGGAGAGAATGGTGTCGAGGAACTGTTCATCCTTCTCAATCTGATGGAGGGTCGCTATTCTGGCTTCGAGTTCCACTATCTTTTAAGCTGAGAAGGACGCATGAGTCGCAGCCTGGTGCACAGCTGAGGGGAGGCATCGTGTCGCGGCGAGGGCTCGTCGGTGTCAACTGTTTTTTTGTTTTTTAAACGTTTGTTTGCTAGTTGGCTAGCAACAGCGATATCGTGCAGTTCCTTGATAACTCGAACACAGGTAGCGGGTAAGTAATCTGAGAAGATCTCACTTTTATATTGAGTCACTAGTTTTGAGAGACGTTAGAAGGAATTTGATGCTTTCTTCTTCCAGATAGCGTTTCCTTGGCCCGGTATTATTTGCAGCCCTTGATACTGGCTTAACGTTTAACGTTAACGTTAAAAGCAGAATTAAGACATCCGGGAAAAGTTACTGAGCTGCGCTCAATGAATCCAAAACAAGAGCATACAGGCTTAATTGGTTGCACAAAGACCAAGCCAGAATGAGCAGACACGGATTCCAAGGGTTAGGTGCCTTGATCAAGGGCACTTCAGCCATGCCTACTGGTCGGGGTTCGAACTGGCAACCCTCCGGTTACAGGTCCGAAGTGCTAACCAGTAGGCCACGGCTGCCACATAGTGAGACATTTAGAAATCATATAGGCCTTTCAGCGTGATTTTTTTTTGTGGAAAAAATGTGCTGGACTGGGTGGCGGTCATATTTTGTACCGCTCTGCGGTACATCTAGTATTATAAAATAGTGGGAGGCTGTGGACATCTAAGCACATGCTAATTCCAGAGTCACACTAGGTTATTTCCCCTTGAGAGTCAGTGCACTAGAATGATAATGACTCTGTATCCTAATTCTGGGCCTTCTCCGTGCTGGGATCTGACATTGCAATAATAGATCTGGTCTGCTGTTGGTGCAGGAAATTACCATCTGTAATAGCTGTGTGCAAAAAGCAAGAACACACTCCAGAAAGAGAGAGAGAGAGAGAGAGGGAGGCACAGAAAGAGAGAGAAGCAATGCATTTCCCCAGGTGGAAGTGTAATGGTTTTAAGAAGGAGCCTGATAACATGATGCAGGTGACGCTTGCAGGTATAGACCCTCCATGAAGGCAGAGTTATTTGTAGACATGTCACATTTCAGTGATTTGTCCCATACACACACTGGCACATGATAGCTGAAGACTTGGACCGAAATGGCCCTAGCTGTTGGGTTGCATTACAAACTCGTGTTCAACGTCATCGTATGGCATTTACAAAAGTGATAATTGCGTCTGACATATACGGAGATGTGGTGTTTGTTGATGTGACAGTATTTACAGAACGACTATCTAAAATTAGAAGTATGAACTTCCTCAAAAAGCGAGGGATATAAAGAGAGGGAGGAGAGCAAGATAATTTATTTTTGCTCTTTTAATCTACCTGGACATAAATTCTAGAGTCTATACTGCCAAATTACTTTCTTTTTTTTTCTTTCACTGGGCCAGTGAGACAGAGATTTGTGGAGGCTGAGTGGAGTTTGGTCAGTCGCTAGAGGGTGACAGTGACATTTTCCCAGCCTCACCCTCCTCCCCCACACCCTCATCTCATTTTGGCAGCCAAATGCCCTGATTCATATCAAGCTCTTAATGATTGAGTGGGTTAAGCTGTAAAGCAGGAATGACAAAAGGGATGACAAAAATTCAGACACACCACCTCTCTCCTTTCACTGCTCGCAGAGAGTTCACTATTCTCTGCGCTCTCAATCCTCATCAGTACAGCATAGCACAGTCTAAACTCAAATAACTAATTATACTCTTTATAATCTTATACTCTTGTTTGTGTAGGTGAAAGTAAATACATATTACTTTATTCGTCTTATGTAAGTATACAATATTGCTAGCCTGGTAAACCAGACCCTGGAATCTTTCAGATTAAGGGTCTGGCCACGAGTAATGAAAATGGCCCAATTCGAAGGGCGGCACCAAGCATGCGTTTGAAACTCTCACTGCACGCAGTTGGATAACGCTACGACCAATCACAACAATTCATCAGTGTCAGTCATCAGTGTAGCTCGCCTTTGTCCCGCCTACACCGATTTGATTGGTCCCTCTCGCTCGAGAGATAGAAGAAATTTGGATCATTGCTCGTGGCCAGAGTATCTTGCGGGCACAATTCAAATTGTGCTCTTGCGAGAACTCTGGATTTCCAGGGTACAATATTGCAGGTCTCCCACACCAAATCTAAACCAAAACCTCAACCTTAGCAATACAAAGTCCATCGTGTGACAGCACATGCTAACATACAGTAAGAGCACATTTGCGGAAAAGCAACCGTTTTCCAACTTGCCACCTGAAGGTAGAACAGCAGTTTACATTGCAATTATGTTTGTAATAGGCTATGCCATGCCATCCAGACCACCAGAGTGTTGTAAATGTATTTGTTAATTGTGTGGCAGTGCAGGCCAGACAGAAATAGACGCACCAGAGTCCGAGTTGACTGAGGGCAAGCGAGGAGTCTGTTCTCATCCATTGGTCCATGCATGCGTGCATGTGTGTGTGTGTGTGTGTGTGTGTGTGTGTGTGTGTGCAGTCGGGCAAGCCTGCGTGAGACGTGATGAGCGGCTGTCACTGGGTGGGCAGGGAGGTGTCGCAGTCAGTGTCGCAGGAGATATTGATTCATTCTGGCAGCCCGAGGATTGCATGTGGCGCCAAGTGCATGTGTTAAAGCAGACAGACTGTGTGGATATGTGTGGGTCTCTCTCTCTCTCTCTCTCTCTCTCTCTCTCTCTCTTTTCTCTCTCTCTCTCTTTCTCTCTTTCTCTCTCTATGTCTTTGTGTCTGTCTGTCTGCATCTGTCTGTGTTGTGGCGTTTCAGTGTTTGGCTGAGCATGCAATTGTATGAGAAACAGATATACAGTATTAGAGCATATTAGGAGCACATATATGCTTGTGCGTGTGTGTACTGTACTGTATGTGTCTGTCTGTTTATACCTTTGGGGCACGCAGAATGAGCCATAATGTAAATAACTGTGACTGCCTTATTTTATTGTGCAATGTGTACATGGCATGCAAGCATGCTGCAGACATGTGGTGGCTTATGCTGCTATGCTGAGCACTGGCCTTCGAGTTGTTTGATAGTTAGTTGTTTAAACCAGGCGGGATTCTCACTCTTACACAATATGATGTGGTTTTGAAGCATTTGCCCAATCAAATTGACTTCATGCTATTTGAAAAGAGAGGCTGGCCAAATAGAATAAATCTACTTGCTTTGGGTTGCAATCTGTGCATACAAAAATGCACTATATAAATAAAAGTCACTTGACTTGACTTGACTTGACAATATTGAGGTATTCCGCCCATTCTGGCCACTTACAGATCCATTATGGAGGCCATATCATCTGATATCAGCATGGGCAATAAGGGTCAGGCAGTTGCATTCGTAGGTCTGAAAGAGGGAGGAAAAGCAGGCTAAATTGGTCTTAAAGGATGGATGGCATTAGGAGCTTGAAGAGCAGACGGTAGGAGTTGTAAAGTGAATTTCAATTTCTGTGTTAGCTGAGCGACTGAGGCAGCTGAAGAGATAACTGCAGGATTCCCACGAGCGCTTTGTAGCTCTTATTCATCCCGAAAGGCACACAGGCAGGCATTCATATTGGCATATAGGCAGGCACACTCACATACTCTCCCTCTCTCTCTCTATCTTTCTCTCTCTCTCACACACACACGCTCATGAACACACAATCTCATGTACTTTCTCTCACTCTCTTTCATTCACACACACACATACTCTCTTTTAGTTATACTCTTTCTATTTTTTTCTCTCTGTCATACTCACACACACACACACACACACAAACACATACACACACACACACACACACACACACACACACACACACACACACACACACACACACACACACACACACACAGCTACCTTTCCTCCTCTCCTCCCTGTGCTCCCTCCCTGTCTCCCTGTCTCCTGTCCTGGGGGAGTAGGGGTGTGTGGGGGTGGTGGCTGTGGCTGTGCGGTGGTGCAGTTTGTTTATTTGGACTCATTTGTACGGAGTCCACACCTGAGCTGGCCCCTCACTCATCTGCCAAGCTGACCTTTTGGTTTGGGCAGGGAATTGGCACTGCATGGCAGGCCAGATTGATCTCCCTTTCATTCAGCCTGCTATGTGTGTCTGTGTGTGTGTGTGTGTGTGTGTGTGCTGCTAGTGAAAGAGAAAGAGTGAGGAGGAGGATGGGGTGTAGAAAAGTATGGTGTATGGGGGGCATGCTGCTATAACCCCTCCACCCCCAAAGTCCCTTTTACTTTGTGTATGTATATGTGTGTGTGCGTGTGTATGCAGAGCAAGAGTGTGTATTGGAGGGGGGGGGGGAACTAATATAAACACAGCACCCCCACCTGCTGAAGCCCTTTGGCTATGTCTCCGTGGACAGATCATGGAGTTGGACGGGGCTGGTCTGCCCGTGCTGGCTGAGGCGGTTTGGGGTGAGCGGCGAACCCTCAGCCCTGCTGGCATCCTGCTCCACCACGCCAGGCCTCGTGCTCGAGTGGCCGCAGAGAGGGGAGGAGGAGGAGGAGAGAGGAAGGGGAAGAGGAGAGGAGCGCATCCCGTCACACGAGGTGAAGTGAGGACGCTCCATCTGTTCACACTGCACACCGGTGGAGCCCATGGAGTGGACCTCTGGTGTGCTGCACTGCACTGCCGACTGTTTAAAATACACAATTTCTTGCTCTCTCTCTCTTATTCTCTCTCTCTCTCTCTCTCTCTCTCTCTCCATACTGCCTCCCAGAGCTGCCGTGTGCATACATATATTCAAAAATATGTCAGCACAAGTCAGAGTCACCAAGCGATATATCAACAGAATGGGGGAGCATAAACGGGCTCTTAAATGTGGAAACCAATCCAATCCCACATGAATCATTTAATACCGCGCGTCACAAAGAACAAAAGAGTGTCGGAATCGGTGAAGGCATTTGTCCTACAGTGTGTCAGCTGTCAGATACCAGAGGATCACTGGGGAACACACACGTGTCCATATCAGCAAGAAATCCATAAAACTAGCGTGTCACATAATTAGGTGCAACACATAATAATGTGACATTTATGTGAAGCTAATTCGTGATTAAGTTTCCATGTCATCTATCTGTCAAATCCACCTGTCTGTGTGTGTGTGTGTGTGTGTGTGTGTGTGTGTGTGTGTGTGTGTGTGTGTGTGTGTGTGTGTGTGTGTGTGTGTGTGTGTGTGTACATTTTGGCCCAGGAGAGGCGGCAGAGCTGTGCAGAGCACTGGAGTGCAGCCTCTTACCTGGGGAACAGCATCAGATGCACTGCACTCTTACCTGGGGAACAGCATCAGATGCACTGCACTCTTACCTGGGGAACAGTATCAGATGCACTGCACTCTTACCTGGGGAACAGCATCAGATGCACTGCACTGTGGCGCAGCGTTCCATTTAATTCCCCCCCTCATTAAAAAAGTGAAGAAAAGAAGAAGAGAGAGAGAGAGAGAGAGAGAAGTCACAGGAAGGAGAGAGATGTTTATTTGCAGACTTAACCACGGTGTAACTACTTTGCTGTTTCCTGTTTCCCCCGTATCCTGCAGGTAAACAAACACACACACACACACACACACACACAAAGAAAAGAAAAAGTATACACATGTACTTTTTTTCAATCAATATTCATAGACTTCCAACCAGCATGCTGAATTCCATATTTACTTATTTGGGGGGAGAATCCCTGTGAGTGGTGCCGGAGGAGGTCCTAAGGAAGTGGAGGAGTGATAGCCTACTGGTCTGGGATGGTGTGCCACTCCAACCGCCCCCATCCCTGGATATGGATGTGTGGATGGCAGCAGGGAGGAGGGGGGGCACTCTGTTGCACAGTACAGAGCCAACACAACACAACACAACACAACACAACAACACAACCCAACACAACCCAACACAACACAACACAACACAACACAACCCAACACAACCCACAACACACAACACAACACACAACACAACACAACCCAACACAACACAACCCAACACAACACAACCCAACACAACCCAACACAACCCAACACAACACAACACAACACAACACAACACAACACAACACAACACAACACAACACAACACAACACAACCCAACACAACCGTAAATCAGGTGTACAGGCCAAGTATACTGTATTTGCATCTCTCTACATTTGCATCTCTCTGCATTTATCCAATCCGTGAATTAGTGAACACACAGTGAGGTGAAGCACACAATGAACACACAGTGAGGTGAAGCACACAATGAACACACAGTGAGGTGAAGCACACAATGAACACACAGTTGCTACAGCGCTCTGGGAGCAGTGAGGGGTTTGGTGTCTTGCTCAAGGGCACTTCAGCCGTGGATGTGGGCATGGGAGAGCAGTGCTCAACCACTTCCCCCACCCACATTTTTCCTACTGGCCGATGATCGAACCAGCAACCCTTCGGTTCCAAACCCGAAGCGCTAACCAGTAGGCCACGGCTGCCCCAATACACACAATATACACATAAACACACTCACAAACATTAAAGGATAAATCCGGCAAGTTTTCACATAGATCTCCGTTTCTCACCAATTGTTGTTTGTATGGAAAAAAATGAAAACAATCGGTTTTACCATACAGCCATGCAGCTACAGAACTACTCCCTGTTTATGAGCTCCCATTTACTCAAGCTGGGTAAGACTGATTGTTTTCATTTTTTACTTACCAACAGTACTGGTGACCCCGAGAAATGAAGATCTGTGTGAAAACTCTTTTCCTTTAATACACTAACACACTCATGCGTATTTGCACACACTGACACACACACACACACACACACACACACACACACACACACACACACACACACACACACACACACACATTCTAGTGGTGTCCTCACATTTTCAGTGTGTCATTCAGTGTTTCCAAAGCCTCCTGGTTGTTTCAAAGCTCTCCTTTGATTTTGCTTCGCCCCAGGTGAAGAAAGAAACTCTTCCCTGGAAGCAGACAGGTGCTTCCCTAATGTTAAACCCTCACAATGTCAGTCTCTTCTGTAGCAGGACTGCGAGAGGTCCTACGTGCTGGGTCACTGTCTGTCATTCCACACCCAATCCTCTTATCACAGCTAAATAAGACATCCATCCTCGGGAGCGGCTATTGAGTCCAGACACAAACATCCCATTGATGTTGTTATGGACGGACACTGATGCTTCTTGGGAATAAACTTATCGGCAAGGACATATAAAATGCTCTATTTCCTCTGTGTTGCCGCAATTTGTGGATGGAGATGTTTCATTCAGACCTGAATAAATGTGACGGCTCTCTCTCGGTTTGGTTTCAATTTGATGAGCAAACTATTACATTGGAATGCCTCGGCAAAGCACCAGGACCAATTGCCCGCCTCTTTGATAAGATAATGGGGCTGTTTCAGAAAGATGGCGAAATTGTTTCTTGTTTTTACTGGAACTGTTTGTGTTGTGTTGGCACCCCTTTCTCCTCGCAAGGTGGTAAACAAGTCGTCGGTGCCAGGGAGAAGTTTTAAAAATGTGTTTCCCTTTTTCTGCCCTAGAAGGAAAAATATAATCCCTCCCCCTAACCCCTCTTCACTCTCTTTCCTCTCTTCGCTCTCTCCTCTATCTTCATTTCTTGCTCTCCTTCACTCTCTCCTCTCTCTTCATTTCTTGCTCTCCTTCGCTCTCTTCTCGCTCTCCTTCGCTCTCCTCTCTCTGTCTCACTGCTCTGTGGGAGGGCAAAGAAAGCCTCTGTTTTTCATGGTTGATTTATCCAGTAATGTTAACCTTCAAAGCCAAGGCACACACACACACACACACACACACACACACACACACACATATTCACACACACACATTCTCACACACACACACACACACACACACACACACACACACGCACTCACGCACGCACACAATCTGGCTTTCTTCCACTGGCTGACAAACACAAGCACGCTGCCACGGCCCTTTGGTTTGTGGGAGCAAGGGGGAGGAGAACAGGAGGAAGGAGCCGGGTTGCTTGAGGACCAGTCCACTGGCCAGTGGAAAAGGTCACTACCGAGGTGAGTCATCACTTGAAAAGGGACGACAAAGAAGAGGAAAATAGAGGAGATAAAGATGAGGGCGGTTAACAGACTGGTAGAGAGAGAGAGACAGAGAGAGAGAGAGAGAGAGAGAGAGAGAGAGAGAGAGAAAAGAGAGGGAGGGAGGAGGGGAGGAGGAGTTGGAGGAGGAAGTGTGATTAGTGTCAAATGGTACTAACAGAAACTTCTCATTTCAGGATCCAAATGTACCTTTAAAAACATGCCATAAGACAGGGAATGGATAAATCTGATTCCCTCTAGTCTATAAAGAATATTAAATTCTGACTAGTCAGTCAACACAGTAAATCACTGGACTTTTCTTCAGTTTATTATGTTCACATTCAACTGGTGTCTTGTATGTCACGAGTTCTAATGGAATGGCACAAGAAGGCTAAGGCCTCTCTCATAATAACAAGTTTTTCATTGAATATCCTTGAACATTCTATGTTAAATTATCCATTGGTTTGGTGGGTAGCCATACAATAATATGAAATAACTTGTGTTTACTTTCTCCTTTAAATCCCTTTTTGGGCAATATAAGGGCGGACCCCCTCTAAGGGCCTGATTAACTAAAGGTTTGTGTGTATGAAAACATGTGTAAACTCAATATCCATGCAAACAATTGCACAAGCTGAGCTGCTAACGATGCCCACTGCAGCTTCCTTCAAATGAGCAAATTTGATTCTACAAAATACTTGGAGGTGAGCATGCAAATAAGTTTCTTTTTCTAAGACTTACAAACATTTTCTGGAGGTTATAATTTTCCTTTTGAAAAAAGGCTACATGTTAACTCGTCTGAAATGGACTGCTTAAAAAATCCTTTGTATGTACTCTCATGGCATTAAATTCTCTCATTTGGGTGACAAGGACACTAAAGGCTCCTACAAAGAGAGACAGTTATATGAAAAGTCTAGATTTTATCATGCTTCATGCTGCAAGTGAACGACGTTCACCTCACAGTGACCACCCTTCCCACCTGGTGACATATTTTCATTTCACTCGGCCAGGACCCTGCAGAAACCACTTTTGCCCCTTTTCTCTCTTTCCCGACTCCCGATAAGGTGGCTCCGCACGCGGTGGACGCGGCTAAACGGGTACGGCGGCACCTGTGAAAGAACCCCTCTCTTTAAGTGTCCTAGCGCCCGGGGAGCACAGCAGGGAAATTGACATTTAATCCCTCTCCTCCCCACACGTCCGTGTGAGCAGCCTTCCAAGACGTTTGTTCCAGGGTTGGCTAATCCCTGAAAGGAGTCCATGCTAAAAAAAAACAGCCGTTCAATCAAGGCCAGCCATATTGATTTAATAAAGGTGGGGTCTGGGGTCTGGTGGGTGTGGAAGACCTGGAGGGCTGGGGAGAAGTGGAGCTAATCAGAAGTGGGTGGTGGTGGGTGGGTGTAGGGGGTAGAGACATGAAAAGGGAGGTGGAGGAGCAGGTGAAGGAGGATGAGGAGGAGGATGAGGAGGAGAGGGATGAGAGGAGGGAACTGACTGGCGTTGGCGCTCCGAGTGCGAGCTTGTGATGTGTGACAGATTGACAGGGACCGGAATGAAACTGAGAGGTGTTAAAAAGATGGCAGGAGAGAGAGAGAGAGAGAGAGAGAGAGAGAGAGAGAGGGAAAGAGGGAAAGAGAAGGAGGGAGGGAAAAACAGGGAGAGGAAGATAGAGGAGGAGAGGGTTGAGATGAGATGAGAGGAGAGAAAATGAGGGGAGAGGTGGGAAGAGAGGAGAGAGGAGGTGAAGCCGGAGTGTGATTTGATGGGTGACAGGCTGACAGGAACAACGCTGGGAGAGCTCTGAATTTGGAGTGTGGAAGAGGAGAGAAGACAAGAGACGCTGAGAAGATTTGATGGGTGACAGGCTGACAGGAACAACGCTGGGAGAGCTCTGAATTTGGAGTGTGGAAGAGGAGAGAAGACAAGAGACGCTGAGAAAGAAGAAATTAAAGACGAGAACTTCAGAGGAGTCGAGACAGACAGAAGATGATAGGAAAAGAGAGAGAGTTGTGAAAGAGAGAAAATAAAAAAGATGAGAGGAAAGGAAAATGAAAGAGAGAAGGAGAGTTGCAATTCTTTGTGTTTATCATCCATTAAACCACACATCCTGTATTGAATAAAACCCATACACATGTTATGCAGATACAGTGTCTTTTATAAACTTTAAGAGCAGAGTCTCAGAACACATTCTGCTACCTAACGTATCACTGACTAATTATGTGGTGCCACGTGTAGCCCCATGGGTGGCAGAGTCAGGACTAGTCACTGACTCACTGAATATACGAAGCAATATGGCCGGAATTTTTTTTTAATAATAAATGACTCACCGACTTTGTTGTAAATGCAGCTGTGAGTTATTAGTGTACTTTCTGGTGTTGGAAACATTCCAAACCAATCTAATGACTTGTAAAGGCAAAGGTTCTGTGTGGTATATATATAGAAACTGCAGAGGTGTGGTTGTTTATGGGTAAGCATTAAAAAAGGACGGCAGTCATATTTACATAGGCTCTTACAGTGATTCAACACCTAACCACAGTCAAAATGGCCCTAGGCAAGGCATTTTCATAATGAAGTCATGGTTGGCCCCATGAGTCTTGTGAGTAAATATGAGACGGTTATGTAAAACACTAGATTACTACTGTATATTTATCACATTCAGATGAGTTCAAAAGCACTTTTGCACACCTCTTTTAGGACAGGTGCGTCGGAAAAGGTAAGGTCACCAGTAATGCGTGTAGACGAAATCCCGCACACTGTCCTTTATGCATGCAAATACTTTATTATACTTCACACAGCGTTTCGGTCACACAGTCCTTCTGTGTCCTTGAAATTCACCTGAGGAAGGACTGTGTGACCGAAACACTGTGTGAAGTATAATAAAGTATTTGCACGCGCAAAGGACAGTGTGCGGGATTTCGTCTACACACATTCAGATGAGTCATCAGTCGATCTATGGTTCAGTCAGCAGGTCAAAGTCTGACCCCAACGACCTCACCTCCTGTTCTACGGTTGACATGACAAAAGTTGACATGACAAAAAACATAAAACACAAAGAGGACGCGAGGCGATTCTACATTCCACAGTTGACATGACAATTACTGTTATGCCAGCTGACCGCAAACCAGAAAATGGCCTGTCCTGAAATCACAGATGTCAGTGACAAGCTCAACATCTACAAAGTGCACCTTTGAAGCAGCATTACATTCCTGCAGCTGTCCATCCGCATACTGCGTGACTGGGATGAATGTGAACCGAGGGGGGTGAACGCTTGCTTCCAACGGGAGGGAGAGCCTCGGGCTGAGAAAGTGACCGCGGACGTGCGGGGGATTTAGTGCTCTTATGATGCACATTGATCAGAGGTGGGAGATAGATGGGTCTCCGGGATGAGCCGGGCGCGCTCAGTTGCAACACAAACACTCAGCGAGGCCGTCTCTGGGGGGGATCTTCTCCCAGCTCCTTAGAATGGAGAGATGGAGAGAGAGAGAGAGAGAGAGGGGGCTTGAGAGAGGTTTGGAGAGAAGGATAGAAGGAGAGAGGAA
>NC_063205.1:11178085-11200585 GCF_017589495.1 Alosa alosa
ATTGTGTCCCCACTGAGATGCACAGTTTGGGAAACAACATTTCATAGTTTAATAAATAAGGTTTTAGCTGCGATTCACTCCAGGGAGCTATTTGTTCCCTGCCGTTACACTTCCTCTCCTAAATACCCCCTATACAATGGCGAGGCTTATGTAACGTCGGAGGTGACGGAGAATCCCCAGGGATCCTGAAAAGGGAAGGAGTCTTAGGACAGAGAAGGACAAGCCTATTCAGGAATGCCATTTATGAGCAATGGCGAGTCGGCGTCTGCGCCTTAAGTTTGTGATGTTTTGCCTGGTGCGTGAACTCCAAAGGTTGAGTACAGTAGAAAAAAGCAGAGGCGCACTCAAGGGCTTGATTCTAATACAAATTTGTATTGAGAGCCGAGGTATTTTCAACAAGTCTACAGACAAAAAAAAAAACATTTATACCATTAATGTAGAAGCCAAAGGTAAGCCTGTGTATGGGGGGGGAATACAGTGTTCATGGCTCTATGGCAATATGTATTACTGCAGACACACAGAGCCCTCTCTCTCTCTCTCTTAGGGCAGCCGTGGCCTACTGGTTAGCACTTTGGACCTGTAACTGGAGGGTTGCTGGTTCGAACCCCGAACAGTGGGCACGGCTTAAGTGCCCTTGAGCAAGGCACCTAACCCCTCACTGCTTGAGCGCCGCTGTTGATGTAGGCAGCTCACTGCGCCGGGATTAGTGTGTGCTTCACCTCACTGTGTGCTGTGTGTGTTTCACTAATTCACGGATTGGGATAAATGCAGAGACCAAATTTCCCTCATGGGATCAAAAGAGTATATATACATACTTACTTATACTCTCTCTCTTCTCTCTCTGGCTTTTTGTGGTGCATTCATATCACATATACACATATAATCACATACACTGTACATGCAAACACACACACACACACACACACACAAAAGTACACATGCAAACAGAGAAAGAAGAGAGACACACACACACACACACACACACATGTCACAGGTGACTTAGTTCCTTGTTGCCATATTAGCAAAGACATTAGGGCCTTATTGTGTGCAGTGTATGATGTGTTGTGTTTAGTGTGTGTGTAAACATATTTTTCCACCCTGATTTGTAGTGGTTGTTTCACTGTGTGCATTGTAGTGGGTTTTCTTGTTACTATTGATTTTCTTCTGCCCTATTGTCTTTTGGACATCTAATCACGAACAAACCTGGCAACCTACTTACTGTTTTTCCCCATGACCATATTTGGACTGTCTCCTCCCCTGCTATTGTGACTTAAGTGTTCCAATTGAACTCCAATGCTATGCTCCACCTCTCTGCCCATATTTGGACAGTACTTCCTGTCATTGACTGTTCATAGATAATTGCCTCCACATGGTTGCAATTAGCAGTTAATGGCCTAATACTGGCCATGCCCTGGTTAAGGGGTATAAAAGCCCGTTTCTGTGAGGAGAAAGAGGTTCTGCCGGATCAAGAGCACCACTTGCCCTGCTTGCTGCCGTTGCCCATCACGCCGCAAAGGGCAGTAATTGTTTTTTACTGCTTTAGCGTGAGTGCCATTGTTGCCACCTGTGCTCCTTTGCTGTGCCTAAGTGCTTGCTACTGTGTCTAACCCTCCATCCAGAAGCCCAGGTTCCCAGCCATCCTTTTATTGGACAATGGTTACACTGTAGCTGAATTCCACGCTCGCTATGGCAGCTTAAAGGGGAGTAACTATAACTACCTGTGTGTGTGAATGTGCTTATTGTTTCTGTGGTGCAGGTGGTCATCCTTGGTCCTCTCTTCTAGCCTCCGGCTTGCTTGTCCTGTGGTCCCAGTGTCCGGTGCTGCCCTGAAGACTGTGTGGCCACCCTTGATCCTTACTCGACGCTCGCTATTATTGTCTCCTCTGCCCCTCCACCTCGTTTTCCCAGAGTCCAACGCACCGCCGACGACTGCCGTGACCCCCTGGGCATGCCCATTTGACTACTTAGAGAGAGGATGGCCAGAGTGAGCTACAGAGGAGCCACTCCCACCATTTAGCCTTATCTCGGACTACAAGATTTCAGAGACATTGATTGAGAACTATTTTAATTCTCCAAGTACTGGTATTTTACAGTGTTTGTCAGTCTTAATAAAGTGTTTTTTTTGTTTGTCTTTTATATATATATATATATATATATATATATATAGAAACTTGGAAGTGTTTCTGCTGCTGGCCCAGTGCCATTGATTATTCAACCGTTGGCCACTAGGACACACACACACAGGTTTGTGTAACTCAGTCAGAGAGTGTGTCAAAGCCTAATGGCAGTCTCGCGCTCCTCGTCTCTCCCCTGCATCCCACCGGACATCACTCATTTATGCTACATTACATCACATTAGGATGATAATTAATTTGCTTTGCATTCATAAAGCCTTGTCCAGAGAGACATGAGCAGCTCCTGCTCAACACTCCATCAGCTCACTGCACTCCAGCCACAGCAGTGTGCCAATGTGTATGTGAAAACCAACTGTGTACAACATCACACAAAAAAAAAAGAAGAGTGAAAGTTTTCTTCAAACGTCAGAGTTCTTAATGGAGATATTTTAGCGCTATCCTGACTCATACCTGGAAGGGAGTAGGAGAAAAGCAATTACATGGACTGTTGCCATAACAACCCCCCCAAAAACCCTGAGTCCCGCTCGGAGCCTGATAGGCTGGTCCTATGCTCCTGAGCAAGGGAGACTGTGTCCCAGTTGTGTCATTGGTTCCATCCCCGTGGCCTGCCTCATTTTGCCACCACTGCTAATAGGCGCCGCAAACTTTTACTCTGGACTCTAGACTCATTTTATTTTCAGTCCTTTCTATTTCACTGACATACTGTACAGTGTTTTCTGAAAACAATGCTGAACTAGAGAAGGTTCAAGATCTTGGCTGCTACATTACCTGTCACAACTGAAGTTTTAAAACTTTCTGAACCATTTCAGACTCATCCACATTTTATATGCAACTATATAACTACCTAGTTTTAATAACTACCTTTGGTGGACATTGATATGTTCTTATTGTCTTTACAGTGAAGAAAATATTCTATGTGTCTATAATATTCTAGCTTGGTGTAGTCTGAAGCCTCTTGTGGAACTGATCAGCAGCTTTATTTCACATTCTAAAAAAACAACAAAAAAAACACAAAATGCACACTAACTTCATGACATTTCAGACAGACAGTATTGGCAGAGTGACCCTGAGGTGAGTGTAGGATGGCACTCTAGACGGCGACAGTGCGACTGGCCCAGCGCATGCAGGTCTACACAGTTAGACAGTTAGCATCTAAACAAGTGGGGTTCTCTCTCTCCAACCAGCCTCAGGTGCCTGTCACAGGGAGGGAAGTCACCAGACTGATCTCTCTGCCTGTGCTGGACTGCGCTCCCATCCCACCCCCATCCCCTCAGGACAGAAGCACAGCCTCTACCCTATGTGACTACTCACTGCTCCCACTTCACACTTCCCCAACCCCACTCCAGCTAGAGGAAGCCAGTGTTTATATACAGTATGTGTGTACGTGTCTACATGTGTGCTTTGGTGAGGTTTTTTGGGAAGGGTGTGTATGTGTGTGTGTGTGTGTGTGTGGGGGGGGGGGGGTCGGTTTGTGAAATCACTGCGTGATTTTAATGACATCCAGATAAGCATGGATGGCCCAATTACTTTGGAAAAAGCGACTCTTTGTTTAGCCCATGGCATAAACACACTGCATATGTATGAGGGGCGGCAAAGAAGGGAGGGGAACAACGCTCCGTCCCGCCCTGTCACCATGGCTACGGTGATTGAGTCTACCGAGAAAGACAGGGCAGTAAAATGCCTGCTGAGTCATGTACAGTGTGCAGCCTGGAGGGTCTGTTTGTTTCTTTCCCTTTAATTCTAAGCTTTTCACACCAATTTTGAAGATAACACATTATTCAGTAAAGTCTATTTAGGGTTAGATTGCATTTGGTTTGTAATCTGGCAATGTTGAGAGTTCACGAGTCATTGGTTATTTGTCGGATTCATTTTGGCTAATGAGGTGAAGTTTAATTTTAATAGGTTAGTTTTAAAGAGCCATTTCAAGAAGTAATAACACAAGTCTTCCATATTGGCTGTTGTTTTACTGAAAGCTGTGCAAAAAAGAAGTGCTTTACAAAGAAATGCCTTGTAACAAAAGTTTCCTTAATCCTGATATCACCAATGTCCTTTTAAGCAAGTCCCCCCACTCGGCAGCCATCATCCAATGTCCTTCTCTGCAGTTATCAGGCAGCTATTTTCCAATTCAAGTGAATGGGGAGGCATACAGGAAGGGTGGTATATGTGTAGATACAGGCCAGATTGGTGTTACGAACTAACCCCATGCATTTCTATGGAGGACTCTTTGAGTGTGGTGTCTCATCATTAGAAAGTCTCTGATATCACTGAGGACATCTATTGAAATTAATCTTACCACTCTATCCACCTTATTCCTTAAACCGGAAATCCATCCCGTTTTCGTCTTCCATCCATTCTGTTTACATTATAACTTAGTGCAGTCTTAGCATACAGACTAACTAGAATATGCTTCAACTTATATTTCTTTAGAAATGTTGACAATTCTGCACTCAATATGGATATTCTATATACTATATGACTGACAGAAAAATATAAAACTTTGCTGTTACATGGCTTAGGATACGCTAAGCACTTTCTACCGGCACATTAAAATCAATACAACGCAACTTTGACCAGAAATACAAATGCGTATTTCTGAATACAGAAGTGTCATGGCGACGCTCATTGTTGGCTGGAGAATATCATGGATACAGTAAGTGGGATGGTGCAATGGCGCGGTATGATGAATATGGTGGTCAGGGACGCTGTACTCTGGGATAGCACACCGTGCTCCTGATAGTTCAGGCCAGTCCCAGACGGCCACGGTTTTACTGTCTTCAGCATCTATTTCGGTCCACCAAGACTCTGGGGTCTGTGTCCACCCTCTGTGTCCACTCTGGGGTCTGTGAGAGGGAAGAGAAGGAGGGAGGAGAGATAGAGAGATGGATGGAGGGAGGGAAGTGTTGGCAGGATAAGCACTAGAGTCCACCCACAGATGGCTCTGAATTTGCTGACAAATCTCTCTGAGGAGTCCTCCCAGTGGGGCAAGCCAAAAATGGCAACCCGCCATGTTTTGGGGGTCTTAGATTGAACTGCGGCAGTGGGATCCTGATCGCGAGAGGCAAGTGGAGCAATGGGCCGAGCCTCCTCTTAGAGCCTCCAGTGGAAATGGACTACCAAAGACACAGGAACCAGAGCACTGCAAAGGAATCCCTTGAAAGGTCAATCGTTGTCCATCAATTTGAAGGCAAGTTCATCTTCGGGGGGGCTGAGGGGGCCATTTGTTGATTGCATATAGAAGAAAAATAAATCATATAGATGGGGTATACAATTTCTGTCTGTTATCTCAAGCAGTCATAAACAATATCTCCTCTGTATGCTTAATAGGATGTATATCTGTCTTCTGCTACTGTATATTCAATATTTGGTCTCAGACAATCTCCTGGAAGTGCAAAAAGTGACACATTCGCTTGCGAGGGGAAAGGCCCTTGATGCGTGATGACAGCTTTTAGGGGTAGTTGCCCTTGCCCTCTAACTGAAAGTGATGTGCGCACCACTATACCTGACCAGTGACTGTCAGAGCTTTAACCATGAGAGGCGCAGAGGATTGCTTTGCTAAAAGGGTGGCCATTACAGCTCGGTCATGAGAGAAAAGAAAATCGCTGCTCCATCAGCAATGCAGCTTGCAACTGCCCAGCGTATAAGAAGTGGGGGGAAGGGGACAGAGGCTCTTTAGCCCTTCAAAGTGCCCTCTTTTAAGGTGAAAACTCTCTATAGGAACACGCTTGGCTCATAGTTGCAGCACAGAGGAGGATGCCATATACACATTAGCTTACTAGGAGGCGGTGCAATTTACATATTTCTATTTCTCAAGAACCACTTCAGCATTATTTTAAAATTTGGTATGCTTGTATTCGGCCAAAGTTGCTCACATGTCGGTCCACATGAGGTCCTTGAATGTCTACAGTGTATGCAACAGTGACAGGCCACTTAACACAGTTATGTTGTGGCAACATTGTGATTACGTACTGCATTGGTCGCCGGTGCCGCAACATAGTTGGATAACGTTATGGTTACATGCATTTGTGAATCACCTGGACGTGGTGGCTTTGTCTTTCTGATCCATTCCTGTAGTAAGTATTATCTAGCCCCCAAACTATTACAAATAACGACGTACCCTCCATATCCACTGACAACAAGCAGTACATCAAGTTTATTTATGTATACGTATACTACATGTATGTATGTATTTGTCTATGTGTTGGTAACACTTTATTTTATGGGGTCCTTGTTCCATTGTATCTTCATAATGAAGTGCAGTGTAACAACCTATGTAACAATATGTAATATCACATAGGCCAACTTATGTTGTCCATACATAATGTATTTTTGTGTACCTACAGATCATTAGTACACGTGTAAAAAGAAGTGCTTGTTATGATACTTTGCCAAAGTGGCCTCTCTCTTTGGGGAAAAAACTAAAATTGGCTATGGGGTAAAGTTTGGAACTATTGACACCGTAACATTAAGCAATTTATTGAAGCTTTACCCAAGGCAAGTGCGCAGGGGAAATTAAAGAGTAGGTTAACAGTCACCTACATGTAGTATATGAAACAACCACTTTTGTGTTCCACTACATGTCACTATCATCTGATTGCCTGTGTAGAAAGGTTCAAATCAAAACCCAAGATGGAGGAGCCGTCGACGTCGACCAATAGACCCGTTCCAGTCAGGAAAAATATGTTCAGTACTTCAGTACAATATCGCAACTACTTTGAAATAAGAATGTGTAAAAAGTAATCCTAAAGTAAGTTGTGTAAAAAGTAATCCTAAAGTAGTCAGATTATGTTACATGTTTTGGGTAATCCTATTGATTATGTTACTGTTTACAAAAATTGTCATGTAATCTGTAGTCAGTAATGGATTACATTTCAAAGTAATCTGACCCAACTCTGGCGTTACCCTATATGTGTGTATGTTTGTAAGTACATGTAATGTAATTATGTATGCTATGTTCATTTGAATTTCTCTGTCTATCTGGCTGTCTTAGACTCTACAGTATCTGTTTAGTCAAGGGACTAAACAATGAAAGGCATTCAACCAAGAGAATACAGATATTCAGGGTGGCAGATGGTAACAGTGGAAGGCTTTACCAAAATAACACAAAAAGTAAAAAAAAAAAAGATTCTATTTTATCTGGATCCAGCTTGTTTTTGTCAGTAAATACAGTATGGGTGTATTGTATGCATGGTGCCTTAGCAAAAGGCAAACATTTTCATCGACTAAAATGGACTGAATTTGAATGATGAGAAAGTTGATGCTGTGTTATCCATCAGAGAAAGGATGTAGTGCTTAGTGTATTTGATTGTTGAACAGGCTAAACAGAAAGCGAAGCTCTGCTTCTACATACTGCTATTTTTTGTTTGAAACCATGGAGGGACACTCTCTTTAGAAAAATGCATCATTGATGTGGCTCTTATTTGCCCTTGGTGATCCCTCCATTAAAGAACAGCAAGAAGAAAGAGAGAGAGAGGGAGAGAGGGAGAGAGGAGGGACAAAGAACAAAAGCCAATTTAAGGGAAATGTATTATTTGCTGACAAACAAACAGAGCAAAATGGAGCAAGCCTACTGCTTTTGCAAGGAGGATCATGCTTGTCACACCAATTCAGCCCTAATTTTGAAAATCGTCCCCCACAGCGTCTGTGTGAGTAAAGCTCTTTCACACATAATCATACACTCCGACCACCACACACACACACACACACACACACACACCAAATTTCAAAATTTTCATTTCATAAAAGAGGCAGCACAAACTACTGACTCAGATAATTGGTTTGCATCTATTCGACGGCCACGGCACTCCAGACTCCATTCGAATGCGTCGTTTCCTTGGTGACCATGACCTCCGAGCCAGAATTGAGGCTTTAATCATAATTAACAATGTGCTCACTTCTGAATTTCAATCTCAGGCACAAAGTCATTAAAACGGCACTAAAAACTCCTGGACTAAATCATCTGGAGGAAGTAATCAAGTGCCGGCAAGCCTCAGTGACTCATTTATGCATTATCATAGGTGGGGAGAAAAAGTAGTTACAAAAATGGAGAAAACAGGCCTAACCTTTTGTTCCAGACAGTCAATTATTTAGTGGTTTTCCCATAAGTGTAAAGGTCATTTTTTGGGATGGGGTGTGGGGAACAAACAACCTTCCTATGTCCTCATGAGTGGACAATGGCCTGCATAAACATGAACAAATACACTGCAGCCAAACGAATTTTGTACATATACACTGTCAGTGCCTCTGATGAACACCACTTTTAAATGAATGTACTACCATAACTCCTGTGCCATTTCATTTTATATTCAACTTCAGGGAAAAAAAACAGGATTTAATTGAATGGTACCACCATAAGGAATTTATATCACATTCAGAGTAAAAGTTCCGCCTCAAAATGAACCTAAGGGTTAACTAGATGTACCGCAGAGCGGTACAAAATATGACCGCCGCCCAGTCCAGCATATTTTTTCCACAAAAATAAATCACGCTGAAAGGCCTATATGATTCTAACTGTCTCACTAAATTGCATTATCCACACTCAATTCTCACTGGTATCTGCTAGACAACAAGTACCAAAACATAGTTCATAGAATTTCACATGTAAAATTCATTTTATACAATCCCACCTCCATCTTGCCTGTTCATAATTCTGAGAAATTCTTGAATTGTGTGCATGTGTGCATGTACATGTTTATGTTATGTGTGTGGGTGTGTGTGTGTGTGTGTGTATGTGTGTGCGTGCTTGTGTGTGTGCCTGCGTATGTGCCTGTGCATGCATGCGTCCATATGTCTACTGTGTGAGTATGTGTCATACATATGATTACTGTGAATGTATGTGTGTGCGTGTGTATCTGTTTGTGCACATGTGTGCACATGAAATGGGTTAACATGACCCCTGGAGGCAAACATACGGAAAAAAAATGGTCATCCTAGGCCCTACAGTTCTCAAGATATTCACAGAGAACTGTGTCTGCCCTAACCTCCTTTCGGGGGGTCCAGTCCAGCGGGGGGGCTACAGATCAAAACGAAAAACGACGTTTCCATGCTATCCATGTGGGGTTACATGCCCACTAAGTTTTGTGTACCCCGGTCTTTCAGTGTCCCGGGAATCCTTGTTGGTGTACGTCACTAAATGTACACATAAATCATTTTATTGTAAGGCCCCCCATGAACGAAAGTACACAAAACTTGGCATGCATTCGGAGGGTGTCATAATGATCCTACACTTTTAATTTCGTGCAGTTTTGACCTTGTCAGCCAGAGATATTGTGATGAAAACACCTAATTTTTTGCTTTTTCATTTTTAAGTAGGTGGCGCTATACATGAAATAAGTGGTAATGGGATGGGTTGACATGCCCCCTTAAGACCAACATACATAAAAAAGGTGGACCTCCTAGGCCCTACGGTTCTCGAGATATTCACAGAAAACTGTCTCCGGCCACCTACAGGCCAGTTAGTGTATAGTAACATAAATGAATTTATTGTGTGGCCCCCCATGAATGGAATTCCACAAAACTTGGCGTGCATACAGAGGGTGTCATAATGATCCTACAATTCCAATTTCGTGCAGTTTTGACTGTTAGGTCACAGATACCTGCGATTACAACACCTCATTTTTACTTTTTTGTGTTTAACTAGGTGGCGCTATACATGAAATGAGTGGTTATGGAATAAGATCAACATAAAAAAAAAAAATGGTCCTCCTAAACCCTACGTTTCTCGTGATATTCACAGAAAACTGTGTCTGCCCTACCCTCCTTTCAGGGGGTCCAGTCCAGCGGGAATCCTTGACGGAAATTTGGGCATGCGAAAAAGAAAAAGAAAAAAATCTGACTAAACCTATATGACCGCCGCGGTCATAATAACACATGTGAACCGAGTTCGACCGTTCGCTGGGATTTGTTTTCATGCTAGTCGAATGTGACCAGTTATATTGCAAACCGCTAATTAGCGTTTAACGCTAGCCGGCACACGTACAGTAAAAAGAAATCGCTATTTCTATACCACTAACAAGGCTCAAAATAGCACCACACTTATACAGTAGCATAATGAGGGTCTCTATGTAAACCGAAGCATTGAGCACTTTGTAAGTGTATAGGAAGTTTATTAAAAAGAAACACATTACCGTTCATGTCTGGTTCACATATACAGGCAGGCGATGCAAACTAAAATCAAACGTAATTTGCTCAATATAGGCCTATCAGAAATAATAGCTCGGGTATAACATAACTTGTCTAGTGTACTTACTTAGTGGATGTCCATCTGGTCCCTCTGGTATGGATCGCCGCCTCAAATTTCTTTTCGGGACATGGAAAAAAGTTTCAACTACAGCAATGTTTATCAATGAGGGGAAATCTTCAGACTCTACAAAACACGTGCGTGAAACTCAAAAAACTCAAGCGTGTCTTGAGTGTCCGACGCAACAGGTCCCACTCCATGCAACACAGGCACTCCTCTTTGGGGGTCATAGCTTCACAATGTCCGCAGGTACACCACGTTTCCGGAAGTGCGAGGCTGTGTTGCGGCATTGACTACAGGTAGCTCTCTCTAGTAGCCCTTTCACTGAGCTTCCACTTATGCGCTCAGTGCTTTCTTTCGGCAACACTGTTTCACGCGAGATTCACTTCACCTCCCAGAGAGTTCTGTTTTCCCAAGGCGCCTGCCTGTATGTGAACCGGACGTGAACGGTAATGTGTTTCTTTTTAATAAACTGCCTGTACACTTACAAAGTGTTCAATGCTTCGGTTTACATGTAGAGACCCTCATTATGCTACCATGTAAGTGTGGTGCTATTTTGAGCCTTGTTAGTGGTATAGAAATAGCGATTACTTTTTACTGTACGTCTGCCCCGAAGGCTAGCGTTAAACGCTAATTAGAGGTTTGCAATAAAACTGGTCACATTCGACTAGCATGAAAACAAATCCCAGAACCCCGAACTCGGTACACATGTGTTATTAACCCCTAGGTTCATTTTGCACCGGAATTGTCCTTTAAAAGTTAAAGATTTGAGCAGACACCTTTATATTTTTATTGCAGAATAGAGTAACTATTCAGAAAACAACACATGTGAACACTTTGTTTTTTTTTGTAACATGACAGACACTTAAATAAATAATTAGCATTGAATTGACATATCAGATACTCTCACTGAGTAAACATTGCCATATGCTGTGAAAGAGAATTTGTCAGTACAATTGCCCTCTCTCTCTGCCTGCTGGGTGTGACTGTTGATCAAAACCAATCCTTGCACTCACTCAAAAGTGAAGCCCAAAAAGTATTGGCAACTAACAGATTGCTTTTTAAGTCAATTTGGGTGAGGGGCAACACTGTGCTCTAATATATGCCAGAGCACACGGCAGTACGAGGTGCCCAATGATGATGAGGATTATTACGTGGTAATTAGCTGAAAGAGCCCGTTGGGAGGCAAGTCTGGAGGAGCTCATCGATTTTCTTCTTGATTGTCAACATGAAGAATTCTCTGCAGACCATCTGGAAGGGGAGGGGTGGTGGGGAAAAAGGGAGAATGGTAAGCTCTCAACACATTCATCATCACGACATTTGTAGTGACCAGGGGTCAGCGACACATTGCTCTGTCTAAATGTCACAAATAAAGAAAGACCAAGCAGGACTTACACCTCCATCATATTAATATGCTTTTTAATGTGTTCCACATCACATGAATAAAATCCAAGTAATGTTCATTACAGCTCCAACAATCACCTTAATTGCAGGACTGCCCTTGAAACTTTTTGTTGTTAATTTTTACCCTGGCTGAGGTATTATATTATACTATGTACATTCAATACTTATTTTCATTTGTTAAGGCAATAGCAACTACAAATGCTAGGTACATGGTACATTCTAAAGCCAAACCAAGATACTCATGCCAAAAATATGTCTATTTGAATTAACACATCCACAAACACAATTAACCTAAACACACAAGTTGAAATGCAACAAATGTGAATATATGGGAATAAAATGTTTCCATCAACTTCACAATCACATTTTACCTTATGGGAACCAAGAGTTGATCCACCCCCTTCAAGTGAATCGAATTTCTATGCACATTAAAAGACTGAATGTGCATTTCAAGTGTTTCCATTCAGGAATTCTTATTAGAATAGGTCAAATGTGCATAAAACATTTGGATGGAAAACCAGCTTGCTGCTGCGTATGGGTAGAGGAAGGAAGATAGAAGTTTCTCTTAGCTACAATGGTGGGGAGAGACAGTTAGGATAACCAACAGGAGATGAGTGTGGGTAAGGTGATACTGCAAAAATAACTAAGACAATGTCCAACATCTATGAATACACAACAAGCAGATGCAATATGTGTAAGTGAATTCAATAGCTGTCACATTCCAAAGGTGCTATAAGTTAAAAGGTTATTTGGAGTTGAGAAAGACATGTGCCATAACAGCAAATGAACAGTTCATCATCAGATAATCAAATGTCAGGTAGAAATGATGCGCTTTTATTCTCCTTGAATGCATTCATTACAGAAGACGTGTACACTCAAATTCATACTGACAGAAACAAATCAAAGAAACATTTAAAAAAAAATATTTGACAAAGTTGTCAAGTTTTAACTATGAAATTTATATGATCATGGTTTAAGAAAAGCAAAATGCCCAGCAAGGACATAGGTCACAAATGCTCACAACAGCTAGCCTAAGTGAGATTTTAGGGACTTTGCTTTGCTACAGACATGTCCAGCAAGCGTCCCTTACAGTAGCTATTCTAAAATCGCTGTAACCTCCTTGGGCTTATTACACACCTCTGACAGACATCTGATTTCATTGCCTGTCACCAGTGTTTCGAATTATTCCCTTGTCCCTTGCCCTTTTCCAACTGCCGAAGACACATTCCTTACGCCACATTTAGCAGTTTTTCTCTAAAATGTACTGTAGCGTTACGAGTTTGACAGCGTATTTTGCCGACAGTGCATGCAGAGCGAAGTCAGATGCACAAAATGGATGGATAGATAGATCAGAATTTAACACTGGTTGCATGTGACACCGGAGAGGTCTCACCTATTTCAAAGTTCCTACCTTGACGTACCTATATCGCCGCCGAATATGGGCCCAAGGTGTTGAAATGTGTTTTTTTATACTAAGATTACTTAAACTGTACCGTTACTGTGCCCCTAAAATTGTGATGTACTGTACTGTCCTTAGCAGGGACTGGGAAGGTGTTTTCATGCAGCAGAGAAGCATCATATGGGTTCCGGTTATGAAGGAGACATGCTGAACGTGTGGACACTTCCACAACAACATTTACCATTCCCCTCTCATTCTCTTTCTCTCTCTGTCCTTGAGTCTTTCTGAAAGGTTAATTGAAAAGGCAACTACCTTGAACTGAGGTGCATAATGTACAGGTAAGAAACGCAGCAGACCTCCTGGTTCCAGAGTATGTCAGCGGTCTCTCCTTTACACTTCTTTCTCTTCTTCCCATGTGTGTGTGTGCATGTGTGTAGAGGAACATTTACATGTATAGGCTATCGCTGTGCGTGGGTGTACACACATGTTCCTCAGGTGAAACAGCACTTGCGTGGTTTTGGCCAATGGATGAAGAGATCCATTGATCTCATCCTTCCGGTCTCCTTGGGAACGTTTCATCCTTTCTCTGAAGTCCAAAATGTAATGAAGAAAGCTGTGAGAGAGCTGTGTGTGAGAGAGAATTTATTTCCTCTAAAGCCTCTGATGTTGGAAAACACTGTTTTCCTATTAATGGAGGCGTTAAGCATAGGTTCTGCCTGGACCACTCTATATGCCATTCTCTCATTCATTACTCCTGTCACCCAACTGCTTCTGAAAGGGCTAAAATTGCATACCTTTATCTTGCTGCCAGAGAGCTATCATGTCACTTTACTCTCCAGGCAGTGAACGATAAATAAATAAATAAATATATTAAAAGTATTTTGCTAGAAATATTGGATTTGAGTTCTTCTTGATCTTGTTGTTTACCTGTTTTATTTTGATACAGAAACAGCTGAACAGAAGTGTGCGTTAAAATGAAAGGGCCAAGCCATGTAATATTTACAAATATGTTAACAGTAATATTTTCAGTTTCAAAAAATACAATGGTGATGTATATGTTTATTTAGAAAAACACTATTATTCCATATGAATGTTGAGTCATACTGTATAAAACATTGGTAAATCAATCATGGAGCAGTCACGCACGGTTTTATGAACGTATTATGCACTCACCCGTCAAGTAAAGTGTATTCTCATGAGTTCTCACTGACTCCATTACTGTCCTTCAGACTGAATTGCTATCTTTCAACTTCAGATTGAAATTGTTTAATTTCAACTCTGCCTTCTGAATCTGAGTGTAGAAAAATGTGTATATATATATGGATAGCATTACAGAAAAACAGGCAGACTCCATGCACAAGCAAACAAGATGTGCAGGTTGCACGCTCTGTTTAATTCCATGTGTCTCAAATGTAGATATGGTTTTGGAACTTCGTCATTGTATACATTTAAATCTCTCAATTCCATTAAGATAATACATTGACATGTTCCTTTTTGATTATATATAATTCATTTATTTAAGAAAATGACTTTCCATTTAACTGAATTTAGAAAGAAACCAACATAAATATCATGAGGTTGGTTGTAGTTGGTGAAGAAGTCATATTCTCTATAAAATGTGTGTCCCCTACAAGCAGACTGAAAAATATCCCCCCAAAATGGCTGCTTTCTCCCCCATCCAGCTTGAGCCTTGTTAACCTTTATCTTCCCATGAACCTGGTGCTTGCACTGTCTGCTCGGCAGGGACTAATCCGCTGTTTGGACCCCCTTGTGTGCCTTCCCCTTGGGGCGGCACTAAGTAGCTAATCACCTCACCACCACCACCACCAACATCTTCCAATCATGCCAGACTCAACGTAGAAAAATATTGCTGTGACATGTGTGGAGCCATGAATGAATAGTACATTATCTAGTTGCATAAAGAGTCCTAAATCGTGTTTCTTTTCAATTATTTAAAATATCAGGTCTTAGTTAAGGTGCTCTAAGCAGTGTTGGGTAACGTCACATCTGTTGCCGTTCAAACAACAATAAAACAGATAGCTCGCTACTCCCTCCCCCTCCCTCCCGTGCAATTGAAACTCTCCTAAATGCACATCTCGTCAGTGATTGGCTGGAACGGTTTGTTATGTTTTTATGGTCCAGGGTGGACCAGGTTGTTTTTGTTGCCGTTTTTGGATTTTGGGCTGTTCACAGAGACTGTGTTTTTTTTACAGTGTATTCAAGGCACAGGCAGCTAGCCGATGGCGAGGTGATGTTTGCTGTACAGTATGTGACAAAAAATGTTCTAGCTTAGAAACCGCATAACATTACTTGTTATCAATTGGTATTTATATGGTTCTTTAGTCAAGGTAAACAGAGCCCTGTAGGTCTTAATTTAATCAATCAAACATCTGAGCTAGTTACTAACCATTAACAACAATCAACTGCAGGGCTTGCAAATGAGCTTTTTGTTGATACTAACTATAGGATGGCTATTCGGGTTGCAACTCGTAGCTATTATCTATTGTCTACAGTCTTTTAATGGTTTATGAAGTGTTACCAACCTTATTAAAACATTACTTATAAATGATTAATAAACTCTTTATAAGGGCTGTGCCTATGGAAGGTGGTGCCAGTGTATAGTAACTTCATTACACCCTACATGTGGTTACCGCTCTAGCAAAAGCTCAATTGTGCCATGCAAAAAGCGGGGTTGGGTTACGGTTAGGGAAGGGTTAGGTTAGGGTCTGGGAACATAGGTCTGTGGGAACATAGACACGCTCCCCAAAAAGCAACCTATTTGCATTTTTTCTGTCCTGACATAGCTTGTTCACTTCCCTGTATAAAGATGGCAACTACACTGTTATTCACCTTATTTTCGCCACGCCAATTTTAGAAATGTATTTCCTTTAGCCTTTTTAGAAATGTATTTCCTTTTGCCAATTTTAGAAATGTATTTCCTTTTGCCTTTTTAGAAATGTATTTCCTTTTGCCAATTTTAGAAATGTATTTCCTTTTGCCTTTTTAGAAATGTATTTCCTTTTTCCTTTTTAGAAATGTATTTCCTTTTTCCTTTTGTGTTCCATCTTCTGGTCGGCTAGTTCCGGCTAGTTAGCTTCATTGGGATAACACAGCAGAAGAGGATGGAGAGGCTAACTTGTCTTATCTGTTTGGTAACCATGGTAACTATGTATAGAAAGTCATTACAGAACAGTCAGCGTTTACAGAACAGTCAGTGCTCCTAACTTGAGATAGGAAAGTGTATTACAGAAAAGTCACCAAAATCCTTAATAAACGTTCCTAACTTGAAGATGACCCATAACATGATGCCAGTCATCTCGATAGAACTCTGTTGTCTCAATGAATCGCAATGGATGTACTGCCCAACAGGAAGTTTGAGCACAACACGGATAAAGAAGTTTACTGTTCTCTCTAACCCACGTATCTACAGTTTGTTGAAGGGATCAGCATTGACCACCCCAAAAATGCCAATTCTACAGTCTATGATATTAATTCTCAGAGACTGTTTGCAATTACTGAGCAGTATCTCTGTCGATTACAATATCTGAGTCATTTGTACTCATTCTGTGCTCTGAAAACAAAATCAAAGTAAAGTTGTTTAGTTTCTTTTGGACAATGACATAAGCAATCGTTAGCCATAAATGACCCATATTTGTGTCACAAATTATTGGAAATACTTGTAAATTTCAAAACAATTCTGTTAATGCAAGCAAAAGGTCTGGCTCCAACAGCCTCAGCCCCAATCCATCAGAGTGGTGCTCCACACACTACACAGTCTGCCTCAGCATCCATAGCTCCTCGCTGCACACATACTTACTGCGATAATTCACCCAACAATAGCTCATCCATGTCAGTACATGTGCGATGGACTCATTCAAAGTGTAGGATGATAAATTTGGGGAATTATTTGCATTTGCCTCTGTGGCATTGTCTCATCTCTGCTGAACATGACAGAGAGAGAAGAGAAGACTCTTTGTCTCTTCCAGACAGCTGAGGCAAAAGGGAGAGCTATCACTCGTCTGTTCAGCTCATGCGGTCTCTCCATCCATCCATCCATCCATCCATCCATCCATTCTTTGCGCTGATTAAGCGCATGTCGGTGGATGTCTCAGTTATTACAGGGTTTATTATGGTGGAGGCCACACCAGAAATGGCACAGTGAGAAGGAGGGATGGAGAGAGGCAAAGATGGAGAGAAGGAGGGACAAAAAGAGATGAATGGAGAGAGTGAGAGACAGAGAGATGAACACAGAAAGAGAAGGAGACAGAGAGAGGCTTCTGGCGAGACACATCCCCGAGGGTACTGGCAGAATGAGGATGCACGACAATCTGTGGGTGAGATGACACGCTTCCTCATCCTCGGGAAAAGTTGAAATGGATTCCGTGGTCGTTTTTTTCTTCCATTTATCTCCTCACTGAAAAAGAGTGTGAGTTTGCCCTTTTATATTCTGTGAGATTCTTTTTCTTCTGTCTTTCTTTTAATTTTGTGTCTGTTTTTCTTCCCCTCCCTTTAGGGGAGTTACAGTTGACACAAAATAACTACACCATTGGTTTGTTGAGTTGCACTGCTAACAGAGGGCTCTGGCCTTGCTCCTCTCATAGCAGACAGCCTCTCTCTGAGAAAAAAAAAAACTCCCAGAGGTCTATGAGACATCCAGACCTTGTTCCCCAACAGTATCTGTGGAATTCACACTCGCCCCCACAATCCACCCCTGCTTCCCCTGAATAACTGAAGTGTCAATCCTGTGACATCCCTCAGCTGTGTGGAACTGCTCTCTCAACAGCTGAGATGTTATATAATGAACTGTATTACCTTCCGACTTCCAAAACAGACAGCTTAAAAGAAAAACACACTTACATGCACCAGGCAACTAATTTGGAAGAGCTTGTTGGGCCTAGACCACTCACTGATAGTAATATGAAACAAACACAGCATCAAGCCTGGTACAGCCACTCAGGAAAATGGCGTATGGAAATTGAATGCTGGGTCTAACGACGCAGGGAAAACCACACAGGACCATTGCTTATTGGGCAGACCATCTTCATAAAGGTATAAGAGATTGCATTTGTCTTTTTCATTTACATCTATACAGTTCTACTTCAGGAAATAAATTCACAGAAGTGGACGCCACAGTAAACTGATTCTAAATTAAAAATCTTTTGAAGGAATATTGAAACAAAGCAAAAAACAGTAAGAGCAACTTTGAGAGAGACAGAGTGTTCGGAGGCCTGTGAGCCAAGAGAATGCATTTTGAAGAGGATGAATCTCGAATGAGGACAAATTAATTCGTAATAGAAGGAAAAGTGACTTGTACATAGATAAATGTGCAAGATAGCTCTCTCTCTCTCTCTCTCTCTCTCTCTACAAGCAAACTATTCACACTGAGGCTTAGGGCAGAACTCGAGTGGAATTTTTTGAAAGCTTTCAGAAGACCTTGGCAGCAGATGCTTGAATTCTCTCTCTCTCTCTCTCTCTCTCTCTCTCTCTCTTTCTCTCTCTCCTTGCTCTCATTCGTAAGCTGGCAGTGAGTCTTCAAGGAGACACATCTTAGCAGAGGTGGAGGGTCATGATGATGCAGAATGAGTTCTCTGGGGTGGGGGGCATGGCTGTTTACTGAGCCAAAAGCAAACTTCATTCTCACACTGCCGAGAGACACCTATCCCCAGAAAGCCAGAGAAGAAAAAAAGATAACACAGAGAAAAATAACACAAAAAAAACAACAAATGATATGGAGGTGAAGAATGTAGTTCTCACTTCTCCCTAGAAAGGTGTTCTAGCCATACTGTACATGGAAATCAGGCGAAGCCAGAGTTTACAACAAACCCCAGTTATGTTGACAACAGCATACTACATTGATCAAAACATTCAATTTTACTTTAGGACAGCATTAAGGCTAGCCTGAAAAGCCAACCCAAACTTAGCCCTGCCCACAAAATTTAAGGTTGGCAAGTTCGGTCTGGACTTGTTCTATTGACAAGCCTCTAAGAAAACTTGGGAATCATGCGGACCAATCGAATCATTCAGGCGCCATCCAGGCAGGCTTTATATGATGGACAGATGAGCAACGGTGCCTATTCATTCACGTGACCTGAGCACACTTTGGTTGAATTTGTTTACAGCAAAAAGCTTGTTGCTAGAGAAGCTACACGTTTATGTTGCTATCGTGTCAGTTGTACAAGATATTGACTTAACGCAATAACTTTAAAAAACAAACAGAAAACAGTAATTCAGGCATTTGTCAAGGATGCTCCGACTGTTCTCTGCAGGATTTCACAGTATTTTGTTGCTCTGTTTGGTTAGGTCTATCCAGTTTTGTGCAGAGGCATTTTTCCCCAGTATCGGTTGAAACGCGCCCCATCATCACGTCCCAATGATTCGAGAGACTCAAATTCTGTCTCAAATCCAGACTCAAATTCTGAATAGAGTACGCCAGGCTACATTAAGGCCCTATAGGCAAAGATTAAAGCATTAAGATATTTGCTTTAAGTACAAGAAATGTAACTTATTAACAACTGTTGAAAATAACAGCTGAAGGAAAGGGGATGGGGAAAAGGGAACATTGACAAGTTCAGTAAATGTATCAAGAATTATGATTAGCACAATTTGTTTGGCCCTTGTTGGGTGAGTTGTGCAGGAGGAATTGAAATGGTATCAGCTGATGTTGATGACGACTAGGTAAACGTGATCAACTAAACATGCATATTGATTTCAACGTGTCATCTTTATTAACTGACAAAATTGACAGTTGACAGTCTTCTAGTGTGACTTGTTTTAATGTTACAGTAGTTAGTCTAATGGAGGGGGGAGGTCCATGCTGATAACTTCGTCTACACAGATGTCCAAGTGAAAACCAATATACACTATACACGCAACAGTCAAAACTTGTCATTAATAGTGCCAGACATTTTCCTCTGAGGTACAAAGATCTTAGGTTGATTGGTTTTTTGTTGGTGTTGTTCTTGTTGCTGTTGTTTTTGTTGTTGTTCCATCTTTGTTCTTTTCTCCTTTATTTTCTTTCCCGCTGACCAGCTTGGGCTGAGTTCACCCTTTGATTGACCGGAGTGAGTTATGTACAGATACAAGGCTGTCTGCCGTCACCATGGCGATGGACCCCGCGGTCATAGTCAATTTCAAAGAAAGTTTCAATTTGTTTTGGCAGGCCATCCCCCCTTCTGTGAGTGGAATAACCCACTCTACTTTGTACTTGAACTGCTCATATTACACATAGCATATAGCGATCTTCCTGAGGCTAAAGCCCTGCTGGGTCTTAATTAATCTTGGCCCCTAGGTGTCCACCTCAATGTGAGCACCTCAGAGATCGGTGTGTGTGTGTTGTAGTGTTTCTAACACTCCGTCCCTGTGTGGTTGGCAAGAATCCCATTCCACTGGCACTTACTCTTGTAGGCATATTTGGAGGCTTCCATTTTGGGGGACTATTAGTTCCTCAAGGCCATTCCCTGTGATCATCCTGACATCACTGGAACTGTGCACAAATGGCTTGGCTCTCTCCTCTTGGTTGAATCCCTCAGGGGCTTATGTAAGGGTTCTATGGCCATGTCACATCTAACAATCCTCAAACCTATATAATGTTTGTCCACGCCTCCTCCCCCTCCTCTCCTGACAGCAACACTCCTGCCCCCCCCCCCCCCCCCATTGACCAGATCCATCTCTCAGTCTCCCCTGCTGCCACAGCTACACTGATTGTATCCAACTCTATCTCCCCATCTCCCCAGAGGCTTCAAGAATCTAGAGCCTGCACACGCGAGCCTGTGCCTGAGCAACACCTTGAGCGAGGCCTGTTAAAGAAAAGGCCCTTATCCCCTCAGCCAATCCTCCAGTTCAGCGTTCAGCACAGCGCAGTATTACCTCTGAGACTTCGCCCACTTGCTATGATCATCTGAGTTTGCCATAGTACACCAGCAGAGGGATTTGCGATATGATCGGCTTGCCTTCAGTTGCCACGTCACAGTAGTCGTCTGATCACACAGACTTGCTGAGTGCGACATGAGGATTAGGCCATACCTGTAGGGATTGACTGTTCACACACTTGTGGTCCCACGGCTGGATTACTGCTCGTATTCGCTACCAGGCTTGCTTTATCAGCATGCTCTTTTAAAACGGCTGCAGATGAAATGTGGCACGAAATGTGGCAGCTTGGCAGGGTGTTCTGTGGCTAGAAATCATGTGCTTGATGTAACACTACGATGGCTAAGTGGAAGTACTCAAAACTGATGAAGATGCTTTGATTTTGCATTCTCAACAGCCCCCCACATCTCCAACCCCAAATCAATGTGGCAGATTCACAGAGACGCCATCAGTGTGAGCTTACTGCCATAGACTCCCATCCTGAATCCAGACACATTAAATATAAGTGCCTGCATATTCTGTTGAAAGTCCCTGGAGAAAAGTATGATTATGTGTGCCATGTGGGTATGCACAGTGCTATCTGTTTCTGACTAAGTTGTATGGACCAGGCGACTTCACTGGAAAGTTTAATGCCATTGTGCGCTGTAATGAATGTGCCCCCATCACCCCCTGGCATGTGTCTGGAGAGCTAAGCCACGTGGAGAGCAACCCCCAAACCCCCCTCACCCCACTCTCCATCCGGCAATTACCGTGGCTAATTTAAATTTTATGACACTTTCAAAGAAGAAAAAATGTAGATGTTTATTTATGACTTTTTTTTTTTTTACAGTGATGGGACCGGAGAGGGCATAAATTTGGCATGAAGGGCATCTCACAGCCCACTAGAACTGCTCTGTAAATCAGACTTTTAAATCACCCTCCACCCCCGCATCAAACATCAAAACCCAATCCCCCCCACACACACATAGAAAGAGGGCAAGAAGAGAAACATCTGCCTCCTGGGCCCCGTTTCACTCCAGAGGGAAAGAGCCCATCCTTTCTGCAGAGGCTCCTAAATGGCCCATGTCTCTGCAGCAATGACTTACTCCATTAGGCTAATGCACTGTCTCAGACAAGGAGCTTCCCTCACCTGTCTGCCAGACGGACTTGAGCTCAGTGAGCTGGAGGAGGCCTGAGCTAATGATGGCTGATTCCAACATTTAACGTGCCCCGGAAAAAGAAACTGCCCCCATAATCTGTGTCGGCTTGCAAGACACGTACACAGATGGACCCCAAGTGGTGCTAAAGCACCTGCCCCATGGTGATCTTTTACCAGGATAATTTGTCCCATGTTTTTCCTAAATTGCTATTTGCTTGAATTTTATATTTTTAGTTGTTTAAAGAATTTTAATATGGCTCATTAGCCTCATTAAACAAAACTAGTGAACCCTGCTAGGTCCACTGTCAGGCAACTTAGAGCA
>NC_063205.1:11205585-11218085 GCF_017589495.1 Alosa alosa
AAAAAGTCTGCAAAATGTCTTATCCTGTCTACATGACAATACTAATTAAGTTATTATTCTCAACTCTTTCCAAGAAGTAATGGGGGTAGCTGACCTCTGAAATCCACCCAAAAAGCGCCCTCGTCTGAATCTCTTCCCCGACCCCCGAGTTCAGGCCCCAAGTCTGCTCAGCCCCCCCCCCCCCCAAAAGCACCCTCGTCTGAATCTCTTCCCCGACCCGCGAGTTCAGGCCCCAGGTCTGCTCATCCACCACCCCCCCCTCCCCCACTCGCTCTGGCTCCCTGGTAAAGAATCCTCTAATTAATGCCTCAGCGAACAGCTGTCTGGCTCGGAGCAGGACTCGCAGCATAGAGGCAATAAACCGGGGCTGGGTGGGCTGGGGTATAGGCTTGGGGGGGGGGGGATAACAGAGTCAACCAAGGCTAATTGCTAACCCCCTGCAGTGCACGGATGGTGTCCCTCAGTGTGGGCACCAAAGGGTGACCTATGGGTGGTGTGATGTGTTGGCGACTAGGCGGGATTGAGTGTGTGTGCATGCACTCATATATATGTGTGTGTGTGTGTGTGTGTGTGTGTGTGTGTGTGGGGGGCTTTATCACCGCTAGATATGGCCTGGAAAACCTGCAGTCTCATTATCTCACGGATCCCTTGGTGTGTGTGTGTGTGTGTGTGTGTGTGTGTGTGTGTGTGTGCGCGCTACGCACGTGTGTGTGTTTGTGTGTCTGTGTGTATATGTGCGTGTGTGTGTGTGTGTGTGTGTGTGTGTGTATATGTGTGTGTGTGTGTGTGTGTGTGTGTGGCGAGGTGCGGTTCGGTTCCCAGGCTTGGCGTGAGGCTAATTTCATTTCCCTTGTCAGATAGCGTGGTGTGTCTCTGTCCCCGCCCTCCATTCACTTGTAACCCATCACTCGCTCCATGCAGTGCGGGGATCATGAAATATGCAGCGCGACCATGCTGAGATTCCCATGATGAGAATTAATTCCTCTCTGACTCAGACAAATGATTCACATGTTCCATCTCATCACACCATTCCACGACAGAGAGACAGGGGATGAAAGAAAGTCAATCGTGAACATGAAAGACGCATACTGCCATGCACATAGAGAGGATTCATTTATCGTGGTGCATTACCAAACTCTTGGATGAAATATTTACAACTGATGTATAATTGATGACATTAAATATGCTATCCAAGCCATTTGGCATTTTCTATTGTGACTCAGGTCTGTATTGTCCTTTTGTCTCACGATATACAAACAAAACACATAACTTAGCAATAGCATAGCATTAGCTATATTTAATATTAGTGTGCGAATGCAGAGAGGGTGTCTGAGTATCTGCACATGAATATGTGTGGTCTGAGTGGTGGTGGTGTGGGGCCTGCCAGGTGTGTCACAGCAGGTAGGTGGTGAAGCACGGGAAGGCAGTGTTTGCAAACTGAGTGTGGATCATCAGGCTGGAGTAGCAGTCGGCGGTGGCGGCAGCAGCAGCAAAGCAGACAGGTTTTTAAAGAGTGTAAATACTTTTGGGAACAGCTAGGGAGGCTGAACTGGTGCAAGATAGAGAGAAAGAGAGAGAGAGAGAGAGAAAGGAGCCTGTCAATGCATGCTGACCAGTGTCATCATGGTTCAGCTCAAAACAGGAAAGCAGAGAAGCCGATCATGCTGAAAACGAACATTGACAGAGAGTGTGGGAGGATGGGGGGGGTCGAGGGAGTGCAAAAGCCTGGCGGTGAAGACAGACAGACAGACAGACAGAAAGAGAGAAGGAGAGAAAGAAAGAGAGAAGGAGAGAGCATAGACTGTATATATAGAACTGGACAGTGTGGCTGCATTCTGCAGTGTTCTATGGAATTGAAGCCGCTGAGCTGACGCCATCTTGGAAAATTTGGAGCCAATTTGAAGTGCGGCTCCAAGAAGTTGAAGCATGTGCAGTGAAGAGGAGTCGAGGTCAGGCACGCCCACTCAGCGAGTTAAACATGCCCCTTGTCAAGTGAAATCCGCCCCCTTCTCCTTTCCACAATGCAGGTCGATAATGAGGTCGACTCAGCGCCGAAGGCTAGCTGGCTGGATGAATTTTGCGGCTGTGAGTTAGCTAAACAGTACAAACAACAATCTTCGGTTTGTTCTTGTCTGGTAAGTGTTGCGTATCAACTGAATTTTTTTTTTGTCTATTGTTCTTAAATACGTCTAAGAGAGCTTATTATGTTGATTATAGACTGTGACAATTTAGTATGGTGAATACTAATGAGCTAACAACAGAAATTCGGACAGCGAATTACATGCTAACGTTAGCAGCTACATTAACATTACCGTCAATGGTAGGCTAAGTTAAGGCCCATTCACACCAAGAATGATAACGATAACGATAACTATAACGATAAAAGCGTTCACACTGAACAACGATAAACAAAGTCTCTCCTTGTGTTAATGAATGTGACGGTTAAAATTCTATGGGTTCTGATTGGCTATTAGCTTTTTATCGTTCTGAAAATCGCTCTGAAAGTGATCCCCAACGATATCGTTCTTCATGTCGTTATCGTTATAGTTTATGTGTGAACGTCGTCATTCATATTAACGAGAACGATATATATTTATAGTTATCGTTATCGTTCTTGGTGTGAATGGGCCTTTAGTCGTTGAAGTGAAGATTAGCACACAGCTCCTGTAACAGTCGATGCATGATTTACTCGGTTTTATTAGTTTTTGCTGTTTTCAAATATCTCAATCTTAATGTATGCCATCTCAACATGGAGTAACCATTGACTGTACATGGGGATTACTAACACTAGACAGTCAGTACAGTTATGATGTGATAAAGCAACATAAGTTAACGTTAGTGTAATGTGAAGCATGGACCTTATCAACCTGTCATGTTAATGTGCCAGCGTTGCATTTTTTCTAACGTTAACGACAAAGACACCTCCGTTAGAGCTACTTCTGTGATGGTAGGTCGGTAGCATAGACTGTAAAAAATAGATCGGTAGGTCAGTAGTTGTAGACTGCAAGTGAATGATCGATACATGAAACGCCTGCATTTAACACTAAGCCAAGAACCAGTCACTTCCCAGCGATATCGGTGAACATTTGAGAAAGAAACCCCTTAGTTTGTCATCTAACGTCCATGATCAGTTATACTGATAACGTTATTTTTCAAGCTGACGCAAGTTAATAACATTCACACGGCATATTTAAATGTGTAGTTAACATTAGGTAGGCTGTGAAGTTTATTGCACACATATATTTAATTCATTGGTATTACTAGTGGTGTTAAGTGCCTGATTATATGCTTTGTAATGTTGTAAAATTGTCTGACTAACTTTATTGTAACTTTCCTTTTTTGCAGGTATGGGTGATGGCTGAATGTACTGGAGGTGGCGGCAAGGTGTCCATGGTCTACATCGGTATGCCTACGTGAAGTGGTTTGGCTGGGGTGGTCTGAGGTGGCATGCCCTCCCCCTTTCTCCAAGTCCCCTGACATCATCACCCACTGTCACTGTATGAACCTGAAGCCCCTTATACGTGGGACATGGCACAGTACCACTACGTTCTAAAAACACATGACTTTCAATAACTTGCGTGGCACCAAGAAAGGTCTGCCGCTGCTCTGAACCTTCTGTTAATGTGACATGATTCATACTTGAGGCTGTACACATCACTTTGTTTCTGTTTTCTTTATTGATGTCACCCAAACTTCAACTTTCTGTATGCCCTGAACTCACACAAATTGTAAATTGCAATGCACCATTTAACCAGTGGTGTAGTCTAGTTAGCTGTAGTAGTGTGTATACTGTGAGCAACCCCAACTGTTATTATGACCGCCGCGCAGCGAAGCGGCGGTCATATAGGTTTAGTCAGTTTTTTCTTTTTTCTTTTTCTTTTTTTTTTCGCATGCCCAAATTTCCGTCAATGATTCCCGGGACACTGAAAGACCGGGGTACACGAAACTTGGTGGGCATGTAAATATCTTGAGAACTGTAGGGCCTAGGATGACCATTTTTTTCCGTATGTTTACCTCCAGGGGTCATGTTAACCCATTTCATGTGCACACATGTGCACAAACAGATACACACGCACACACAAACATTCACAGTAATCATACGTATGACACATACTCACACAGTAGACATATGTACGCTTGCATGCACAGGCACATCACACGCGAGCACACACACAAGCACACACACACACACACACACACACACACACACACACACACACACAACACACAAACATAAACATAAACAAACAAACAATCAAGAATTTCTCAGAATTATGAACAGGCAAGATGGAGGTGGGGTTGTATAAAATTAATTTTACGTGTGAAATCTATGAACTAATCATAAGTATAAGTATATATATAGTATATATACTTTTTTGATCCTGTGAGGGAAATTTGGTCTCTGCATTTAACCCAATCGGTGAATTAGTGAAACACAAACAGCACACAGTGAACACACAGTGAGATGAAGCACACACTAATCCCGGCGCAGTGAGCTGCCTGCTTCAACGGCCCGTGCTTTCGGGGGAGCAGTGAGGGGTTAGGTGCCTTGCTCAAGGGCACTTCAACCGCAGCCCACTGGTCGGGGCTTGAACCGGCAATGCTGCAACACGACTGGTCCTCAATCAGTCAAAGAGGACACATTGTAACTCCTCTCCTAGTTACTCTCCATTGTCTCCCTAGAGTAGCCAGAATTAACTTTAAATCTCTCACTTTGGCCTATAGGACACTGACTGGATCTGCTCCTTGTTATTTTAATTCAATGATCAAGACCAGTATTAAACGCTAGGTCAAATTCAAGACTCTTTTCCTCAGTGGTTCAATGTTGGTGGAATGAGTTGCCCAGTGCTCTTCGTTCTTGTGATAGTTTTTGGTCTTTTAAGCACTTATGCATTATGGTTTGTATGCAGTAGTATTGTTTTATGTTCATTAGGCTGTTGATTAATTTGACATTGTGTATTATTGATATTCTCCTTGATGTAGTCTTACCATGTTATTATGACCGCCGCGCAGCGAAGCGGCAGTCATATAGGTTTAGTCAGATTTTTTTTTTTTTGTCCAAAATTCTGTCAAGGATACCCGGGACACTGTAAGACTGGGGTACACGAAACTTGGTGGGCATGTAACCCCACATGGATAGCATGGAACCATCATTTTTCGTTTTGATCTGTAGCCCCCCCGCTGGACTGGACCCCCCGAAAGGAGGGTAGGGCAGACACAGTTTTCTGTAAATATCTCGAGAACCGTAGGGTTTAGAAGGACCATTTTTTTGTGTATGTTGATCTCAAGGGGCAATGTCAACCCATTCCATAACCACTCATTTCATGTATAGCGCCACCTAGTTAAACACAAAAAAGTAAAAATGAGGTGTTGTAATCGCAGGTATCTGTGACCTAACATAGTCAAAACTGCACGAAATTGGAAGTGTAGGATCATTATTACACCCTCTGAATGCATGCCAAGTTTCGTGGAATTCCGCTCATGGGGGGCCACACAATAAATTAATTTATGTTACTATACACCAACTGGCCTGTAGGTGGCCGGAGACAGTTTTCTGTGAATATCTCGAGAACCGTAGGGCCTAGGAGGTCCGCCTTTTTTTTGTATGTTGGTCTTAAGGGGCCATGTCAACCCATCCCATTACCACTTATTTCATGTATAGCGCCACCTAGCAAAAAATTAGGTGTTTTCATCACAATATCTCTGGCTGACATGGTCAAAACTGCACAAAATTGAAAGTGAAGTTTTGTGAAAGTCAAGTTTCGTTCATGGGGGGCCTTACAATAAAATATCTTATGTGTACATTTAGTGACTGTACACCAACAAGGATACCCAGGACACTGAAAGACCGGGGTACACGAAACTTGGTGGGCATGTAACCCCACATGGATAGCATGGAACCATCATTTTTCGTTTTGATCTGTAGCCCCCCCGCTGGACTGGACCCCCCGAAAGGAGGGTAGGGCAGACACAGTTTTCTGTGAATATCTTGAGAACCATAGGGCCTAGGATGACCAATTTTTTATACACACGCACACACATACACACATTTTATTCACAGACACATACGCACACAGTAGACATATGTATGCATGCATGCACATGCACAAACACAGGCACACACACAAGCAAGCACGCACACACACACACACACACACACATAAACATAAACATGTACACGCACACATGCACACAAGAATTTCTCAGAATTATGAACAGGCAAGATGGGGGTGGGGTTGTATAAAATGAATTTTACATGTGAAATCTATGAACTAATCATGTTTTGGTACTTGTTGTCTAGCAGATACCAGTGAGAATTGAGTGTGGATAATGCAATTTAGTGAGACAGTTAGAATCATATAGGCCTTTCAGCGTGATTTATTTTTGTGGAAAAATGTGCTGGACTGGACTGGAGGCGTGTGTCATGTGTGTGCGGCTCTCGCGGTACATCTAGTTATATTATTGATTGAATGGGCATTATTACTTATTATTACTCCCCCTCATTTTCATTGTTTATTATTTCATTAGGCTTTTGATTGATCCCTACTTTGATTTAAGTATTATATTGTTTTGTATTTGTATGTCGCTTTGGACAAAAGCGTAACCATAACCATCATCATCATATAATGTGGTATTTTCTTGTGCACTTGAAACAAAGAATAAAAATAAGTTTCTTTAAATGTAGTACCACTTTAGCACATTACACACTGAACAGCAAAGTAGCTTCCTGATTATGTGTAAAATGTTTACAGAGTATCCTGATGTAGTAGGTCCATGTTCTCATATTTTTACAGCTGACATGAAGGCTGCAATATTACATTTTTGATTTATAATGGAGCACCCTCTCTGGTGAAAGACTAGCAAGCCTGTGGTAGAGGCATACGATTACAAACATTGAGAGAGCCTATCAATGAGTTGTCACAGTTTTCAATTTAGACGTATTACTTGGGGTACGTCTACGGGAGGATTTACACATCACTGGCAAGACCTGATCAAATCATACCAATGCAAAATGCTTCTCCAGCAGTGCAATCGCAGGTAACAACGATACCTTAACTCAGCATTGTCAGATACCGCTGTTCTGAGCATTCTAAACAAATTGTCCATTTGTAACTTTGAATTTTACTGGCTTACCTATTAACTGGCTAATGCTAGCATGATTTAGCATGCTATGAGCTAATATACTTAGCATCTACGAAAGAACAGCACATATCTTTTTTTCACAAAGAATCTGTCACAACTAACAACGATGTCTCTTACAAACAACTACACAATGTATGACTATCAATATGTATTTAGTCAGACTCTGATAAGATATAGCCTAATGATAATAACAGCAACACTTATTTAGGTTAGATTACTTGTCGATATCAGGTGTCGTTAAAATAAGGTAGCGACAAAGCGTCATGTCTGCTGCCAACCAGCTGTCAATCATAGGTGTAAACGCGCCCTTTTTAGATTTGTTAATATAACATTAAAAAAAATAATTTCAGCGAGAAAAGAAAAATTGTGTGTATTGAAGCATCTTAAAAACTATTTTTTCGAATAAAAAGTTGTAGATACAAAAATAGTTTTAGGTGAGAAAAGTGACACGGAAAGTTGGGTACTTGGCCATTGAAATACATGGGGATGGGCTGAGTTACACATTCTCATTCACGCTCGCATCACTCTTAACAGACGGCACACTGTCCAGTTCTATATATACAGTCTACGGGAGAGAGAGAAAGAGAGCGATATGGTGATAGAAAGAGACCAGGAGGAATGGGGGTGAGGGGAGGACGATGTGCAACCACACAGCCAAGAAGATGTAGAGCTACAGAGGATAGCAGTCACGGAGAGAGAGCTGGGGCTTATTTAGGAATGGTAGTTATGCACTGCTGAGATGACACAAACAAGTGTGAGCGGGATAGTGTCAATTGAGAAGAGAGACAAAGAAAGAGGGAGAGAGAGAGATAGAGAATAGAAAAGCAGTGTGTGGTAGAGATACATCGGAGTCCTATAATATATATATATAATATATATATATATATATATATGTTTAACGTATTCCCTCAGGGAGGGTAAGTAAGCAAGAGTCTTAGAGCACTGACTATTTTAGCACGAAGCAATGACTTTCAGAAGTCATTGTAAACGTCGTAAAACTTCACCGAGCATGTCCTAGAGTAGTGTAGCTCTACTTACATTTCTGTAACAACCTTTAAAATGGTATTTTATTAACTCATTGAATGCCAAGCTGTTTTCGGAAGCTTTTTCCTAGAGTGCCATCAATCTAGACCATTGTTGATGATTTTTGTACAGCCACAGCATATTCTGTGTTATAGCTATGGACACGTACAATGGCTCGTTTGAAAGGTGATACTTTAAGCTCTCAGTGGGGTGTCAGTGTGTATTTCTACATGCCTCTGTTCCTGAGAAATCCCAAGCTAAACAGTGGCTAGTTTTCATCAAAATCCCTGTTTTTTTTTCTAGAAATGGAGATATTGCGTCTTTTATGAGTCACTATCACCGACATATTCGGCACTCTGGCAAGGGCGTGCCCTCTTGCAAGCGCGACTCGGCCTACCACCCACTCCGCTAGGCCCGGCTCGTGGTGGAGATGGAACTCCCTCCTCAGCACGGTGTTCAGTCACTCCTTGTAATGTTTTTGACCTGTCGTGGTCAGAGTCATCTTGTCTTAGTAGAAAGGTGGACTCATCCAGCGTTGTCTGGCGAAAACGCACCTGCTGCAATATATTTTTCTTCGACTTTTTCATTTCTCCCTTCAGCACCTGAGAAGTGTTGCCTGCAAAGTTTCTAGGAAGAGATGTAACGAGACCTACCACCTAGTGATAAACCCACGAAAATAAATGACCTGATTTTGACCTGGCGTGCATGTCACTGATAAGCTAATCAGTGACTGATTCGAAACAAAGCGGCAACCATCAAAAGCGAGTTAAGATCAAACGTCCAGATAAAATGTCCAGATCTTGCGTTTTAATGAGTTTTTGATCGTCATATATTTAATTTCCATTCATCACAGAGTTCCCAAAATCACATATAAGGTGTGTTAGAGTGTCTAGTTTCGTCATTTAAAAAAAACATGGGAAGGAAAATTGCACTCAATAAGTTAAATGTGTTAGTCTCATTGGAGTTCATGAAATGACAAAAGCTCTCCTGCTCCACAGCCTTGAAGGATAGTAAAGTATTTATTCATGGAGTTCTACATGGTTTCAGGACCTTGGACAGCTCCTATATGCACTAAAAGCTACTGAAGATGTGTCTACTGAGTGAGCTTTCAAGAACTTGTTCATTGCTCTACAATAAATGACTTTAATACAGAGAGAGAGAGAGAGAGATAAATTCCTTATTGGAATCAAAAGAGTTCAAGATAATATGGCCAGATTGACAAGAAAATATTGCTATCCACGGCTTTCTGCAGTTCTTACCCAGTTGACACTGCATGTTTTAATGTCTTGTGCATATGCTCATGTTAAGCATGAATTTCACAAGATGTGCTAATAGAAAGTATCACAAATTCCATCTTCTGGGATCTAAACATTTCTTTAAATTTCTTTCCTTTTCAGCCTTCGTGATACCATATGTACATAATAATGATATGGTTATGGAGGATAGTTCTTCCTCTATGAGAGGCAGAGAGCAGAAATGGGCTGAGAGAGCATTAGTCATACAAGGAACCTGAGAGACGTATCCGTGCTGGCAATTCCTCTGGCAGAAGACAACAGACACGACATCCCTCACGCTTGTGTTATCTCATACAAGCTAACATGAAAAGAAAAGGTCAAGTGAGGCATCGAGAGAGAGAGAGAGAGAGAGAAAGAAAGAGAGGGGGAGGGAGAGAGAGAGGGAGAGAGGTGTAATGAGAGAGAAAGTGTGTAAGGGAAAGGGATAGAGAGATGTAGTGAGCAGGAGAGACAGAAAGAAAAAGAGGGAGGGAACCGGGTTGGTAGAGAGAGAGAGAGATGTAATGAGAGACAGAAAGGGAGGGGAACGAGATGGAGTGAGACAGAGATGAGACACGCCGATGCCTTTGATCGCATCCATCACACGACAGACTACGTAGGTGAGGCAGTCGGGGGAATGATGAGAGCTTATGCCGCCTAATCCAAAACAAGAGACTGCAGCGGCTCCTGACTCCGTCTCAGCAGCAGTCCCACCAGGCGAGGGGCGAGAGCGCAGCAGCCACAACCCACCCCCACAGCATCCTGTTGCCACAACGCACACCACAGAGGGGGAGATGAGAATTGTGGTATGGTGGACCTGGCACGTGGGAGACCAGCCTCTTCCAGTGTCCCAACAACATAGCTGATAATGTTGATGTTTAGCACTAAAGCTATTATTACTATATTACTGCTACAACAACAACTATTATAACAACACCAAGAACAATGAGAACAAACACAAGTACAAATACAAATACAAGTACAACAGCAACAGTACAACTACTACTACTACTACTGCTGCTTACTACTATTACTGCTGCTTACTACTACTACTACTACTACTACTACTACTACTACTACTACTACTACTACTACTACTATTACTGCTGCTTACTACTATACTACTTACTACTACTACTGCTGCACTACTACTGCTGCCAGTTACTAATACTAATACTACTACTACTACTACTACTGCCGCTTACTACTATTACTACTACTTACTTTCTGCACTACTCATCACTACTACTACTGTTGCTTACTACTATACTACTACTACTACTACTACTACTACTACTACTACTTGCTGCTTACTACTATACCTACTTTCACTAATTACTAATACTACTACTCACTACTACTACTACTGCTTTCTTTACTGCTGCTTACATACTTTCATTACTTCTTTTTACTACTACTACTACTTACACTACTACTACTGCTGCTTACTACTATACTACTTCTTTCTTACTACTACTTTCAGCACTACTACTACTACTGCTGCTTACTACTTATAATACTCTTTTTGCTACTACTTCACTACTACTTACTAATACTACTGCTACTAATTAAGTTACTACTACTACTACTACTACTACTATACTACTATACTACTACTACTACTACTACTACTACTATTACTGCTGCTTTACTACTACTATACTACTACTTACTACTACTACTACTATTACTGCTGCTTACTACTATACTACTACTACTACTACTACTACTACTACTACTTATTACTACTACTATACTACTACTACTACTACTACTGCTTAACTACTACTACTGATACTTACTACTACTACTACTACTACTACTAACTACTAATACTAATACTAATTTTGATAGCACCTTACTATAATTGCCCAAGAGGATTTATAGAATTCATCCAGACAACCATACAAAGAAGAAAAAGGAGACAAATAATCAAGAGGTTAATGAGTGTGAGTTTTTCCTTGGTTGCACTGTATTGACTGCGTCAGACAAACTCAGAAATCCTCTTCAAAAGCACAACTTTACTGGCTTTTAGATGTCGAGTTCCATTAAAAACGTCATTTCTGAACATTTCAAAGCAGCCAATTATTGTGACTTACTGCCTCAGTGGAAGATGTTTCTCAGGCAACAGGGTGATTCGGTTGGCATGGCCCCACATGGGACTCCACTGATCAGTGGTACGTCTGGCTTGACAAAGATTAGGAAAGCCAACTGAGTGGCGTATGGACAGGCTTTTGATACGTCAGAACTTGGTGACAGTCTCAATCACAGTCATCCATCAAAGGTGGGAGTTTTGAAAGGCCTTAAGCAAGCCCCCTTTCTCCACACTTTGTCCCAGAGGTGGCAGAGGCATGCTGATTTTCCCTCGACGCAAGTCTGTGCCATTTCTCTAGTGGTTTTGGTGTTAGTGAGCTGGGTGCTATGGAATGCTTTACATGCACTGAAAACACTGACCGAGCAATGTCACAATGAGAAAAACACTGAGGTCAAGTAAATAAACAACTAAACTAGGCATATCTAAATAGAGATGAGATTTGTGCAAAAAAATCATGACATTCAAAGTTACACCAGAGGAAGATAGTAATACAATGTTCATTGTTATATTCATAATCTACTGTAAGCATCATGAACTACTTTTTTTTTATGAAAGCCATATTTCCAGCACGGGACACAAGTAAAGAGAGAAAATGGCAGGAGCAAATTTAATTTTGTCCACATTATTTCTGTCAGGCTTTTTTCCTCATACAAACTAACTCCTCAATTTAATTTTGACCGTACTAATATTCCTGCTCCAACAGAGCACACAACCCAGATGTGTCATGTTCCATCGGTTCATGTGATCCTGAGCTTCCACACATGCAGTGGGGTGAAGCTGCGCCATGCCTCCTCAGATCATCAGGCTCAGGAGACATGTGTGTCTGTGCGTGTGTGCGTGTGGTAATCGCGTTACATGCGTCGTCGAGTCTGAGAGAGAGTGAGAGGGAGAGAGGGGGGGGTGAAAGATGAAAGAGGGTTCACAGTGAATTTCTAAGCTATACCCTGTATTCTATAAATCAACAA
>NC_063205.1:11223085-11225585 GCF_017589495.1 Alosa alosa
TGCAGAGTGGTACAAAATATGATCACGCCTCAGTCCAGCACATTTTTCCACAAAAAGAAATCACGCTTGAAAGGCCTATATGATTCTAACTGTCTCACTTAAATTGCATTATCCACACTCAATTCTCACTGGTATCTGCTAGACAACAAGTACCAAAACATGATTAGTTCATAGATTTCACATGTAAAATTCATTATATACAACCCCACCTCCATCTTGCCTGTTCATAATTCTGAGAAATTCTGATTGTTTGTGTTATGTTTATGTTATGTGTGTGGGTGTGTGTGTGTGTGAGTGTGTGTGTGTGTGTGCTTTGTGTGTGCTGTGTGTAGGTGCCTGTGCATGCAAGCGCATATATGTCTAACTGTGTGAGTATGTGTCATAATGTGATGATTACTGTGAATGTATGTGTGTGTGTGTGTGTGTGTTTGTGCACGGTGTGCACATGAAATGGGTTAACATGACCCTAGAGGCAAACATAATGAAAAAAAAAATGGTCATCCTATGCCCTACGGTTCTCAAGATATTCACAGAGAACTGTGTTCGCCCTACCCTCCTTTCGGGGTCCAGTCCAGCCGGGGCTACAGATCAAAACGAAAAAAATGACGGTTCCATGCTATCCATGTGGGGGTACATGCCCACCAAGTTTTGTGTACCTCGGTCTTTCAGTGTCCCGAAATCCTTGTTGGTGTATCGCCACTAAATGTACACATAAATTATTTTATTGTAAGGCCCCCATGAACTAAAGTACACAAAACTTGGCATGCATTCGAGGGTGTCATAATGATCCTACACTTTAATTTTGTGCCGCGACCTTTGACCTTGTCAGCCAGAGATATTGTGATGAAAACACCTAATTTTTTTGCTTTTAAATTTTTAACTAGGTGGCGCAATACATGAAATAAGTGGTAATGGGATAGGCTGACATGCCCCCTTAAGACCAACATACATAAAAAGGTGGACCTCCTAGGCCCCACGGGTTCTCGAGATATTCACAGAAAACTGTCTCCGCCACCTACAGGCCAGTTGGTGTATAGTAACATAAATTAATCTATTGTGTGGCCCCCATGAACAGAATTCCACAAAACTTGGCGTGTATACAGAGGGTGTCATAATGATCCTACACTTCCACTTTCGTGCAGTTTTGACTATGTTAGGTCACAGATACCTTCAATTACAACACCTCATTTTTACTTTTTGTGTTTAACTAGGTGGCGTTTATACATGAAATGAGTGGTTATGGAATGGGTTGGACATGGCCCCTTGAGATCAACATACAAAACAAAATGGTCCTCCTAAACCCTACGGTTTTCGAGATATTCACAGAAAACTGTGTCTGCCCTACCCTCCTTTCGGAGGTCCAGTCCAGCGGGGGGGCTAGTGTCCCGGGAATCATTGACGGAAAAAATCTGACTAAACCTATATGACCGCCGCTTCGCTGCACAGCGGTCATAATAATGCAATACACACATTTGTTGAGTATCTAAATGGAGCACCACACTTCCTGAGAAGGTAATTGCCTCGAAGCATCATTTGTTAGTATAGAATAAAACTGGTGTGTGTGCGATGAGCATAGAGGACATATTTAAAAGATAGATTACTATTTTATTTAAATGCCATCAGCACCTGGCGGAGTTGATATGCATCCCAGAGCGGGTAGGATATAGCGAAGTGAATGAATAAGTAAATCAACTTGCCAAGTCTTTCGCCACTCAGTCCATCTACATTGATTTCCTACCTGCAAGAATTTCCATCTTGCCAGATCGAACCCATTAAGATTTCATGGGCTGTGGCTTTATCAAACGTTGATCACACAGTAATAAAGATTCATCTTTACTAAACATGAACTATTATGATAATTCTCTCACCATAGATCCTTTTCTTGTTATTTATTATATATAATATTGTCATATCATACATAGATGGTCATGTTTCAACTAGTCAGCAGCAATATTAGCATCATATTTCAGACTCATATTTAAAACTAAATAAGTTCTCCTTTTTTAAAATAGTAATATTGACCGATGGCAAGTATTTTCCATGTAATAAATAATAGAAATTTGCTACTGCTATCATTCAATTTACCACCATCCATTCATACATATGATTTCCATACAATTTTTTAGTGCAGCGATGACTTATTAAACTTGATCACGGGCATGAATAGAGACGTCCACCCACTACATTCAGCATATGAATTAAAAGTGTTGGATCTCTGTGCTGTAATCTGGTCATAATTATTATGTTGAGTTGATATCATTGTGTACTGTGTGTCTACCTCATTCCTCCATAGACATGCCCATAACACACGACAAACACTTTCACACACACGGACACACACACACACACACACACACACACACACACACACACACACAAACACAATAAATACTCATAAAAGTTATGCATAATGTCTGCGCTTCAGAATTTTCATATTGCCTATAAAATGTCTTTTTTACTATTTAAATATAGACAGATTGGATATTATTCCTGCACTGAC
>NC_063205.1:11230585-11238085 GCF_017589495.1 Alosa alosa
CTTTCTCAGCAGACCCACAGATTGCCTGTGACAACCCTGTTACTGAATGGAGCATCGCAATGAGCTCGACACAACCAAAGGCTTATATGAGGAGAATATTATTTGCGACTGGCAAGATCAACCGATATGGGAGGTTGTTGAACATGGTTTGAAAGCCCAGCTGCACTCCCACTCCCACTCCCACACACACACACACTAACACTCTCACATGCGCACACACTCATGTACACACATACTCACACACACACACACACACACACACACACACATTATTTTAGCAACACAGCTAGTGCCAGCACGCGCTCCCAGGGAGGTAGAGTCAGATTAATTAGCCGAACACAAACTCTCTCTCTTCACTGCCATCCTCCTTTTCTACCCTTACCCTCGTTTTTTCCCCTTTCTTTTTTTTTTGTTGCCGTTGCCTGGATAATGAGGAGGAACCCTGTGTGGCACGAGAGAAGTTTCCCAGCGATCCGAGCCTGATGGAGACTTGGAAAAAAAGCAATTATGGAAAACCAAATCTGGCAATTACGACTTCATATGCATGCTAGGGGCCCGGCAGTAGCTAAATAACATATGTCTCCGCTATCGGTTGGGGCACGCGCCACTACTTCCTTTTCTCGCCCCGCTGTTTGGGTTGCCGTCTTCTCCAGAACGATGGCGACGCGACGGCATGGCGAGAGGCCCTCCGACAAACGCTTAAAGCCTGGAGGGAAGCGGGACAGCGGCCTCAGGGGGGAGGAGGGCGTCCGTGAATAATTCAGACGCACGGATAAATATTATATAAAACAACAGAGCACACAGCAAGCTTACTTCAACGCAACATGACCCCGGGCTCATCTATTTCTCAACCTGGTGCTTTGAGTAAGGAGTGCTGATAGGTATGCGCAGGGTTAGGGGGAGGGGGGGTTTTGGGGGGGTCTGGTGCTAATAACCCCCCTTTCAAAATGAAAGGGGATAAATGGAAGGGTGGAGGGAGGGAGGAAGGGAAAGAAAGAAACGAAGGGGTGGTGGACCGCAAAAGAAATTCAGCACTTAGTGCAAATGAGCTCCCCTTTTGTTTCATTTTTTTGGGGCTAATCTGCTAGGCACATACACGCTACACACACACACACACACACACAAACACATACACACACACACACACACTTTCCCCCCGCAGACCTCTCACTCGACCATATCACTGAGGCCACATTTGCGAAGTGTCACGGCAGTGAGCTGGCCTAGCATATTGTGGCGGACATAATTGTTCCGCAGGCCCTTTATTGGACAGATGGTGAGTCGGTCTCCCTCCATTTGACTCGGTTATACACTATATATATATTTATATATTTCTCGAACAGTAGCACACGGATCGATTCCTGCAGAGCACTTTTGAAGAAGTGTCGCCACCTCTGCTCCGCCGTGCCACAGGCTGAGCTAGTCTTCAATTCCGCCGTAATTGGACAGAGGGACAGCACAACTCACATCTCATCTGCATCATCCACCATACCCTCCTGTCCAAACCAATTTTTTGAAACAGCAAGAGTGACCTCTGCACCAATGAGTGGCACTTTTCTGTGCATTACTCTGTCCATTGATTAACCTGTTTACGTGAGTCAACATATGATGGGGCTAATGGTCACTTTCTGCTGTGCTGGCGAGATCGCAGGGATACTTTTAGTCGCATTAGAGTATGGAGAAAATGGTTAAGCTCTCTCTCCTTGTCACTCTCCGACTGTACAGTATGTGTGTTTGTGTGTGTGTGTGTGTGTGTGTGTGTGTGTGTGTGTGTGTGTGTGTGTTTAATCTGTATGTTTGACCATGGATTTCTTTTGATTTTCCTGTTGTATTCTTTTGGTTATTGTTTAAGTGTATGTCTATTGGTAGATGTTTTTTGCAATTATGTGTGTGTGTGTGTGTGTGTTTGCATGTGTCTATGTGAACCAACAACAAAGTGTGTGTTTTCATTATGTGTGTGTGTGTGTGTGTGCGTGGTATCATTTGCATAATAATTGCATTTACTTGCATAAGTGTCATGAAAGGGGAAAAAAGCCCTGCGGCATCCTGGCGATGTAATTTGACACTGATTATCTCATTAATCTTCCACTCAAATGGACACATTCCTGTTTGAAGCCCAAACGTGGAGGTCAGACTCTTCGCACAACCCTTTAGGTGCTCAGTGAGCAGCCTCATGCCATGGCAAACTCTTTGACTTCAGCTCATCACAATCAAATGACTTTGCTGGAGTTGGTGCTGACAGAGATGTGTGTGTGGACTTGTGCTCATAGAGCCGTTGTAGGTCAGATGCATGAAACTGTAACTTCACTGTGTGTGCGTGTGTGTGCGTGTGTGTGTGTGTGTGTGTGTGTGTAGGTGTGTCTGTGTGTGTGTGTGTGTATGTGTGTGTGTGTGTGTGTGTGTGTGTGTGTGTGTATGTGTGTGTGTGTATGTGTATGTGTGTGTGTGTGTGTGTCCTGTGTGTGTGTGTGTGTGTCTGTGTGTGTGTGTATGTGTGTGTGTGTGTCTGTGTGTATGTCTGTGTGTGTGTGTGTGTGTGTGTGTGTGTGTGTGTGTGTGTGTGTGTCTGTGTGTGTGTGTCTGTGCGTGTGTGTGTGTGTGCATGAGTATCTTTTTTATATGCATACAGTATGTAGCATATATGTGCAGTTGAAGCATCTTTTACATGTTTCTACTCTGACATGCATCTAACAGGAACTATGGATGCCAGGCCTTTACTCTCTGCATGCATCTGAGAGCGAGAGAATTCCACTCACACGGTCATGTCGTGACTCATCGGTCATGAGGCAGCATAAATAGGTGGACAGGACCTCAGCATGTTGTGTGTGTGTGTGCATGATGGACTATGTGTGGTCTGCCACGAATCAGCAAACAGTTGTAGTGTGCACATCCCACCTTCTGGCAGGTGCAGGACAAAAGAAAACTATACTCATTTGAAAAAATATATAATGTCCGCAACACTGCTATTGACTCCCAATTATTTATTGCAGCGTTTCGACCCTGCTGGGTCTTCAGGCTCATTTGCTGAAGAAAGACCCAACAGGGTCGAAACGTTGCAATAAATAATTGGGAGTCAATAGCAGTGTTGCGGACATTATATATTTTTTCAAATGGTCTGCCACGAATCCCACAAGAGAGCATAAAAATGTGCCACGCCAGCATGATTAAATCTCCACTCATAAAACGCATGTTCCATGCATGCTCCATGTCTATATGTCACGCAAACAGCACGTTTCATCAATAAATATTTACTGACATGTGCACCATAACAGTACAAGAAAAGACAGTAAAGCATGCTTTGGTTGTTTTAATATGACACAAGGAACCCTGCATGCATGCTGTTCATTGATCTGGGAAGATTCCCCAATCTTGCACACTTGCATATATGGGTACAGCACAGTCCAGCACAATCCACCACAGTCCACACAACTCAATTGTTACTGGGAGGTGTCATCTCTCTCTCTCTCTCTCTCTTTCTTTCTCTCTCTCTCTTGCACTCATTCAACCTCTCTCTCTCTCTTTTCCTCTCTCTCTCGCTCTCCATCTATTCTGGTCCAGCTGCCCACTCCACTCCTCTGTCCATCTGTCTCCCGGGCCGTCGCGTACTGATGATGTGTCACCACGAGGAAGCACTCTCTAAATTGATATGTATGATAACCAGAGAAGACATCATTGCTAAGTGCAGGATATGCAAGGGACCCATCATTCGATATGCGTGACCTCCGTAACCCCCCCCCCCACACACACACACACCCGACATTCACATGCACACATTCACAGTCAGACGTATTCATTTCTGAACACTAGCGGCCGCACTCAATCCCCCCCATCGGTGCCGCGCACATCTGAAAAACGTGGGTCCCACTTAAAGTAATGGAGGATGTTTTATGATGCGCAGATACTGTGGTTACATGATGGAGAGGGGTCTTATCTACCCTATTTGCATTTTAATGGACAGCCTCTCCAGCTGCAGTACTCTGACTGCAACACACTATTGCTTTTTTTTTTTTGTATGTGCTCAATGTATTTGTCCTGCATCGTTTAAGGATGCCTGGAGTGATTTACTGCATAAAAACCTGGGGGGCTGATCAGAGGGGGATGGTGATGCATGTGCTGTGCTCTATATTTAAGGCCTGGAGTATCTGTGTGTGAATATGTGGGAGGGGAACTGCGTGTGGACTTGTAAAAATGTTACTCACATGGATCTGATGGAATAGAGCGATTTGTAAAAAAAAAGAAAACTGCAGCAACAGCAGCTGTGAAAGGCGTCGTTATGCAAAACGAGAGCATACTGAAGCAGAGAATTAATGTTGCCTTGGGGCCTCTTGGTAGTCAACTCGTTTACAGTGCATCTTGGTCTTTTGTTTGTTTCGCTTAACATGTGGTTTTATACAGGGTACCAAGGACTGCACGCATGATGCAAATTTCAGATTTCTTTGGTAACTGAGATTTGACTACCACGATCAATTTATGTTGAGAGTTTTCTGCTCTCTCCTGTGATAACTTTAATACACCCTGCTGTTTCCAGCCAAAGGATTAGGTGATTATAGAAATTACACACACGTGGTCAAAAACTTTTCTGAGTGGTGATTAAATGAATTCATAACAAACAATTTACAACATGGCAAGTAACTCACTGTTGCAAATTGTTTTTTGATCTTTTTTTTCTGGTCTTTGATGGCCAAGGTTGTAAGTGGGAAAGCACAAGCTGTTATTGCATGTGGAAAAAAATGATGTGACAAAATAATATATGTGAAATATCTGGCATAAAAGAATGACTAAAGATCTAAAGCAAAAATATATATAACACAGTATGAGACATGAAATGTAAAAGGGTGAAATAATGTGTTACATTGGTTCAACACATGCAGCTATGTGCACTGTTGACATTCTCTGTTAACATATGTCTTCAAGTTCTGTTTTGCATGCATAATCAGTTGCTGGTTTACTGGGTAAGCCAAGTGAAAAGAAATGTTGTCTGTTTCAACAATCCTACAATAAATCCCTCTTCATGACTGTTGTAATGTTCAGTTTAAAACTGTTCAAAACTGTTTAAGAGAGGTGGCAATTTGACTCTATGATCATTTACTGTAGGAGGGTGTAGTTTGTGGCGCTGTTACTGTATGTATGTATGTAACAATGTACCACAATGATGTTTCTGTTATTTAGCCTTGTTTCACTGATTAAAATGGAGTGATCTGATCTTATTGATAGAAACACATGTCAGTACAACACAATTACAATTCAACAGCACCAGAAATGGCAGCATCTCTAAATTAGTCTTCACAACTACTGAATATGATAACCTTCAAGAAACGATGATTTATTGCAAGACTTGTCTACTAGACTACATTAGTGTTTGAGTGAAGCATTCTTAATGAACTGGTAACCGAGCCTATGTTGTACATATTCTGGGACTGGCAAAGAGATTGCTCAAGCATCACAATATTTTTGCAAACACATAATTTTCTGAAATGCTACTGTATTTATATGGAGGCTGTCACAATCCTCTGTGAGAGGCTGGATTGGATGGTTGAATGCTGGTGAGAAGCCATACCCATGCCTGCAGTAGGCCTACTGTAGAACCCTACTTCAGTCCATTAACTCCCCACTGCAACCCAGCCGTACATGGGAGGCTTTAATTCATTGCAACACATCCCCTGTTCAACAGGCCAAGTGTGATCGATGGAGTGCGGAAATGGAGAAGGGGGACAGAATCATTTAATTTTATTAACGCCTTTGATTTAGTTCGGTAAAGTAATCTGTCAGCACGACAGCCACGGTCAGCTTGTCAAGGGTTCTCGTGCATCTGCATTTTCGTATGCCGAAGTGTTTTAGTGTTTATTAATCGAACTTCAGGTGGGGGGTGCCTGTCTTTAGTGCGTCTTCTCTTTGTGAGGGAAAGGGAGTACCTTTTAGTATACTACACAAGGCGCGGGATGAGAGACAGGGATTTCCCAGGAGTGCTGTGTTATGTCAATATAGACACAATCCTGCAAGGCCAAAACAGAAGATAATAAAGGCACAAGCTCCGCCACAGTGTAGCTTATCCTCCATAAAGCCGGTAGATTGTTCCTCACTGATGCCTCCACACACCTGCATTACCGACTCTCTCGTCTGATGGCTTTAACCCTTAAAGGTGTAGGTTTTTGAACATTCTAAGTTCCGCAACAATTGAAGGTTCTAAAATTCTATGTTGAATTCAATGAACCCAGATATTCTTTAGAACGTTCATTCATCCCAACATTCCCGTCACACTCCTTTAAGGGTTAATTCCTTATGCGTCGTCTGTCTGTTCTTGTCTCAGAGAGCGAGAAAACAATGAAAGAGCATCTGCAACCACAAAAACATCACCCGATGACAAAAAAAATGGACTTCTTCTAATCCAGTCGCTTTGTCCCTGCCTAATGAAAAGCCTGCATTTTTTTTTTTTTTTTTTGAAGGCATTCTAAAACACGCCGTGATCATTGGCTCGGAGATTAATTAGTCGTTATCAAGGTAATTGTTGCAAGTGTGGAATTAGTGGAGGAGGAGGGCAGGCAGGCTGGGAAGAAAACAGTGTGGGGAATGAGGCTGTCAATCTCTCACTGAGACCTGGCCATTACAGCAGGGGCTGTAATCAACCCCCACAATCCTTTGCAGGCGCCGCCGGTGGGGTGTGCGGCATCACTCACCGCCTCAGTGACTCATTCCGAGTGCAGCGAGGCGCGCTTGGCCCGTCTGGCTAGTGTTTACTGTCGTTGCCATGGACACCGTTCCCTCTGCGACCTTCAGAGCACTGTTAGCCACTGGGGCCTGTGACCTTGACTTTTAGCCTAGCCTGCTGAGCAAACACAAAGCATTGAGCCGTATGTCTCAAAAAGCCAAGTAGGTCATTGACTTTTCTCCAGCATTAGCCATACTTGACGATGGCTGACAAATGACTCAGCATTAAACTTTGTTGAACACTGAGGAATCTTGACTTTTCTCAGTGTCATTATGGAGCATATGTGTCCTTGTTCACTTTTCTCCTAGCCTGGAAAATCCAGACCCTGATAATCTAGAAAGATTAAGGGTCTGGCAAAGAACAATGTAATGGCCCAACTCGAGGGGCGGCAACAAGCATGCATTTAAAAATCTCACTGCACGCAATTGGAGAACACTAGACCATGTTTACTCTGAATGATTTCGGACTTCGACGCAATCGGATAACACTACAACCAATGTGTACTGTCCTCCAACGTTGCAGCGCTGTCTTCATCAGTTAAGCTGGTTCCCCGGAATGTTAGGGTAAAAGTAACGTGCATCATTGCTCTTTGCCAGAGTGTCTCGCAGAGACAATTCCATTGTGCTATCACGAGAACTCTGGATTAGGGTACTTTTCTTCTACACATATTTTGTTTCACCTCTAATTCCCAATAGCTTTCTAAAATATGGCCCGCTGGCGGCACGGGGGATACGGGGTATATGACACCCACAGTTTTGAGGAGATGGCAATCGTCCCCCTCACTTTTAATAAGG
>NC_063205.1:11243085-11275585 GCF_017589495.1 Alosa alosa
GTCAGGTGCGTTTTACAGGGCGATGTGACATTTACTGGAGTTGGCTTAGCCACTCATTTCACCCTGATCCACATTTCAGCAATTCTTCCTTTCACAAAGTCTCAACAGCAAGTAATAGAAGCTGTTTAATTCAAATGAATTCAAACAGCCCAGGGAATATTCAACTGTTAAACAAAGAAAAAAAAAATCCAAAAAGTCACAAATAAAATATTTTGTGAGAACAAGTTCTCTCTCAGTCTTTCAAAATGTGTGTGTGTGTAAGAGAGATAGAAAGAGAGAGAGCGTGTGTGTGTGTGTGTGCGTTCAGGTTAAATGTTTTCTGGCATGTGCTAGTCTCCGTGTGTGTGTGTGTGTGGTTGTGTGTGTGCGTGCGTGCGTGTGTGTGTGTGTGTATGTGTATATATGTGTATATATGTGTGTATGTGGAGAATGTGTGTGTGTGCATGGTTTTTATGCTGTACATAGGGGGCTAGATAGCTGTTAGATTTCATCTCTCTCTCCCTTCATGCCTGCAGGCTATGTCTCTGCAGACCTGATTTATTCTGTGTCAGTATCAAAAGTGGAAATCAGGGGAACTTAAATGGATCCCCAGTCCACAGAAGAGACAAACTCACAAGGTCAATTTAAGAAGCGGTCCAAATGCATTCTGGGATGCTCCTCGATGATGTGTGGTTTAAAAAAATCACCTCATTTTCTTCCCAGAATGCATTAGGGCAATCAGGTATAAAACGGTGGATAAATAGCACATGTGGATCTGAATATGGTGCCCTGACCCTCTAAGTGGTCTGTTGTCATTGTCAAATGTTTCGCTTACATTTCTGCGAGCTGCATGCGAACCTGGTTGTGTTTTTCAATTCCAAAAACGAACAATTGCTGATGAAACTGATGAAAGATTGCTTTTCCATGGAGCCTTTCTACCCTCATATAACTGTCACTGTATCAGCCCCTTTAGTCAACTGCCTCCAAAACAGCAGAGGATGCCAAGCCAGATGCTGTATTTCTAACACTGCAAACAGCTGGGAGATCAGCCTGTCTTGCTCAAGGACGATTCGACACTTGGAACCGGGCATGATGTAGAAACCCATTGACTCCTGGATGACTCTTTTGTCTCCTGTGCCACAGTGGCTGCTGCCTATATTGATTTTCCTATGATAAGAAAACTTTTAAAATGTTAATATAAGTTATGCTAACTGTATATTGCAATTCTCTCACTTATAGATACAGTATATTCTATTTGAAATTAGTGTCCTGTTGGCAAGAAATTGAATATGCAAATCCATACATTAAAATATAATGCTGATATAACATAATGCTTCTTTGTATTTCATTGTACAATATTCCAAATGCTATATATGTAAAAAAAACACTACTCTGCTGTAATTGGACAAACACCTAAACAAGTACACCTAAAACATACTAGTCTGCTAATGATAATGTGTACAACATAGTATATTCTGCTATAGTGTTTTACTAAGTGATCTCAGTCCTAAAATTAGACCAACATATGTTCACCTTGGAGTACACGTGTCCCAATCAACCATCAGAAATATTCAGGCTGACAAGAAACTGTCCCCGTTGTTAACATGTACGACATCATCTTAATAGCGTTTCTCTTATAGAAGTTCTGCATGACAGGATGTCAAAGCTATAAGCAACTTCAGCCGTCACCATCGTGTTATTTATAACCTACGTCAACAAGGTGACTTTCCAACACTGTTTTGGGTCTCTGCCTCGCTTACTGTGGTCGGGATAATAAGCAGGCACCTGGAGGGACACCTTTTAAAATGAATTACCGTCCATCACGGAAATATATGTATCCCCAAATAAAAATGGAGTCTTCCTATCAAGCCACCACTAATCAGGAAGAAGACAGGCCATAGAGGTGTAGGGAAGACTCTAACTGATGCCCTGTCGCCAGCAAACATAAAATCTCCAGACTGTTTTAATCAGTTGGTCACACCACACCATCTCCCCCCCCCCTAAGAATTCCATAACTCACTTGACAGACTTGTGAAAGTTCCTTACACTTTTCAAGGATATGATTATCATTTTAACAGGGAGATCCAGCAAGAATGATCAAACCTGACATGTTTATGTAGAGCTATACACAAACATATTTCCATTTCCATTGCACTTTTCATGGCCTTATGTCAGAACACCTTGATATTTAATATACTGTACAGTGAGGAAAGACTGAGGGCAGAAATCCACCTCTAGCTTTTAACTGTCAGCCGAAGGGCAGAAGACATGAATCTTTAAAATGCACCTCCTGGATTTATCCACAGTGACAAATTTGGTTGTAACACCACAGTAGTGATCTTCCTGGAAGACCTCATCACACACTGGACCATTATCGATTGATTAGAGCAATTCCATACACGTATTTTTGCCAAAGTTGGAAATATATTCTGGCTGTGTCACTATCTTGATTAAAATGTGAGATTGTTCAGTCATAGAGTTTAGTTTTGACAGCATAATTGACAGCACAGTGACTCATGGGCAATGTGATATTATCCTCCTGCCAGTCTTTGGCAGGCAGGGTCTGTGTCTGCACTACAAACCTGCACAGGCTTGAGTTGCAACTCAAAACAAAAGCACATCAAAGGCCCCCATAACAACGATACAATGCAGGCCAGGGACCATAGAGAGCTTGGCTGGTGGTGAATCAGTGATCATGTCTACAGGTGTTTCTTAGGAGTCAACAGCTATGTGAAAGCAGACACCTTTAGATAAGTGCACAAACAAATACAGGACTAAGGTCGATTCCCACACACATATAAACACACACACACACATACACACACTCTCTCTCTCTCTCTCTCTGATCTGTTTAGGCCATACTACACTGCTTCCCATTCAAAAAATATTCACCATGGACCACTAACTTTTTTGTCTCAGCTACATTCTCTGTCATGCTGATAATGAGGTCAGATCTAATTTGTCCCAATATGACGCGCAGTAAACTAAACCATATAAACTACGCAGAATGTGAAGTACTTAGAACAAAAGTAAACTTCTCTATCCTTCGTTTTTCATTTATGTCCTCAATTTGTTTTTTTTTATTCGCAATCCAGCTCAAAGCTTTGGGAGTCTTCTTGTGCACGACTATAATTTGCATCAGCATTTTACAAGTAGCTAATTGTGACGGGAAAATGTGAAAGGAAAGACTAAATAATGCAATGTTCTGCATAGTCAAAGATCAGTGCAGCTCAAATCAATGATGGCAGCTCCCAACAAAACATAGATTTTACCAGAGTCAGTCGGCTGCCCCTTGAGTCCAAATTAGTCAAAGTAGTTGTATTTCCCAGAATCCATCCCTGTTCAGCATAGTGCAGTATAATCTGCTTTGGAAATGAACATAGGCCTGTTTCCCAAACCAGAACACAATCACAGTCAAAATTATACAGATTCATGCTTTCTTCTCCGTCTCTAACTTCACGTGTCAATGGAGCTCCCCTGATTGGGCGATCAAGTAGACAGAGCCGTTATTGAGTCTGTTGCTTAGTGAAGGTCACTCCTCTGTTACCTCTGAAGGACACCTGATTATTCTCCCTTTTGACATGAGATCTCTCCACTCCATCACCACCACACGTCTTTGACTCCTGAACTCTTCCAGCCTATAGTTGCAACTCTTTCATGGTAAGTCCTCCTCTCGACCACATGCCTTTTGGAGCTGGGGGCTCCATGAAACAGATGCTGCCTGTTCTGGACTCTCTCTCTCTCTCTTCGCTCTCTCTTGCAGTAAATACAGCAGAAACAGGAGGGCACTGTGGTGTAATTGCTCCCAGTGGGACTCCAGGCCTCCTCTGTCTGCTGCGCTGTGCTGCTGTGGTGGCCAAGGCTGCTCCACCTGCTGTGGTAGGTCTTCACACCAATGCCCCCCTTTCACACCCCTTTCATACACAAATCCCCAGGTGATTATCATGAAGTTATCATGTACGTTGGCACTCTTAGGGTCTGTCCACATGGGATGTGTAGATAGATAGATACTTTATTGATCCCCAGGGGAAATTCAAGAAGTTGAGTAGGTGTAGGTTGAGTGGGGTGGGTGCTTTGGCTGCTGATTCCTGGCTCTCATGATATGTCAGGTCTGGCCTGTAGAGGAAGGAAGCAGTAACCACACATGCTTTTCTTTGCTTTTGAGATACAGGGGTGGCATTCTTTTTTTTCTCAGACAGTAACGCTGATGGAATTGGATGTGGCAGATAGAGAGAGTTCTGTTGAAGTTGCTCGTTTCGGCCTCATCAAGCAGGGATTTGACAGTTTACTCGCGAGAGCGGGAAAGACGAAGGAAAGAAAGATTATGTTTGATGTGAGCTTTGACTCGGCTTACCATCCCTGGATGGAGCCGGCTCAGTGAATCTCGACGGAGCGGCCCCCCTGGGATTTATTTGGTTGATCATATTCCCATTGGGATGTGTGTATTGATTAGTGATACTGCACACACTGATATTGCTCATGACTCACACAGGCTGGCTGTGTGTACCCTAGTTTCTCAGTGTGTGTGATTATGATGCCCGTTAGATCTGCTGGGATGATGAAAAGATACATGTTGGATTTTATAGTGGAAGGATAGAATACGCACTGTATATATGAGCAGTGAGTTTTCAAATCACCCTTGAAAAATATCTTGTCTTTTGTACAGTGGCTTTTGCATTTAGTACATAGATAGTCCTATCAATATGACACCTCCGTTTTCCAAACAGGTCTACTTCAAACTGTTAAAGAGTGCCTTGTACAAAATACTTAAAATCCCACTAACTAGACTATTTGCTAATGATCTGTTTTAAACTGATGTGCTATATATGCAAGTAACAGGTGTAAAATGTTCAGTTAAAGCCCTTTATTTGTCATGTGGACATGTAATGGACAGCTTGTGCTCTGGTCTGTCAAGCCCTGTAAACCTACAGTACTGTAACTTAACCACACAAGCTTGTTTCCCCATCAGGAGATCTGCTCTCCTCTATTTGTCAAACACAGGTTGAAACCCGTCACCCAGAGTGCTGTGGCCTGCCGATTTGATGGGGCCGCGTCCTCACCCGACGGTTCAAGAGCTGCGAGAGCTGGTGCCTTCCACGTGACCGCCCCTCTCATGCGGTGGGTCGGCCACGATCAAAGGCGGCCATGGTGGTAGTGTAAGGACAGTACCCCGTCCAACCACTTCCCTTTCATGTCAAGAGTGTGACAGCGCGCACGCGCGCGCGCTCTCTGAATGAGCCCGTCTTGCCTTTGATTCGCCAGCTCTGGGGGGTAATGCAGAGGTACACACAGCCTCCCAGCCTAGTCTTCCTCGGCGGCCTTTAAAGGCCGTGTTGCAGGGTTCATTTCCCAATGTATTTGCACAATTTGCTTGTTGATAATAAACACTTCAACTGTTATCCATTGTATTTGATGTTGTTGGGTATCACAAAACGGAATATAATACGAAAAAGCAGGTACTATTTCACAGCGTTTGAAGTGATTCTCCTTTCCCCCACAATGCATTGCATTACGTCACCTTGGGGAGACTACAGACCGAAGCCCACCTTGAGTAATGAGAGGAGTAAAGAGAGACGAGTAAGGGATTGTTCAGCAGTAGATAGCGCAGATTATAGATAAATAGATAGGCTATAGATAGCCTAGATATGTATATAGACAGGTAGATAGATAGGTAGATAGATCATGTAATATGCTGGTCACAGGGGAGCTCCTCGACCAGCGGCCAAAATGCACTCGCTTCCCTAGTTACTGCAGCTCTCCACCAGTTTCCATCGGGACGGCACAGCCCACACAAGCACCTGCAAAACTGCGACTTGCCCATATTATCTCCCTCTTTGGTAAGCCGCACTTGACGATGTCAATGGCAATCAGTCACGAGCAGTAGTTATCGAAAATATTCATGCTGAAGACACGACCAGCCTAATCGGGCGGGCGGCTAGAAGCTGAGTAACTGGGGTGGCTCACAGGTGGGACTAAAAAAAAGTTAGCCCAGCTAGCTATCATGATGCTTCATATTCTGATCTTCTGACTAAGTTTGCCCGGTAGCCTACTTATCTGAACTAACGACATGATCACCATCACTAGATATAAAGAAAATGTTGACTTTCATTCGGTGCTGTTCACTGACAGTAACAAAAAAAAGTGTCGTAATGTTATAAGCATAATACATTGAACTGAATAGGTGCATTATGTAGCCTATATAACGAGGCCTCTCAAATTCAGAAAATTGCATTAAACTAAAATCGGAAGACATTGTTATCTTTGTTAGACCATAGGGTCGTTGTCATATAAATGCTGTAACGAAATTCGAAGTGTAAATATACAAACTTTATGTTGAAAGTGTAAATCACATCGCTTCCCATAGGAATGAATGTAAAACATACCCTCCAAAAACGAGACCTCCCGAAATTCAGAAAAAATAACTAAATTGATATCAGGCACCGTTATTACCATTGGTAGATCATAGGGTAGCTGTGATATAAATGCTGTGACGAAACTCGAAGTGTAAATATACAAACTTTATGTTGAAAGTGTAACCGCCACCGCTTTCCCATAGGAATGAATGTAAAACATACCCTCCAAAAACGAGACCTCCCGAAATTCAGAAAAAATTACTAAATTGATATCAGGCACCATTATTACCATTGGTAGATCATAGGGTAGCTGTGATATAAATGCTGTGACGAAATTCGAGTGTAAATATACAAACTTTATGTAGAAAGTGTAAGCCGATGTCCATTGAAATGCATTGAAATGAATGAAGCGCAGATCAAGTAGTCCCCAAAGTGACGTCATCACCGACCATGCGTAAAAAAAACCGCTAATGCTAAAACAACAAAACTGGCATTTAACACCATTTGGAGACATTTTTAAAAATGATATACATATATTGAGTGCTTTATGTACCCATTAATCAACAGTGGTGGTTAACCTGCAACACAGGCTTTAATGCCATACAGTGAGAGGCTTGTGCAATCGGGGATCTTCTCACGGCTTTCCATTCTCCACTCACGCATAATGCATGGGTGTAGAATATTATCCAGACCGCAGGGCCATAACCTCCATGTAAGGAAGATCATGTGAGCACACAGAGATGGATGCAAGCAAGCAAGCAAGTGAGCACACCCACGTATCCAGTGCTCAGGTGTGCATGGATGACTTTGTGTGCTTCAGACCCAAAACACTGTTATGGTGCACAGGGAAATGCATTAACTGTGTCTGTTGCCACATGGCGTCATGCAGAGCTTCCCGCATCTATATAGGCTAGCAGAGGAATTTATTTATGAGGCTACATGAGATGCTTGTAAGCATGCCTTAATGTTTCTATGTTTCTGTGTCTCCTTTGATTTCCAGAATTCCACATCAGGCACAGGCCTTTTGCACATGGAATGCATTAGTAATAAGTATGCCAGTATATATTCACTGTAGCTGTAAATTAAGTTGCATGGATGTTTATTTTTCTTCTTATTTTTTTCTGTTTCTGTTTCTTTTAACTTGTCCTCTGATGATTTCCTAATTATTCAATTACTTCTATTTGTGTAAGCCGCACTTCACAGGGGCTTAATGCATTTTTTCCTTCAGCAAAGAGGAAATGCCATTAGCCACTCTCAGCTCATGCATTAGCCAGAATACCTCCCACGTGGCATCAGAGAAACCTGCATGGTTCTTCAATAGTTCCTGACACATGGTTGTCCAGCATTTCTGTCTAAATACTGTCATCGAGTGTCACTCTCAGGGCAGCCGAGGAAGGGAGTTTTTTGTTGTTATTGCTTGGTCACTGAAACGCCAAGCTTTCCCTTTTTTGTGTGATTGGGAAATGGACATTGTTGACCCCCAGCTTTCCCTAGTGTTCTCGTCTGTTTGACCTTGTTGCTAACCCAAGTAACTTCAGATTTAGCTTGGACGGGGACATCCCTGCTGGAGTTATTGCAGCTGGAAAGGTTTCAACTGCTCTCTCTCACCCTCCTTCACCCCTCCCACCTTCTCTCCCTTTCTCTCTCTCTCTCTCTCTTGATATTTTCAGCTTGGCTGCTCCTCTTCGTGCAGAGGAGTCCCTGGCTCTCTGTACCCTGGGTGACTCCTCTCTGTCCTGCAGCTGCCTCTTTGAGTTATGGCCCAGTGACTGACAGCATGTCACCATTCATCACAATGTCTGGGGTCTGCCTCTTTAATGGATCCAGATCATTTAATCTACCCCTGAGCTTGGCTACTTGGCTGCTCGTCTGCTCAAAACATGAATAAATCTGATGTGACTGAACTAAGGTGTGGCCACCGACATATTGAACATTCATGAAGCTTTTTTTGTTTCAAATTATTCATAAGAAGGCCTTGACACATCTGATCCCAAGTAGGTGTTTGATTTAGCAGTCCTTAGGATCAAACTGATGAAGTTTGTGTCAAATTACAGAATTGCTCTCTCTCTCGCTCTCTCTCTCTCTCTCTCACACACACACACACACACACACACACACACACACACACACACACACTATCACACACACAGTCCACAAGCTTTTGTTCTGTGCAGACAGGACAGAATAGAGGCTTGTCTATCAGCTAAAAGGAAAGGATCCCGAAAAAAGCCATTTAAAAAATCTGCAAAAAATCTCTAAATAACCCTATTTGACACCAGTGAGATTTTGATTTCCATGCCTTTAATAATGCCAGACAGCACTTATATAATTCATCAAACTGGTATATTTCCCAGATGCTGCGGAGCATCGGATGCCCAGTGCCCAGTTTCCTGCAGCACGTCACTGAGTACTTTGGACACCTCCCAAGATCTGATCACATCCACAATTGCAAGAACCACAGTGTGGCGAGTGTCCCATTACATTGGTCTCCATCCTCATTGTGTTCCATGCCAATCGGTGCTAATAGAATTAGCCTTCTCTAGTGCACACAATTTGCTAATGTGAGAGTTTCTCAACATTGTCACTTACACTTTATAACCTTATTGATTACCGTACAGAAGGTTTGGGTAAACAAAAGCAAAAGATAATTCATGTGGCATTTTAACAATTAAACAATACTCAAAGGTTTACAAATTTGATGCTAAAATTTGCCAAAACATTAGCAACTTGTGCACATGAAAATAGATAGTAGAACTAAACCCAACAATGTTTTTCTTCATCTCTAAGGTCTCCCATATATGAAATGGATTCTTGGCTAAAAATATTTTACTGCTAAGATTGTTAAATTAACAGATATTGTTATACACCCCAAAACCAAAAAAAGGACTAAAATATAGCCTGTCCGTATTGGAGTTAAGGCATATAAATTAGTGCAGATCAATTACACAAGCTCTGAGACCTTTGAAACTTGGCATGTTTATAGTCAGGAAGTTGCTTTACCTACTAGAAAAGACTGGATGTGAATATCTTGATGTATGGAATGAGTAGAGACATGTAAACATACACCTAAAATAAGCGGACATGCAAAAAATTCATATCTATGCAGAATGTTTTCATTTACTTTGTGGCTGCTTTACCATAGAAACACATATGATGGCTTGTTGGAAAGGTGGGGTTGTACTGAATCCAACAATACCAAATATGTAAATATAGTATGACAAATTAGGGTGTTCTGTCACTCAATGTATGAGGTGTCCAAAATGAAAGAAAACAGAACACTGGCAAAATATAGTCTCAAGTCCAAATCACATTATCAGTGGTAAGAAGAATGTTGACAAATTCATTGTTACTGCAAGGTAAGTGCTGATCTATATCTACATTTAATAATGATACATTTCATATGAAACACAGATCCAATTGAATCAGGTTAACATTGGAATGAAACACCTTTATTAAAATATTTACATTCACTTGAATTTTGTTTTGGTCAAGTCATGAACTGAATACTGAATAATGAAAAATAAAATTGTTAGCTTTTGTCTGTCCAGACCAGCAGTGGACAGTAGAGCCTACACTGCTTACTTCACCCCTAAGTAGCTAAACAGTTAGTTGTAGAAACTACTTTCCCTAGCTAAGAAAGTACTTAGCCCTCTGACTAATGTTCCATGTGTAATTCAACTTGATTTGCATTTCAATTAAATATCTGAAATGTATATCATTTTTCCTTTTCACTAGTCTCTTGAATTATGGAGAATGTCTTACAGACATTGGATCCAAAGCTTTGTATCATCTGTGGAAAACATTTTGAAAAGGGCAAGAAAAAAGATCCCTATGTCCAAAACCCCACAGTAGAAGGCCTCCAACGCATACTTACCCTTGCTCAGCAGAGAGAGAGATGGTGATGTCCATAAAACTCTGGCTCCATATACAGATGATAAAGTTTCATATCATGTATCATGTAGAGCGAACTATTGCAGTAACACAAAAATCAGTGAGCAGCAGCAAGTTGCAAATGTTGAGAGTGAGAGGCTAGCACATCTGCACCAAGAAGGCTGAGTAGGGTTGATACAACATCATTTCAAATACGGAGAGATTGTTTCATTTGTGGGAAGGCCAGCTCTAAACCAGAACCTCTGACAGCAATTTCAACTGAAACAGGCGCAAGTACCAGAGACAAGGTCCTTCGGGCAGCTTCTGAAAGGCTTGATGAAGATAAAAAGGGAGATCCAAGGTCTAACAAGAGCCAAGGAGCAGGACCGGAGCACTGACTAACGTTTCGACGCCCATGCGTCTTCTTCAGAGTCAAAACCAAAGAGGATGAAGATGTACAACTTTGAATTCTTTCATGCCCAAATCTCTTTGCATACGATACCAAATACCATAAAATGCCTTGCACACTACATATCTAAATGAATACAGTAGCAGAAGCCATAGAAAAGAATAAAAAAGCAGACCAATGTCTATAACAAATCCTTTATTAAGCTCACTGAAGACATTGATAAAACAGTATTGTCCAAAGGTATGAAAGTGAGGACTCTCAACTCGTTCACTGATAGCTATGAGAACATACTAAAGACCATTGCTGAGCAAGAAGGTGTATCAACACAAGAAATATAGATCAAGGACAGTGGTGTCTACATCCCAACTGTTCTCACTTGAGACGCTGAACATGGAATTGTTCAGCCATTAACAACTTTTACCAAAATGAAGACACCCTGGATAGGAAGCATACAACTCATGTTATGGCATCGTTGTGTTCCGAAGAGGCCAAGTCTCCACAGCAGATAAATGCCTATAGCACAGGTTCCACAGTGGTCCCTCACCACCTTAAACATGTTTGATATGAATGGAGATAAACTTTACAGGTACATTTCGTCCATTCTTTTGTCCATTCTTCACATTCAGGGTGTCTTCATTTTAGTCAAAGTTACTGATGGCTGCAAACTCAGCCAAACTCATGATGTATCAAAATGGGAAGTCCCAGTGTAATTGGCGTATAGATGTGACAGCTCTGTTCAATGAGATCATGACAAATTGCGATAACACACACATTCTCCTTTGAAGCTGGGTCATCATTAACCTGACTCTCGCTAGATGAATTTCGTTCCGCCTAGCTCCACTCATCCATCTGGGATCGATCCATTGGAGTGGTGCTTCAGAAGGCTGGGCCTTATTAAAAAATCCTTGCATAAGATTGGATAAGCCACTTGTCCGTCATCTATTAACGTGCTACTTCAACCACTCACATCGAAGCCAACCCGTGACGCTGAGAACAGTCTCAACGTCGCTTCTACGCTAGGGCACATCTATCAAACTCCCGCCCTGCGTCCTGATTGGCTCTACCATACAATCTCGTGCTGAAATCACTCTCAACGGAATCGATCCCAGATGGATGTGAGTGGAGCTAGGCGGAACGAAATTCATCTGGCGAGAGTCAGGTTAGGTCATCATCACATGTTTGGTAATCTCTGTGGGCATGTTAATCAACACACCAGTTCACAAAGTCATACAGGATGTTGGGTACATATTTGCTGCATTGGAAACATAATAGACAGTCACTGCTGACATATTACTCACTGTCATACTCTACCTGACCCATGCTCTTCCTCAATATGTCTGCAGCCCTGTGTAATATTTGGATTTTATGTCTGTGAGTTAAGCAGCTTCCCTCAGTGCACAATATGGTCATACTATCTGAGCAGATCAGATCTGACTGTCTTGGACGTGAAACAAATGCAAGCCTGTCTTTGTGCTGTATCAGCTTTTCCTTTAGTTTCCAGGATCTATATTTCTTGTGTTGAACTATGGACACACCTTCTTGTTCAGCAATGGTCTTTAGTATGTTGTCATAGCTATCAGTCGAAGAATTGAGTCCTCACTTTCATATCTTTGGGCAATACTGTTTTATCAATGTCTTCAGTGAGCTTAATAAAGGCTTTGTTATAGACATTGGTCTGCTTTTTTGATTCTTTTATTTGGCTGCTGTTATATTTTGTTTAGATATGTAGTGTGCAAGGAACATTTATGGTATTTGGCATCATATGCAAAGAGATCTGGGCATGAAAGAATTTGAAGATGTACATCTTCATCAAGCCTTTCAGAAGCTGCCCGAAGGACCTCGTCTCTGGTACTGGGGACAGCCATGGCCTACTGGTTAGGGGTTCGGGCATGTAACCGAAGAGTTACCGGTTCGATCCCCGACCCAGAAGGAAAAAAAGGAAAAAAGGCGGGGGAAGGGATTGAGCACTGCTCTCCCATGCCCACTGCTCTCCCATGCCCACTGCTCTCCCATGCCCACATCCACGGTGCCCTTGAGCAAGGCACCCAACCCCTCACTGCTCTCCCATGCCCACATCCACGGTGCCCTTGAGCAAGGCACCCAACCCCTCACTGCTCTCCCATGCCCACATCCACGGTGGCCTTGAGCGAGGCACCCAACCCCTCACTGCTCTCCCATGCCCACATCCACGGTGCCCTTGAGCGAGGCACCCAACCCCTCACTGCTCTCCCATGCCCACATCCACGGTGCCCTTGAGCCTTCACTGCTCTCCCATGCCCACATCCACGGTGCCCTTTGAGCGGGGCACCTCACCCCTCACTGCTCTCCCATGCCCACATCCATCCCTTTGACGGGCACCCAACCCCTCACTGCCCTGCCCACATCCACGGGTGCCCTTGAGCCAGGCACCCAACCCCTCACTGCTCTCCCATGCCCACATCCACGGTGCCCCTTTGAGCGCAGGCACCCAACCCCTCACTGCTCTCCCATGCCCACATCCACGGTGCCCTTGAGCGGAGGCACCCAACCCCCTCACTGCTCTCCCATGCCCACATCCACGGTGCCCTTGAGCAGCTCTCCCATTGCACCCACCCCTCACTGCTCTCCCATGCCCACATCCACGGTGCCCTTGAGCGAGGCACCCAACCCCTCACTGCTCTCCCATGCCCACATCCACGGTGCCCTTGAGCGAGGCACCCAACCCCTCACTGCTCTCCCATGCCCACATCCACGGTGCCCTTTGATCCCCAACCCCTCACTGCTCTCCCATGCCACATCCCACGTGCCCTTGAGCCACCCAACCCTCACTGCTCCCCATGCCCACATCCACGGGTGCCCTTGGCCGGGCGCCTCCCCCCTCACTGCTCTCCCATGCCCACATCCACGGCACTGCTCTCCCATGCCCACCCACGGTGCCCTTGAGCGGGGCACCCAACCCCTCACTGCTCTCCCATGCCCACATCCACGGTGCCCTTGAGCAAGGCACCCAACCCCCCACTCCACGGTGCTCTCCCATGCCCACATCCACGGTGCCCTTGAGCAAGGCACCCAACCCCTCACTGCTCTCCCATGCCCACATCCACGGTGCCCTTTGAGCAAGGCACCCAACCCCTCACTGCCCCCATGCCCACATCCACGGTGCCCTTGAGCAAGGCACCCAACCCCTCACTGCTCTCCCATGCCCACATCCACGGTGCCCTTGAGCAAGGCACCCAACCCCTCACTGCTCCCCGAGCGCTGCTGTAGTAAAGCAGCTCACTGTTAGTGTGTGCTTTACCTCATTGTGTTCACTGTGTGCTCTGTGTGTTCACTAATTCATGGATGGGATAAATGCAGAGACCAAATTCCTTGTATACGCAAGTATACTTGGCCTATAATTTACATTGCGCCTGTACCAGTCGAAATGGCTGTCAGAGGTTCTGATCTAGAGCTGGCGTTCCCACAAAAAAAAAACAATCTCTCCGTATTTGAAATGATGTTGTACAGTATCAACCCTACTCAGCCTTGTTGGTGCAGATGTGCTCTCACTCTCAACATTTGCAACTTGCTGCTGCTCACTGATATTTGTCTTACTGCAGTAGTTCACTCTACATGATATGAAACTTTTATTTTGGAGGAAATATCAACTGTGCCAGAGCAAATATCATGGAGCCAGAGTTTTATGGACATCATCTCACTCTCTGCTGAGCAAGGGTAAGTATGCGTTGGAGACCTTCTACTGTGGGGTTTTGGACATAGGGATCTTTTTTCTTAAGCAGTGTAGGCTCTACTGTCCACTGCTGGTCTGGACAGACAAAAGCTAACAATATTATTTTCCATTATTCAGTAATGACATGACCAAAACAAAATTCAAGTGAATATAAATATTTTAATAAAGGTGTTCCATCCCAATGTTAACCTGATTCAATTGGATCTGTGTTTCATATGAATTGTTTAATACTGGGACATATGAAATGTATCATTATTAAATGTAAATATAGAGCAGCATTTACCTTATGTAACTTACCTTGCAGTAACAATGAATTTGTCAACATTCTTCTCACCACTGATAATGTGATTTGGACTTGAGACCGTAGTTTGCCTGTGTTCCGTTTTCTTTTATTTTGGACACCTCATACATTGAGTGACAGAACACCCTAATTCGTCATACTATATTTACATATTTGGTATTGTTGGATTCAGTACAACCCCACCTTTCCAACAAGCAATCATATTTGTTTCTATGATAATCCCTGGCAAAGCAGCCACAAAGTAAATGAAAACATTCTGCATAGATATTAATTTTTTGCATGACTTCTTATTTTAGGTGTATGTTTACATGTCTCTACTCATTCCATACATCAAGATATTCACATCCAGTCTTTTCTAGTAGGTAAAGTAACTTTCTGACTATAAACATGGCAAGTTTCAAAGGTCTCAGAGCTTGTGTGATTGATCTGCACTAATTTATATGCCTTAACTCCAATACGGACAGGCTATATTTTAGTCCTTTTTTGGTTTTGGGGTGTATAACAATATCTGTTAATTTAACAATCTTAGCAGTAAAATATTTTAAGCCAAGAATCCATTTCATATATGGGAGACCTTAGAGGTGAGGAAAAACATTGTTGGTTTTAGTTCTACCTCCGGTAGGGGTCTCTAAAAAAATTGGGGCCATTGTCACTAGCCTAGATGTATTATACTGTAAGTGTGACAGGAATCTCCATGAATCCATGCAAAATCTCAGAGTTATGCTATGGAGAAGGATTTTGCAGTAACGGCTCTGTGATGTCTTGAATATCCAGTGGGAACAGCGATAAAGCCTCTGCGCTGACTTACTCCCACTCTATGGTATCTATCTCTCTACTCCTGTATCTATCTACCCACTGGATATGTACGTAGGCTGTGCATCTGTATCTATCTTTGCATCTATCCATATATCTATTTGTCCATCTTAGTTAATCATGCCCCCCCCCCCATAGTTTCCAGCATTTTCTTCCCTAATTCTTTCTCCACTTAGTTCCATTAGAGGCAACCATTCTTGCCCTCCATCCTTAAAAGCATGTCAGTCTCTCAGATTTAAAAATTAATCATGCCCAATATCACTAAGCCACAAAAGGGGTACACACACACATAGAAAACAAACCAAAGTGCACAAAATGCTCAAAAACAATGCCCCGGAACTATCAGTATAGAATAATATTCTGAAACACCAGTAAGGGATCAACACATTGAATGATGTGAATTGCTTTGTGATGTTAGTGAGAATGAGGTCTGTGAGAAGAAGGAAGGGCAAAAGATGCCTGAAACAGCAGCTCTGACCTTTTTGTGTGTGTGTGTGTGTGTGTGTGTGTGTGTGTGTGTGTGTGTGTGTGTGGGGGGGGTTGGGGGTTCTACCACTGAGGGATTTGTGGCAGAGTGAAGAGATTTGGGATGCTCTGTTATGTGTGATCCCACACTGTTTTGCAGTTCTTGCACTACTTTTAGGTCATCACTAAAGAAGCCAGTCGGGTGAGAAGCCCTGCACTCCTTGGGTAATTATATGTAAAATCCCTGGGAAAAGAGGAGGGGAACTCACTTTCCGTTGGGAGTGAAAATGTGTGAGGTGAAAATAAGATACTGATGAACCGAAAATGAAGAATTGCCCACGGCGAGGTCCATTTTTTGTGGTGGTAATGAACCAATTCTGGAAGGTACCCAGGGTACACTGTCATTTTGTATTAGACTCTTGTTTTCTAGACATCCAAAAACTTTGTTTAATTAGTTTGTTGATTATTTATAAAACATTACAAAACACATCAGATCACAGCACTGCAGAATGTGTGAGTATTTGAGAGAGAGAAAGAGAAACAGACAGAGAGAGAGAATCAATCAATGTCACAACTTGATGTTGTCATATCCATTTCACTGTGATAAGTCATTTTGAGAACTGCTGTGTGTGTGTGTGTGTGTGGCTAGTGACACTGTAATCTTAAATCAGCAGCTGATGGTTTAAGCTATCAGCATTTGGATTGTCTGCATTGCCGTATGAATTAGCCTTGACCAATACCTTATTTCCATTTTTCTCCCATGGTCATTTAACAGCTTACCAAATTATCACAGACCTCCAACTATCAGTATATTATTTTGTAGCAGGTTGAGCACTATTGTCACTGTCAACAATTTTAACTCAACAAGGCACCAAGTGGTCACTGAAGAATAGTGTTAGTCTGACTAGTCAGTTTAGCAGGTTGCAGACAGTAGGACAGTGGACAGTAACAACAAATACAACATGTTTAAATACAGAGATGATCTTGCATGCCACATAAATCACTTTTAAAACAAATAATGTCACCCAATCATAATGATCACAGACATTTAACCTTCATTAGGAAAATTATTTTGACATTGGATAAAGTGCAACAGATAGAACAGTAGGCCTAATAGCCTAATAATTTTAGCTCACCAAATCATTCCATTTTCAAGCTGTTTTTGTTGCGACCACATGTATGCTACTTCATACACTCAAGCCCCCGCCTCCACAAGTAGCCTACTATAACTGAATCCAATCCGCTGAAATCGTGGCCATGTTTTGGCGGAAACACTACTGAGGGGTAGAGGAGGGGGTACAACAGGCGCTCTAGGATTGGCCGCGCGCTGCTTGTCAGGACCGGAGGAGGCTGGGAAGAAGGGACTGTTGTGTGTAGGCCGACTTGGAAGTAAAACACGCACAATCACTGCATCAGATACAAATGTCCTGTCGAGCAAGACGCTACGCATTCCACCGGAATACTATGTGTCGCTGGACCGCGATGACATGAGAAACAATAGCGGATGTTCTAGAAAATGCCGTCCTGAGCGATTCATTTTGAAGTCGCGCGAGTGCCGCATTTCTTCTTCTTTCCGTACTTGGCAGCTGGCAACAATAACAAAAACAGCACATTGTGTTTCAAGAGTGGACTGTTGCTGTACTAACACTCAAGGGAACAAAATACTTCGCTGTACCCGGCTGACAATATTTGCAGTGGGCTATTTTCTTTGGTTAGAAGCAAGAGGCCCAAACGCGTCTTCAGGTGTTTGGTAGTGTTTGGTGCTCTTAGCACATGCTAACGTTTCACTTGAAATTGGTGTCAGGATAAGTGGACCCACTATATGCAATAGCAATGGGCACTCATTTGAAACTTGAGTTGAGTAATGGTAACATCTTAATTTAGCCCATGCGTAAGCGACAAACTAACGTTAAGCCCACGTCATGGTTTTGTCGGATACAGTTTAGAATTAGGCTACTCTTAGGGGTTAAGTAGCAGAGAAGAAAGGCACTTGGCCAATGCTATTTAGTGTGGGGGAAAACCCTAATCCTGTGCTTCGTAGAAGCCTTCACCATGGCTACCTAACTTCATCACTAGGTCGAATCCTTATGACACTTGGCTGCTTATTTCCCAGAACTCTTCAGTGTGGTCCCCAATGCGGCCCAGTGACGTGATGTGATATCTGATTCGAACATCAGCTGACTATTTCATTAACCACAACTAACGGCATAAAGTGAAAAGCAGGCATATAACGTGTGACAACTGTAGGCCACAGCTGTTGCTGAGAAGACTCTGGACTGAATAGGCTAATAATAGGCCTATTCTTACTAGGCTTCCTTCCCGTCCGAGACCTCGACATGTACAGTTAATCCTGCAGTATGCTTGAGTGCAGTGTTAGAACTTACACGTTGTAAGTGGACTATAACCGCCTAGTAGAAAGCGCATAGGCACACTCCAATCAACCAGTCTGTGATGAAGATGAGACAGGCACTACCTGATGCTGAAGGGCGCAGATAAAATGCATGGAACGGACTCAAATACAACAGCTTGATAAGCACTCTCCAGATGGGTCTGTTTCTGGCACACTCGCCATCATAGCTCTGATTGAATCTGAGGACACCTACCTCCTCCTCCCACTCCAGCGTTGTTGTGGACTGAACGTCACTTCCTGTAAGGTAGAGTTTCCATGTATGCTCTGTCCATCCATGTGGGTCTGGTCTTATACATGAACCTTTCACTGTCTGTAACGTGAATTATGTAGATTAGAAGAATTTACATCAATAGTCTTTAATCTCTGTGTAATGATCACAAGGTTTCAGAATACATCTTATTTTTTTTAGAGGAATTGCATTGCTTACATTTATTATTTAATCCATAAAGTATTTGCAGTCTAAACTGAAATACTCAAATGTACATGTTGTTCTCAACAAGAGTGATACACCACATCCCACTGACTTTCCAAAAACATTCAATGTGTGTTCTAGACAGCAGCACCAGACATGATTGCCCACCCTGTCTTGGATGTGCTGTGCCTGTGTTGCCACAAACAAGGGCACTTGTATCAGGAGCAGCTGTAGATGGCTCCATTGATTTCTCTGTGAAAGCTGCTTGGCGTGAAATAAGTACATTTCAGTCAGCAATGATTGCAGTGTGATCACTGTAAATGTTACTGCTATGGCTGCTGACGGGTGGGACGATTCCTTTCTTTTTTCTCTCTCTCTCTCTTGTCTCTTGTCTAACTGCCTGATTTAAAATGAGGCTCCTTGACCCCTTGACCTATCCTGTCTCCAGTGCAGGCACTGATGATTACAGTGTTTTAGGCAAGGATCACATTCATGTTTCCTTAGTGTTTGTAAAAAGCATCCCTTTGTGTATGGGTAAATACTCCTGTAATATGCCTTAATTTGTAGTCCAAACTACGCTGCTTGTTAGTGTATTGTTAGTCTATGAGTTGCTGACAGATTTTCACACAAAATGTTCATATTTTTCAGTGTTTTTCAGTGTATTTCCCATATTTGTGTCCCTTCTCTGTTGCTCTGAATGACAGTCAGTGGAGAAAGCTTGGTATTGCACTTGACTCAGTCAGACAGTGCCTCTCTTCTTATTCTAAGGGATGATTTCGTACAATATGTCTATTGTTCTTTCTTGCCCAGCTCCACAAAGCTGACCTTTGTTTTGAAGTAAACCCAGACCTTTCACGGTTTATTAGTATCAACAATCCCACTTGGGACCATTTATTGACAAAACAATGAATCGACAGAAAACCTACTCTACACTTTTGTTCCTTATTGAATCAGTCAATTAAAACTTTATCTTTGCTAAATTCATTTGATAAGACTTTAGTGTTAGAATTGCCATTATTATGGAGGAGATTGCATTGCAATGAAAGACCTCACAAAGAGTATGGATCTTGTCTATTTAAGATGGCTGAAAATAAATGTCCCAAGGGAACAGATTTTCTATATAGGCCAGTAGTGAGTCAGATTCTCATGCACCCAGACCAAAGCCTGTCACAAAGGCACAGGGAAAGGCATGTCAGGTTTAGACGCAGAAATTTGCAAGCCAAATGTAGAATAAACAGATTCACTTGTTTAGAATTTTGGACACGACATTGATGGCGGAAGGACAGCCAGGGCTTCTGCATTGCGGTCGAGTGGAACCAACTGAAGCAGAGATGGCCTTTGGGCAGACAGCAGGTTGGGGGATAGCTGATTACCGACAACCCCCCCTCCTCCCCCCTGCCATCCCGCAACCTCAGATTCAGAATCAGCTTAAGAGGGGGTTTACTTAGTAAGCCCCCTGGTGCTTCTGCTGTCTCTTTTCCTCCCCCAAATTGCTGCAGCGGAGATGCTAGGGCAATCACTGGAACGCCAGTTCACCTAAACCTGACACCTGCAACTCCCCAGCCAACTTCTACCATGCATAACTCCCCACCCCCCACCCCACGCTCACATGAACAGAGAAAAAAAGGGGGTCAGAAAGAAATCAAAATCGCAATGTGAGCGGGACAAGTACTAATTCCCTTCTCCAAACACCCCGCCAACCCCCAGCCCCCCTCTAGAGGATAACAACACGTCAGAACAAGTGTGCCTCTTAATGCTTTAGTGTTCATTAGCTGCGACGGCATGCTGCCTCCCTATGTAATAAATGGCCACTTACACAAGCAGTAGGGCTGTTTTGTCACTTTAATTTCTCATTAGTTTTTAATGCAGGAGGGCTGCACCTAGACAGGAGTTTGTGGTGGTGGCGGCGGAGGCGGAGGAGCATGGAGGAGGGGGAAGTGTGTGGTGGTTGTGGATGTGCGTGCTGGGGAGTATCGAGCAAGGGGTTCGGATTTGGCTGCACTTCCCTGACCTTCCCGCAGCAGGCGAAGCTGCACGAAGGTGTTGGGCTTCCAGCGGCGGTAACCGAGGAGGCAATTAGCCTGCTGCCTCGCCACTGCTCCGTGTTGCTTTGAGAAGAGAGAGAGGGAAAAAAAAGAAGGGTGTGAAGTGTTTTCCACACCCAGAGCGCATCGACCTACTCGGCGCTGGAAAAGGTATTGACCTGCTGAGATGTGCCAAGGTACAGTAAGCCAGCCACCTCGAGCCCCTATTTCGAAAAGGACACCATCTGACCCCTGGGGTGCAAGGAGAGAATGAGAGGATATGAAGAGTGACGTCTCTTTCTCTCTCTCTCCCTCTCTCTCTCTCTCTCATTCTCTCTTTCATTTAGTTTTCTCTTGTTTTTTTCTTCTGTATTCTCTCGTTCTTACTGCTCTGTTCTCCCTCCTTGGTTTGGTTCTCATTCTTTTATCCTCTCTTTGCCTGATGTTAGACTTAGAATGTCTGTTGTGTTTCTCTTAAGCTCTTTGTTCTCTCTCTCTCTTTCCCCTTATGTTTGTACTCCAGCCCCCCCCCCCGGTCATGTTTTGACAGACCTCCTGATCATGGCGTAATATAGCCACTGAATTCAATCTGAGATGTCCACATTTCTGTGTCACGCCAACTGCCACAGAGAATGGTTGCTTTTCTTCTGCTTGGTCACTGAGCTGCTGGTCTCCACCCCTGATGCATGGTGTGAAAAGTGATTGACATATCTAAGGGGCGAAACCATGTCTTTCCTACACACAAAATGATCCCGACTTTTGTAATTGTGTAATTGCTCCTGCTGCTGACTATTCAAGTCAACGCCTCTCCACCTAATGCAACTCAATTTGACTTCTTATAATGACACTGGCACTGATTGGAGGACTAAATTGTGCTATATTAGTGGGATACATCCCTGATATTGTTGTGTGATTGTAGTGAGTGAATTTCTGATTAGCCTTTGTGGTCACACCTGAACACCTTTTCAAAACTTGACTCGTTCTTAGACGTTCGTAGACATGTTCTTTAGTTGATTGGCAAGCCGGTAATGCAACAGTGGCTACCAGAATCAACAATAGGGGAACTATGTGTGGGTTGGCGTGGACAGACAGGCCGTGATTGACTGCTCTCTCACAGCATCTGAATCACTGACAGACACATAGATATCGCAGATACAGACCAATCACTCACTGATATCGGTGCCACTGGGGAAGCCGGAGTCGAACAAGAAGAAGCGTCCTGCTGGTGTCTCTGAGAGAAATGGGTGGGTAGAATATGTATGAGCCTGTCATCACCACTTCCCATGATTCATCTGTCAGGACCGATAGGAAATCACGCCATCACTGTCTGAGTGCACACTCGTCCAGAGGAAACATGCCTGTGTTGATTGTTCCGCTAAGCCTGTAGTGGCAGCGCAATATTTGCTTTTATTTGTTTGTTTTTGTTGCCGGCTATTCTCTCCCTACATGAGGTGATGTCCTTTTTTTGAAGTTTTTATGTTTTTTTCATTTTGTGGGAACATGGATGTTGTTTCACAGATTGCGAGGGGATTTCAGACACATTTGTGAATATCTAGTTGAGGTAAATTAAGTTCATCATGCCTTGAAAAAAAATAAACAAGAAAAATCTCCATCATTCCACGTGCATTTACATGTTTTAGATTTCTGTTTTCCCTTGAGCTCCAGATGTTCCTTGGCTCGACTTCAACTTAGCACAGTGAGAAAAGCTTCATCGCAAGCAGCAGTAGCCTAATACATCACATCCTGCAAGTTAAAGGGTTTTGAGATATACGTTTCCAACAGGCTTTTTAATGGTTTCCGCTCATCGGGTTTAGTGTGATGAATTGAGCCGATTCCAAGCTCACCGAGAGGTCAAGGTCTGGATAACTTTGTCTCTGGATTATGTCGAGCCAAAATCATATTTTTTTGAGATCCTGCTAATAGTAATTTAGGCTGATAGTGAGAAGCAGACCGACCACTGACAGCATTAAACCAAAGTCGTGGGATTTAGCTGCCTCGCGGCAGGGAAAGGCAACACTGGAAAGGAAGGGCTGGATTTCACCCGATCTCCTGCTGGGTTGGCTAATGTGATGTGTAACGATAGCATGCACAAACAAAAAAAAAAGCCCTGGAATGGTCCCTCATTGGGAAAAAAGTCTGCATTTCACTCAGATTTTTCATTACTGGGGATTAAACAGGGACTGAATTGCGAGGCTTTTCTTTTTTTCATTGTGGTTGTTGCGAAGGTATTGGAAAAACAATTCAAAGCCAGCGGATTAGGAGAAGTTGGCATGCTCAACATTCACAATTGTCAAGGAAAAAGCTGGGGGTGGGTGTCATGGAAATGCAGAAAGTTTTGAAATGTGTCAGACAGTGATTTTTCATTTGCCTCAACTTTCTTGTTCATGAGCAAGAAAAGGAAGGGTTGGATGTGAGAAATACAGTTGGGATGCTATTGAAATGTCTGATTCCTCCACTATGAATTATGCTATTGTATTAGGTTTTTTTTGCCGGTTTGTTTTTTATGTTAATGTTAATGATTTTGCATATTGATCGAGGGTGGTATCTCACTTAAAGCTATCACCAGCAGGATGCCTTGAGGTTTTTCATTTTCTCAATACACCCAGGAGAATCACTTTAAAGCAGCTCTCCTCTCTTTGCCTTTCCTTCTCCTCTCTCTCTCTCTCTCTCTCTCTCTCCCACTCTCCCTCTGTCTCTCTCTTCCTCTGCTCTCCTCTTTTCTTTGTTACTCTCTCCTTCTCTCTTGCATGCTGGAACGACCTTCATCATGAAAAATGGATGCTCATCTCCAGGGATAAATCCCCTTCTGCAGAACTCATAAATAAACATCCTCATATTCCTTCTGAGAGTGGCAAATTTAGAAATGGCTGTGCTAATGACATGCTAGAACATTTGGTAGTGTGTAGTGTGTGCCAGGCCAAAAGCTCCAGGCTTGCCTCCACTGATGCTGAAGGGAAAAGAGAGAGAGAGAGAGAGAAAGAGAGAAAGAATAAGAGAAAGAGGGAGAGAGAGGAATTTGCACGAGATGCTAGGGTGAGAGAGAACGAGAGAGAGAGAGAGATATAGAAAGAGAGAGAAGAGTGAGGAGGAGGGGAACGAGAAAGAGGATGAGATCAACTAAGAGAAAGAGGAGTAGAAAAGCGAGAGCAAGCGAACGAGTGAATGGGTGAGCGAGAGAATGAGAAAGGAGGAGATAGGAGTCCAACAATGATGAATGTTTCTATGGGCTGTTTTTATTACTCCTGTTCCATTGACACCAAAGGGAGGCCTTGATTAATTACCCTTTTTGGATCGGCATAGGCCCTTGTCCCTTTTGACTACAAACAGTCTGCCTCATCCCTGAGCCTTTTGTAAACATTGCAAGGGGGGGTTGAGGATTTGGGGGTGGGGGATTACATTATCTTTTCAGATCTTTTCATACAGTGAGGAATCCAACGGAGTTTGGAGACTGGAGGGGGTGTTTAATCAGGGCAACATCTGAAAGGTCCCCATCTCCTGGAGGCTAGTTCTCAATTTGTTTACACTGTTGCAGGTGAATAAAGCAAAGACAGTGGGCTGGAGGTGTCAAACCACTCCGTGGGTATGCCGCGGAAAAGCGGGTACCCGGGTAGGACCTCGGGTGTCAAAAACTTTGTGCTTTGAGCTAGCTCTGCCAGTCGGGACTGTCGCCATGGCGCCAAAACGTCATCCCATCTCTCTGAAAATTAACGAGGCGGCCTAGTTTTGAGGGCTTTGGAAGTGTGCTGATGGGGAATGGGTGGGCGGTGGTGGGAGGGTGATAGGCAGAGGTAGGAGGGATTGGTTGGCAGGCTGTATTAATTGCTTTGAATTGCCATAGAGGTCGAAATTCATCTTTTCCTCGAAAATGGCATGCATATTTCATGATGACCTCTGGCAGTCGGTGGGTGTTCTCCAGCAAACTATTAACTGCAGCTTAGCTAGGACCCTCGGCTCAGAGCGAAACGCCAACCCTGCCCTTCTAATGGGAAGCTCCCACTCACAAACCCTCCTACCTCCTACCTACCTCTCAAAATAAACACTTCTCCGCATGTTAACAACAGTCTGAGGTAAGATAACGTGAGATGAAATTAAGTCCACACCCTCTAATCAATATGTTTTCTTTGCATTTATATTTGGTTAAGTGTTGCTCCTTCTCCACACTATGAAAAAAATCATGGTGTTCTTCCCTGTGTAATTGGGGTCTTTTCTAATCTTTGGCTCCGTTCGACAATCACGGAACGAATTTGGCTGCAGGTGGATATTGAGAGATGACTCTTCACCTCTCGTTCTTACTTTCCTCCTCCACTCTGTCTTGTCCTCACCAATGCTCTTTGGAAGCCTCTCCTCCCTCCCTTTCTCTGTTGAAGTGCATAGACTCGTTGTCGAGTGCATTTGCAAACACGGCTTTTAAAGTGGCAGCCGCTTTCCACTGCCGCCTGGTAGCATAGGCGCCAAACACGTCAAAAGCAAAAAAAAAAACCCTCTATGCTTTAAATCAGTGCTGACAAGTAACAAACAAGAAGAGCCAACGCTTGTTTGTGCCCTCTCTCTCCCATGAAGGGCAAAGGGTCTCCTATTCCGTTTCATATCTTTTCCGCCTCAAAGGGGAGCAATGACCTGTGGCAATTGCTCAAAGTGAAGCAGCCGGGATCAAACCAGAAGTGACGGGCGCAGTATGCCTTCTCAGGGTCTGTCTGCTCTGGATGGCAGTGCAGGGGGCAATACACAGACCTGGTTTCCATTTGATCTAATGGAAGACCCTGTTTTGACCAGCAAAACCCCCAGAACCCCCCACACACACACACTCAACACCTCACACTTTTCACACACTTCACACACTTGTGCAATGTGAACGCTTCTGCTGGAGAAGGGGAGTGACGAGGGCCCAGCTGCCACTGTGCATTGCCATGGGCTAACATTTTAAATTTAGCATGCTTCCCTATGGGTGCGGCACGTGGGCAGATCTGAGGCACTCTCGCTGTCCCGTCGGTCGTAAAAAGCAAGCTGATGGGTTACGTGCGAGGGAGCCGCCCTTAATGGACATTTAAACTTAGTTTGTGCCGGGGAATTGAAGGCGCATGCTCGGGCGCATGCTCGGGCGCATGCTCGAGTTCACGTCAGTTCAGACTGTCGAGGTTGGCACTTAATTTAGATGGACAGCATACCAAACATAGTCTTCCCACAGCGGGCCCTTATGTCATTACCGAAACCTCTGCGGGACGGGAGGGAATTGAATTCATGAGTTGTCAGAACGTTCCGTTATGGGCTGAGCTTCAGGTGATGTTAGGAATAACAGGGAAGGGATTATGTGGAAGTGAACATGACCCATGTGCAATGCATGCATGATTGGGCAAACACTGGAGCACACAGGCATGCACAGAGAGTGATATGGACACATACATACAGATGCACACACACAGATGCACAGAAATATGCAGGTACACATATGCACACAAAGGTTAACACAAAGATGTGCTTAGACAGACCCTGATGCATAAATGCATACAATTTCAGTCTTCAGGCTTCAGTGTCGGTAACCTTTCAGAAACATCAGAGGTTTACTCCAAATATTTATTGGTTGTTAAAGTCACTCTCATCTCACCTTAATGCCTCTTTCCACTGCTGTATAAATGAGAAGTTGCAGGCATTCCTCTCTATGTGGGACATCCCCACGTCTGTGTGTGTGTGTTTGCGTGGGTGTGTGCATGCCTGTCGGATACCCATTAAAATTCAATCTTTGTGTAAGCTATGGACCCTTTCAAGAGAGTTCCATTATCAGCATCATAGTTGGCCCCACAAGACTTCCTTTTTAACATTCCATATGTTATCTTAATGCAGAGGAAGTAGATTGGGGCCCAAATAGAACGTTCAAGCATTGTTTTTGTTTTTATTGTTGAAAGGGTCTATAAAAACAACTCCTGACCCCGCCATCTCCGTCGACATAAAGGCACTGCATGGCATATTTCATGCTGACTGTAAACATTCATTGTCAGGGAGATTTTCCCTATAGAGTTGCACTAATCCTGGAAAATCTCAGTCTTTTTGGCCTCCATGCAGAAATCCCAAAGATGCAGACCTACTCGGAGAAGCTGCAGCTCTTTTCTGTCTTTGTCAGGTTTCTGTTTTCATTGCATTATGCAATAGCACTACATTTTAACATTTTCTGCCAGCGATTGATAGTAGAGAAGCTCCTACATTAGAGGTTGCTTTCCTATTACACTCTTCATCAAGTTAGACTCTAAAAAGTTTAGCTCAAGTTGTGTACTCCTTATCCCAGTACTTTCCCTAGAACCTAGAACCCCCTAGAACGCCTGGAACCTCAGCTATCTAATCATCTGTTCTACTGGCCTCAGATGCATATAAAGCAAACAGACCAAATCATCTCATTCCTATTTCAACGATCTTCAGCAGATGGAGGCAGAGGCTAGGCCTAGAGTCAGCACACACAGCACTTGTGTGGGGCAAAGGATGAGTAATGTACCTGAGTGCTGTACGACTCCATACCAAAAACTGATCTCTTCCATCAAAGTCAACGCTTCAACTCGGTGCGTCAGTTATGTGGGGAATACCACTCAGCAACTCATTGTTCCTCAGCAGTCGGCTGTATATACCTGTGGATGTTTGCCGGAACTTATTGAGCATGCTTTGGTGCATGCTTTTTCTTCCGGATGTTTCCATCTGCCAGCGTGGCCGTGTCTCATACCTCCAGGTGCCCAGTCAGCTAGTCTGCCGCCACGGCATGCTTCGGTTTTTGGCACGACCGACGGCGACAGGAGGGCCGTTAAGCATCCTACCTGAGCCAGCCTGCCTGCTTGCCCACCTCGCTCGGAGCCCGTACTGCAGACAAAGCAGGTTTGGAGGGGGAAGAGGACGTCTCCAACATCCATCTCTTTCTCGTCCCTTCCCCTCCTCCGTAATGAATTTGCCCCTTGCTTCGGCACTTTTTCCCGCACCAGATTTATGGCCGAGAGATAGCTAAGCACCCGTTTCAATTTAGCAGACTTATCCTCATTTTGTAATGAGCTAAGCTTGACCCAATCCATTCCGCAAAATGACCATTTAAAGGTGTGAACGTAATTCTGAACACTTAATCATGGATTGTCTGTTGCATAAACATGAATCTCCACACAGCTTCTTTAGGGAAGATGCATTACCCCTTGTCTGTGTTTATTCTGTTGGGGTTTGCAAATGTTTCTTTAGCAATTTACATGAGAAATCTGTGGTGGATTTGTGTAATTGTGGAGATCTCAAGCACAGAAATATTACAACTGATGTTGACAGACTAATTGCATTTCACTTGTCTGGTTTAATTTTGTGTACCAGGTATTCATGTCAATGAAGGACATGATTGAGCTCTGGAAGTTGAGGGAAACTTATATTATCACTATGCTATCACCCCACACCACAGTGATGTCTCAGTCCCTCAGAAAATGAACCCCCAAGATCCCAGTGCCTCTCATGGCATCTCTTACCAGTTGTTTTAAAGCCATTTGTTTTTTTCCCCTCTGAGTGTTGTGTTTGTCTGTGATTTGGGACGTTTTTGTGTGTGTGTGTGTGTGTGTGTGTGTGTGTGTGAGGGGGTGTGGGGGTCCGACCCCGGCCTGTCACGACAGGGGTGGTGTTGACATGCAGCAGAGCAGACAGGGCTTTTGTAAATGGATTGGGACAGTAGTGGTGCCTGTGTCATCCGGAGAAATGGTATCTGTCCCCACTGGCAAGACCAGCCCCAGAAATCCACACGCACCCTCAAATGCTCTCACAGTTCACACTGCTGCAGTGCCTGGGTTTGCTGTGTGTGTGTGTGGTTGGGTGCGTGGGTTGGGGGGGGGGGTTACTTACTGTTGTTACTGTGTGTGTGCGTGCGTGCGTGTGCACAAATTTGTAGCCATGTGAGTATGTTGAGACATGGACCAGCACTCCTGTCAGAAATAAGGGTCTTGTTTGCAAGTTGACAGTAGCTGTGGCCATTGATCCAGACTGTGAAAAGCCTGTAGAAGGCACAGTACACAACTTTTTATTTTATTATTTCAAATTTAAATACAAACTACATAAAATAAATATATAAATACAAACCACACATTCACTTTACTATATGCATCTACATGTTCAGCATTGAAATTACACAAACATATCTTTATTTTCTAGGTTCTTTTTTCTAACTCATCATTTTAAAGTCTTAAGTAATCAATGGTGTTTCAATAAATTACAAAATAGTGCAGAATTCCAAACATTTCATCTTGTACAGTGACTTTACTACATACAAAAGTTACTGTAGATAAATCATTACATGTTAAAGAGAAACAGGATTCGCAACCAGGGCACTTTCTCCTTCCACATTTCAAACCTCAGGGTCATGTGTGTGACTTACACTGCATTGTGTGTGTTTTTTTTCTCCTAACAAGCCCACTGTAATTCATAACATATTGCACTGTCATGTTGGATGGTATTTCTGTGCAGACTGTAGCCTGAGTCCAGCAAAAATTTGGGGGTGGCTGTTTCTGTGAGACAGGTCATTATACGTGTTCGTACAAGATGGCAAATAGATAGTGGGTTAGACATTGTCAGATAAAACCTCCATAACTCACTCAACCCAAATGCAACAGCCCCAAAACCCTGTAAGTTTATGCAGCTAGCTGTGTCCCTTAGCCATTCCTACAGCTTGCTGCGGCCCCTCATTCACTTTCTGTGTGTCTATGTGAGTTTGCACAGATATCAATTTGCTTAAACTTCCCCACACGCTCTCCCCATGGGCTCTTGAGACCAATAGAGTGGGTAGTGAATGTAGTGATGATTGCTCATCGCTTTAGTGTCAACATGGCGAGATATACTGTACAGCTACCCTGAGTATGGAGCGCCAATGCTCAGCTCTGCTTTAATGGCCAGGAGCACTTAAAAATGCCCATTGGTTTGAGTTTATTTTAATGGCCCAACCTTTAGTGAGCACTAACACTCTGTTTTGTCTGTCTGTCTGTCTGTCGGTCTCCATCTCTCTCTCTCTTTCTCTTTCTCTCTATCTCACTCACAAAACTCACACACTGAACAAACACAAACTCACTCAAAACATTTATACACAAAACACTTTCCTTAAACTAAGCCAGACAGCATTTGTCAATATTATTTGACTGGCAAGTGAAAAAACAGACTGAGCATTTCTATCTGTTTAAACAGAGCTTGAGTGGGTTTATTACCTATATCAGCACGTATTTTGTACTAGCCCTTTAAATATATTTATGACCCTTTTTGGTGTTTTGTGACTTGGTGTGTTTAATATTACATCTTAAGCCTCAGCATTTCACTGTGTGTATGGGTATGGGAGATCCTCGGCGCTGGCGTGGCCTCCTGTGTGGAAGTGGTCAGTCAGAGGTGCAGCAGAGCCTAGCTGAGAGAGCCCAACAGGACGTGGGCGGTGTGCATGGGGTGCGTGTGGTAGGGGTTCTCCTTCCACCCTCTCCTCATCTCTGGTCGACCTCATTTAACCTCAGTCGAGCAGCTTGCTTGGTACCCTGATGGTAAACAAGGATTAAAATTAAAAAATGCTCCTTGATTAAAATGCCACTCGCTTCCCCAGAGAAGAAATTAATACTCTTGTGTTGTCTTTTCACACCCTTCTGTGTCCCCTGTTGCACTTTGATTGTTATTTGTAGTGGGATTGCGTATTTTTTGCAGGCTTACTTTCTGGTGCCAGCCAGAAAGAGGATTTTCTACCTTCGATTTGGCTGGCTCTCTGTGGTTAAGGATTAAAAATCGACAGGGGTCAAATGGCTAATTGCAGAAACGCTGTTGTAACAGATAGTGAATTTATTAATATCTCCCGTAATGAGGCTTTTGAGCTGTCTTAGTTTCTTTGGCTGCAGAAGTACGCCCCCCCCCCCAAAAAAAAAAAAAAAAAAAAAAAAAAAGACACTCATGCAAAAAGTGGTGGGTCATCTGAAATCATTTCATGCCTACTTAAAATGCTTTCTTCTGCGGTTCATTTGTCAGTCTAATGCACCACTGTGTTACTGGATGCACTTAAGTGATATTCTTCATTCACAGGTCCAAATCCATCTGAAGGTCGAGTGTGAACCATTAGTACTGAGGAGTGGAATCCTCTCTCTGTATCAATATATTGTGGTTTTTTTTCAGAGGTTTTGGTCCATGTCCTTCATGAATTATTAAAGCACAGGGAGAACCTATTAAATGGGTTGAAAAACTTTCAGTATTAAAAATAAGTTTGCTGGAGAACAGAAAGCAAAGGTTTATCATTGTTTGAGCGAAATGTTTTCGGCGGCCTGCTGTTTTGAAGTTGGCGTAATAACAAATGTTCAGTTAAGGAGAACACCTTTGTCTTATTTCACTTTGACTGCACTTATTGGCAGTCAACCATCCTGTAACTTATTTACTGTCCAAAATGCAATGCCATAAAGAGCAACAGAAATTACCGTGTTGTGATGGCATGCAGCTGTGCATTTATGTGGCGAAGCATGCATTGCATAAATCATAGAGTTGAAAGGAATCTAAGCAGTTAATCTTTTAGTCCAAGTGAACGTTCAGACTAACATAATGCCTTGGGCCACGGCTATCTTCAGACACACCTTACATTTAAATTAAGGTTTAATTCTGTGAAAGAGAACGGGGATAAAACAGTCATCAAATGTTTTTTCTGAAGTGAAAGTAGACAAGTAGGGCAATCAATAAGAAACTGTTGACATGCATCCCCAAGGTATATAAGTCTTAGAAAGTCATATTCTTTGCTTGTTGCTTATTTTTAAACAGCTGTCACTTCCTTTGTTATTTTTGTGGATGACTGCCAGATTGGTTGACATGTTTTGATTTGTTAGCTGTGCTAGGGATGAGAAGAAATATCCTAGATGTGTACAGATTGATCATGGTTCAGTTGACTGATTTCTCTCTTTCCCCCTCTCTGTCTCTTTCTCTCCTTCCCTCTCTCTCTCTCTTTATCCTCCTCAGTCTCTCTGAATATATTTTAGATGCTGTGTCTACACCACGGGTGGCACTCTTGACAAATTCCCTGTGAAGTTTTTTGGTTAGTTGAGTTTGTTCTAATATTATAGTTTTGAATATGAGTCTGTTGTCTCTGGTGTTACTTCAGTCTGTAAATGGAAGGTGTTCACTCTCTTTCTCCCCTTTTTATACTTTTTTAATCTCACACTATTCTTTCTCTCACTTATTTTCTCCTCTTCTCTTCCCTTCTTCTCCCAGACTGTGCCATGCGCTACCCTTGCCAGCCTACATAGTCGCCAAGAGGTTGCTCCGCCTCCTGATTCCGTCCTCTTTGCCCACCCCCAGAGGATGCTGGGACTGTGTCGTGGGCGCAGGAAGTTCCTGGCCTTCTCCCTCGCCCTGCTCTTCATCCCAGCTCTCACCTGGCTCTACCTCTCCGTCGGCAACTTCCAAGGTAGCGTGAGGTGTGTGTGTGTGTGTGTGTGTGTGTGTGTGTTCTGTTTTTGTTCTATGCCTGTTATAAATATTGGCTATATGTTTTCCCTCCTGAATATGTTCGATTTTGTTATCTGGTTGTCTGTTCAAATTTTTGTTTGTATTGTTCACACTTAAACTCTCGAACACTCACACTTTTATACATATTGTTCGTTCCCCTTTATCTTCTTTCTACAACATTCAATTTTGTCATGATTAAACCACAACTCAACTTCAATTCCTTTCACACTACTCCTTATTCCCCTTTTTTGATGGTGGGTATTGATAACTCCTACACTTGGGTCTGACACTGTTCATTTTGTATGGATAGCTGCAG
>NC_063205.1:11280585-11395585 GCF_017589495.1 Alosa alosa
TTGCCATGGGTGCGCGTGCCACTTGATGTAAGGGATGGTGTGTTCACACCGGGCAGATGTCTCCTTGGCAACGTGGATGCGGGACGGCTGGACCATGAAAGACAACGGCAATTAAACCCACCTCACATGACTGCGTCTGACCGCCCAGAGACCAGCGCGTCCAACCAGCCCAACGACTCATGTGGTCAACCGGGCTGAGCCTTTCCAAATGTTTGGCTCTCAGGTTCTGGAACGGGCTCCGCAAATGTGTGCTGTGCAATCCTGATAAGTTCTGGTTTTATTGAATTCTTTTTTACCTTCCTGCTCTGGCTCATCTGCTCACAGCACAGGGAAGGACAGACATGCAAGCTTGCTCAGGCGGTTCATGGCAACAGCCTTGCACTTAGTGCATCTGGCTGTTTTCTAATGGCCTCTTTACATGCATACATAATTAAATACATATACCATGCATCCACTCTGTGCAGTATCCACCATTAGTTTATGGTGCTTCCCAAGGATTCCAGAGGGCCGCTCGTGACTGATGGTGCTGTTCCACAGAAATGCCCATGTCCTTAAGTGAAACAAATTTATGCTAATGGTGTCTACGTGACAGACACACTTTCATTTTGTAGTTCCCCATCAATATTGCCGATATTTCTGCTTCCCTTGTCTCCCATATGGGCGTACCATGCCTCTGCACCACCCCCCCCACCCCCCCCAACACCCTCAGAATCCAGCTTGTGAGATTTAATGCTTTATATTTCTACAAAACGAGAGCAAATCCAATCGCTTTTAAATCCATTAACTCGCCTTATCTCTTCCCGTTAGCTGATTTCAGGCTTTTCTTTTTTTTTCGTTTCCGTTTTCGTTTTTTGTTGCATGGCTGGGGGAACGTCCAGCCAAATTAAATGGCACGGGCCGTGCCGGAAGACCAGGTGCAACTGCTGCCCGGCCAATGCCAGGGCCAGGGCCAGCGACTGGGCCTCGCTAACAAACGCCTGCTCGGGCCAGTTCAGCGGGACTTAACCCAAAGCACGTCATTCCACAAATGAATCACAGCTTGGCCGAGGCGCACAGCAGAAGGTGCTCTGGCACTGCTGCCCGGACGGGACGGAGGATGTGGATCCTCTCGCCCACTGGTTCTTTTTTGGGGGAGGGGGCGTTGTGGGAAGGTGGGGGGGCAGATAGATGAATTTTGTGGAGCGCTGGAGGCATTAGTTTGAAAATGAAACAACACATGGCTTCACACATTTTGCCAGACTTAAGCAACATTCGTGCCGGTCTGTGCCCTGGTAGCAAAGCTTCACGCACATTGCCAATATCAATATGCCCAAATATGGCAGTGAGCAGTATTTTCTGTTCTTTTATTCTAAGACCCAAATAATGGGTCTTTTGACTACAGCCTGGCTTTTGCGTTGTGGACTGGAGATGCATTGATTCTGCAGATGAGCGTCACATAATGTGGGTGCTGTTGTGTATGAATGTCAGCCTAGGGACTTTGATAGCCTACTGTGATGTTGGTTGTGTGACTTTTGAATTTCCTCTCAGCATTTGTTCAAGGCCAATGCATGTGAAAGTATACATGAATACAAATACGAGCAACATACAACATATCAACAGATCATCAACATACGAAACCAAAATATCCATTTACATATGAAAAGGGAGCATACACTAGGCTTGAGTTTGCTTGCAATACTCTGCTTGAGTGTGAAGCATAAACATCAACTAGCGTATGGCTTGGGGAAGCCATCTACCTAATGTCTAGCAATGATTATGAAACAATAAACACACCACAAATCCTTTGCTGTGCCATTTTCGAGAGTGCATTGGAGGAAACCGGTCTCTCCTTTTGTTCTGCTTACAGAGTTGGCTACACTGCCTTATCTTGCTTTGTTTTTCTGTTTACATCGGTAACAGTGTTCTGTTTCTTGTGCTCAGCTTGTAAACGTATTTACTCGGGTACTGTAGATGTACTCAGTTCTTAGCTAACAAGAAATCTTAGGCAGTCTGTCGTCTCTCTGCCGGAAAAAAAGACTTTAGTGTGGGAGTCAGGACTCCATGCATGAAGAGTGCTAGCGCAAGAACAATAGAGAAGTAAAAACATAAGAGAACATGAGAAAGAACAAGCAAGATTGGAGAAGAAGTGTCACTGTTTATATAATGACTTACAATTCACAGTAAGAGTTCCATTAAAAACTGCAGAGTGAACAAATTCATCCGTGGACCTCCAGCTGTTCCTAGAACCCAACCCAAAGCAGTGGATAAAAAAAGTTTTTAAATGTTTGCAGCTCCCCAGGCAGTGTCGCTGAATAGTGGTCAGGGGACCTGTGCTGGACTTTCTCTATTGCTTTTAAAACGGCCGCTCTGGAGGGACGGAGGATGGAGCCTTCTCCGGTCCATGTGCTGGCTTGATCTATTCCTTGTTTCCTCCCCTGCTGCCTCTTGCTGAGGTCTTTGTCTGCGGAAGAAAAACACGATGTAATAAATGTCCGAAGTCCTGGTGGGTCTCACATTTTTTTCCCCCTCCATCTTTCTCTTATTATTTTTTTTTTTCCATTCTTCACATCTCTCCTGGGCAGAAACTGCAGGCAGATAGCGCCATGGGGTCTTGGTGTGTGTGTCTGTGTGTGTGTGTGTGTGTGTGTGTTTCTGTGGCCGGGGTGAGTGATGTCAGTATCATGGAGACCCATCCATTTCCTGGCTCTGATCAATACCAGCAATAACAGAACCGGCACTCTTTGCTTTTCTTGCTGTTGTTCGTGAATGTGTGCGTTTTCTTGTGTGGGACTCATAGGTGTGTGTCTGTGTGAGAGAGGGTGCATGTAGGTACAAGTCTGTGTGTGTGTGTGTGAGAGAGAGAGTTTGTGTGTGTATATCTACATCTGTGTGTATCTGTTTACATACAGGTATGCGTGTCTGTGTGTGTGTGTGTTTGTGTGTGTGTGTGTGTGTGTGTCTGTGTGTGTGTGCGTGTGTGTATGCGTGCGCATGTGTGTCTAAACATATGCATGGTGTTGTGCATTGACCCAGAGCCAACCCCTTGTGTCAGAAGCTGCAGAAGGAACTATCACTTTCTCTCTCTCTCTTTTTTTATCCTTTCACTCTCTTCAACCTTCACTTCCTTCCTTCCTTTTCATCCACCATCTCTTTCCTTTCTTCTCCTCCTTTATGTTCACTCCTCCTCCTCTTTTCAGCTTTTTCAGTAGGGAGAGAGGAAATTGACTCACTCTCTAAATTAGAGCTTGTAAATCTTTTTGTGCAGCGTGGCTACTGATTGAGCGATTACCAGACTGCAAGGGCATGGAAGGGACTCTGTTGGCCCATCAGACAGTTGTTAAAAGTCTACTGGCAGATGTTTTTTCACTCTCACTCTCTCCACAGTAGGGTAGTGGGGCTCGTCAACTCATCAGTGAGTGACTGGCAGCGTAACTCATTAGCCATCAGAGTGCGCTTGCTGAAACTTGGTGACCATGGTGCTGGCGGTGGTGTGTGTGTGTGTGTGTGTGTGTGTGTGGAGGATGTGAGGGACTCGTTATTGGTCCTGATGTTGCCAATATGACTCATGCTGAACATGGAGGACTAATAAAAGGCATGAGCAAGTTTCTCTCTCTCTTCCTCTCTCTCTCTCTCTCTCTCTCTCTCTCCTCTCTTCTCTGTCTATTTTCCTCTCTTCTTTCTCTCCTCTCTCTCTTTCTCACACACACACACACACACACACACACACACACACACTCGTGTTCACTCCCATTTTCTCCAACCCTCTCTTTCTTGCTCCATATTCTCTCTATCTCTCTCTCCCTTATTAATGTTGTTAGCACAGCATTTTCAGTGGCTCTGGTGCCGCGTGCACACTAAAGAGGCCCATCTCCACTCTCGCCATGCAAAAAGATTCAGTTTTTGATTGCCGTTGTCTTTTTCAATTAGCCCAGAGAGCCTGCGTGTAGTTCACAGTGCGTGCCACTGCCTGTGCAATTTATGCCACAGCTCTCGCCTCTTATTAGACAGGGCCTCTCCAACCCTTTTAAAAATAGACGTGGCACTTTGGGTGTGATGGTGTGCAGGGCTTATGCTCCTATGAAAGGCAGTTGTGATGTCTGTCTCTCACTTCTTTTCTCTGATTTGTTTAGAGATTTTGAGGGGCTGTTATTTCCACACAAACCTCTCTGTTTTTAGGCATTCTTCAGTCTTATTTATGCAACAGCAGCGCGAACAGATTTCTTCCATATTATGCTGGCTGAATTAGCCTGTCTGCTAACGCTGTTGTGGACAGGCTAAATGTGGTTGATTTGACTATTATGGCAATGCCTGGTCAATTACTGGACAAAGCCAAGAGGGCCACCATGACTGTTTGGGACATTCAGGCCATTTAGTATATCACACTCTTACTCATTACATCTGACTATGAATGTGCAAAATGTGCAGTTTGTTTTGTTCTGAATTGTCATCTCACTTGGAATTCATTTAGATTTCTTTCTTTCTTTGGCTCCTCCCTCTCTAGTGAGGCACCTCCCCCTGTCGCCCCTGGAGCCCCAGTCCTCCCCTCTGATTGGTGGAGGCGGGGAGCGGCAGGCGTTGGAGCTGCGCGTGCGCGAGGTGGAGGAGGAGAACCGCGCCCTGAGGAGAGAGCTCAGCCAGCCTCCCCACAGCCCCTCCCACCCGCACCAAACGGGCCACCATGGCAACCGTTCGTCCACACACTCCAACGAGGAAGGCACGGGCGACAACGAGAACCAGCGGGCCGCCGCTGCTGCTGCCGCCGGCGGCAGCAACGGTTCGGAGTGCGCGCAGCAACCTGTGGTTGATAAGTGTGAGGTGAGAATACACACTCAAATGCACGCACACACACATACACACACCAGGACCTAAACCTGAAACAAAACCGTTCAAAACCTTAACTCCACTTAAGTGAAACACAGAATATTTACCCCCACGACATCACAAAAGAGTGCACTGTTACCCATGAACCCATGTTACACATTCCAGCCTCAGTACTCTGCTGAATCTATACACCATTTAATCAATGTTTTTTTTTTCACTTTCACTTCAAATTATCTAACTGTACATGACATACAAGAGCAGCTCTCAAATCACACCTTCAAACAGACAAGAAGGAAAATGAAAACTATTAAGAGGTGCTTAATACATCTTATCGAGCATTATGTAACGGCCATAACAAGTGCCATTTCCTTGCCCTGTTCTGCTTGTCCTGTTATGGAGCCCAGAAGGGGATTTGCATTGTAGCATATTGGTGCTGCGAGAGGATGGGGCACCAGCTAATCAGGTCAAGGTCTGGCCTTATTAAAACTCCTTTGTGACTTCCATTAGCATGCTCTGCCGACCCAATTACTATGTCAGTGTGCAAATTAAATGTTAACTCTTTATGGTCCGATCTTCTCTCGCATGCTCTTGCACGAAGAACCAAAGAATGGCCATATAGACCCTTTCAAGAGAGTTCCATTATCAGCATCATAGTTGGCCCCACAAGACTTTCTTTTTTAACATTCCGTATGTTATCTTAATGCAGAGGAAGTAGATTGGGGCCCAAATAGAACGTTCAAGCATTGTTTTTGTTGTTATTGTTGAAAGGGTCTATACCCTGCTTTTCTACTATTTTATTGATCATCTGAGGTGTTGTGCTGCTGATGGCACAAAGCTTTTGTGAGTGTGACTGTAATGCTAATATGTCCATGAATTTTTGAACTAGCGTTAAGATATAAGCTTCAGATTTTCAGTGGCCTGACCATTTGTTTTTATGGCCACTTTTTGAAGAAATATTCTCCCCAACTCGCTCATCCCTCGTATAGTTTTTATGTGCCCAGATGTTGGCTGTGGGGAATAGATTTCATAGCCGCCATTAGGACACAAACAAGCAGCTTTTTAGAGGAGCCCCATCTTTCAAAGCAAACCCCCCCCTTCCTGCTCCCCCCCCCCCTTCTCTCCTCTTTTCTCCCCCCTCTTCCCTCTCCATCTCTTCCTCTCTCATGCCGGTTACCTCTAATCTCTCCAGTCTGATGCTCCAGTGACCACACAGCCCACTCTTATGAAATCAATACGGGGTGTGATTGAATGGCAGACCCAGAACCCAACCCACCCCCACCCCCACTCCATGGATTGGCAAGATCAACCCCGTTTGGGGGCTAGCATGAGCTTCTCGCAAGGCTGCCCCCACGTCTGGCGCTCTGGAGAAAGGAAGAGACATCCATTTACCACCTTCCATCCTTCTGTGTGTGGTTGTGGGGGATAGGTTTGAAGAGCAGTTGGAGTCCATGGGAAAGACAGGAAATGTTCCATAGCCCTCCCAGTGGTACTGATCCTAGGTCAGAGAATTTGACAAGTGTCAAACAGTGTCTCACAAAGTGTCAATTTGGTCTTCTTACAAAAATAACACCAAAAATTGGCTAACCACAGCTTTCCAACCATTATGCTGATTTGAGAATTTTCAGTCAGACGACACCTGTGGAGTCACTGTGCTCCAGTTCCGTTGCCTCGGGCCCTAGATTGGCACCAGAGTGGCTGGTGCTAGGTTATCTTGACCCCAAGGCACCCTGGGTGTTGTAGGCTGCAGAGGAGCAAGACACGCACTGCTGTTAGTCAGATGTGTCTGTCAGCTTTAAGACTGGAGGGCTCTAAGTGCTAGCCTGAGATTATATATCAGTCTACTCTGTTAGAATATAGATGTAATAATGTATTTTTTGTCAAAGATGTGACAAAAGATGTGTGATTTAACCCTGATATTTATTATAATGCCTTTTCAATTTTGTAGATATTTCACTGGACTCCATGATTTTGTGGAGCAGTGTTGGATCAGTCCAACAGGAAGTTGGTGTTGCATTGGTTTATTTAGCCTGAAGTGAAAGTCATTCACTCTGTGCTAATCCTGAAAAGCCCCGGTGCTCATAGGCCAGAACTACAATGTGTTACTCAATAGGTTTGAGAGCTAGTTAAGTGTAAAGGAATTATTATTATCATTGTATAACCATTTGTGTACGCAGAAATGTTGTTGTGCTGAGTTCTAAGAACAGAGAGTTCAAGTTAAGTGTGCACCCGGACTGAACCCTGTCTGTGTCTGTGTGTGGGTGAGAAAAGAGGAAGTCACCATGACGTGTTATGTCTTGCTTCCTATTTTCTGTCTGCATCTGTACAATAAAATACACAGCTTTTGGGCTGCAGGGTCAGAGACTGATGGTGAAGGGTATCATACCTTTCACTAGCACGCTCTCCTCGTGGTACCAGAGTATTGTGGGCAAACCCATACTACGTGTTGTGGTTCTTGTGTCTATATGTTGGGGTAAATTCCGTGACATTAAGTTACTGGGAGTGTTGGGTATCCCCATCCGTCTTTCTCTCTGTCTCGCCTTCCTCTCGCATCCTTCCCTTCCTCCTCTCTTGTCCTAATTTTCACCCTCTCTGAAGATCTCATTTTCTCTCTCACTCTCTTTTTCCCTCTCTCTCTAATGCTTTCTCTCTGTCTCGCCTTCCTCTCGCATCCTTCCCTTCCTCCTCTCTTGTCCTAATTTTCACCCTCTCTGATGATCTCATTTTCTCTCTCACTCTCTTTTTCCCTCTCTCTCTAATGCTTTCTCTCTTTCTCTTTCTCTCTTTGCAGACAATCCATGTGGCTATCGTGTGTGCGGGCTACAATGCTAGCAGGGACGTGGTGACGCTGGTCAAGTCGGTCCTGTTCCACCGGTAGGTTATGTTTTTTTTCTAACACATAACGATTGGTTCATTGACTCACTGTGCCAGTGATGATGTCTTACGTAGTTCATTCCACAGTCTGGTGTTTATCATTTCATTGTCTCCATAAATTTGCTCATCAATGTCAGCTGAATGTGTCCTAGGAACATTTCGGGCATTCTGACCAATCGGAACTGTAAGATTTTCTTATAGGGATGGGGCATTTCTGTCCATCAGACAGAAGTTAGAACTTCACATCACTTAGCAACGAGTGAACTTTTGTTTCAGGTAATTATTATGGAACAAATTATTGTGGTCTAAGTGTGTTGGTTGCTTTGTCACTGGCACTTTGTTATTGTTCATGTGATCCCCGCCTATCTCTTTCACTTTATTTTACTCCCGTCTAGAGAGAGGGCGAGAGCGAGAGCGAGAGAGAGAGAGAAGGTGAGGGAGCGAGAGCAAGAGAGAGAGAGACAGAGAGAGAGAGAGAGCTGTGCCACGCTGTTGTCCTTCTCTCCAATCTGAATATGCGGATCTCATGCCAGCCGCCTACTCCCTGTTGCCAGGCAACACCACCCCTATGAACTCTTGTGTTAAAATGGCCCTTAGCCCTCTCTCCCTCTTCAGTCCCATGCTCACCAGCCTCTGTTCCTTGTGCCCCTCGACATCCAAAAAAGAAAGGGATAGAGAGAGAGGGGGGGAAGAGAAGGGAAAGTGTGAGAGAGTGAACATCGGGAAGACAGCGCAAAGATATTGGCTGACATCAACGGAGGCAATTTTAACTTTGTCGGCTGAACAGACAACGGAGATTGATAAAATGCAAGCCACTCAGTTCTTTGCCCGCCATTTCCTTCATGGCCCTTTCATTTGCAGTCTGCAATAAAAAAAAATATATATCTGACACTCTGCACTCCCGAATCTCAGATTTGCAGCCACTCACAAAATTTCATTAAACAGTAATGCATTCATTTTGGTCAAACATGAACCATTACCCCCATAAACAGTTTATGCCTTTATGAACAGTGTAATAAATAGTTTATTACTCAGGTAATTACATGTGGCAGAAGATTTAGAGTGCGATAATGAGTCTAGATAATGAGCACGCAAGGACTGAAGCCCTTGATTAGTTGGCAAACTATTTCAGTGCTCAATAATGATTTCAATTTAGCAATTAGGAAACGAAGCGGACATAATGCTGACAGCCAAGCTTCAGAGAGTCTGTGTGCTTTTCCCAAATGAAACTTGGTGTGGAGAAAAGAGACCCTGCATGAGGCTACACTGTAATTTACTACAGCGTTATGCTGATATATGCTCTTTGTTTCACATGCAGTATATGTACAAAGGAAGGCATAATGCACACAGATTGCACTCTGATGTTTGTTTTCCCTTTTCCCCCTCACAAACTGAAACACTCTTTGTCTCTCTCTCTCTCCCTATTTCTTTCACTTTTGCTGTCTCTCTTTCACTCTCTCACTCACACACACACTCACAGTCAAATTAAATACCTTAAAAACCCACCTATACATATCTGAATAGGTAGAACGGTGCTGATTTTTTATAAGAGCCCTTGAAAGAAAAGAAAAACAGAACAACGAGCAAAAAAAGCAAAAAACAAAGAAACAAGCAGGCAAGAAACACTGCACTGAAATACTCTTTCTCTCTTTATCTCTCTCCCTTTTTCTCTCTCCCTTTTTCTTTCACTTTCTCTCTCTCGCCCTCTCTCTCTCTCTTTGACTCTCTCTCTTTCTGTCTCACACACACACACACACACACACACACACACACACACACACACACTCAGTCAAAATAAATACCTTAAAAACCCACCTATAAATATCTGAATAGGTAGAACGGTGCTGATTTTTTATAAGAGCCCTTGAAAGAAAAGAAAAACAGAACAACGAGCAAAAAAAGCAAAAAACAAAGAAACAAGCAGGCAAGAAACACTGCACTGAAATACTCTTTCTCTCTTTATCTCTCTCCCTTTTTCTTTCACTTTCTCTCTCTCTCTCTCTCTCTCTCTCTCTCTCTTTGACTCTCTCTCTTTCTGTCTCACACGCACACACACACACACACACACACACACACGCACTCAGTCAAAATAAATACCTTAAAAACGGTGGTAGAACGGTGCTGATTTCTAATAAGAGCCCTTAAAAAAAAAAAAAAAAAATAGAACAAGCAAAAAAACAAAACAAAGAAACAAGCAAACACTGCTCAAGCGCCCTGCTAGGAGGCCGAGGCTGTGGGCTATGCGTGAGAAATACCTCTGCTTGCACATTTCAAGTGCTTTGGTTGGGCTTTGTTTCCTGTCGCCAAATGAGTGCCAACCCAACAGGTAAGAGGGTGCTGACATTATTAGTACAACGTACAAGGCGCTTTCCCTTCTTCACCTGATTACCCAATGTGCACTGCGCCCTGGATGACTCACGACGGAGTGACCTATCCCTATGGTAACTGTCTCCTAGCTGCGTGGGTAATGATAACTGGCCCCAGGGTTCGGTATAATCAAATATTTCCCAGAATGTTTTGTCCTCTGTGCAATGCAACATCTTTGAGGAAGGCAAAACCGGTTTCTTTTACCTTTTATTTTCATGTGAAAATATGGGTCTAAGAGTCGCTGCTTGTGATTGAAGTGAAACGTGCCTGTATATACAACAGTGAAGTTCACCTGAAGCTTGTGTTCTTTTTTCGTACCGGTATTTCAGATGTGTGTGTCACTTGCTTTGGGATATCTGGAGTAAAATGAGTTTAGACTTTCTGGTTCTTCTGTTTAAAAGCTGTGTCCTTGGTAGAGCCTCTTGGCTGAACTTTGCACTTCTCTTTCCCTGATCAAAAGAAAAGACACATTGATGATTTGTACTGATAATGGGTGACCTAGGAAGGTGTAAAGAGAAATGATTGAAGTGGAGTGTTGCAGGTAATCATTATATTGTAACTTAAAGCTAGACAAGTATGGTTTTTGTATGTTTTGTTTGTTATAGCCAACATACTGTACATCCATCATTTCACAAGGTTAGCTTTATTTGTACCAATTGTACTGGTATTTGCAAAGCAAGTCTTTTTGCAGTTTTAGACAAAAAAAACTCTATAATGCCTCTTTAATCACCACAATCAGTTCTTTATTGCTGCCTGGATTGCCGTGTGCATGTGTCAGTTATATTCAGCTTGTTTGATTCCATTGTGGAGTGAGCCTGAAAGCGGTCTCAGGCCTCCTTTGTTGGTGTGCACCTGCAGCTGTTCAAACAAAATGGAGTCTTAATTACCGCCACAAGATAGGGAAACAAACCAGAGCTAAATGGAAGGTGGTGGTGGTGGTGGGGGGTACACGTTTGCCAAATTACCTCCCTCTTGAAAAAAAACAACTAAAAACATGCGGCTAATAGTGATCCAACACATGGCCTCCTGAACACGAGTTCCCATTTAAAATGGGGAGTGCTCAGGTTGTTCTCCTAGAGAGAAAGAGATTGTGTGTGAGAGAGAGAGAGAGAGAGCCAGGGCAGACGGTGACAGCAGGTTTAAATAAGACATCTCTGGTGTTGCAGAACTGCAATCTCGGGGCCAATTACCGCAGCCTATTGCTTTTCTTTGGTCGAGTCGGCACAGGGCCTCTGTGTCACTGTACGCGCACAGCTCTCTGTAAGGCCCACCGGTCTGTCTCTATCTGTACAGGGCTTCGGAGAGCAGGAGACATGACCCAGAAGGTCAACTCCACTCTCGCTTCAGGTGGGAAATGTCTAGACCCATGTAAACCTGCTGTTTTTCTTGTGCCTGTGACCTGTTCCTATCACAACATCTGTGCGTGTTTGTGTCGCTTGTGCCCGAGGTGGAGAGGGGAATGTGTCGTGGCGAGCTGGAGGTGAAGTGTGAAGTAAGGTTAAGGTGCTCGCATCATGCTGAGAGATGGTGGTTGAGCGGGGGGGTGAAGCTGCCATACTAACAAGGGCTGTTGGAGTTTTGTGTGTGTTTTCTGTACACAAAGAGTGGGAGATCAGCCATACTAACCAGGAAATGGTTTTGCCCAAAATAACCAGGAAATGGTTTTGCCGAAACTAACCAGGAAATGAGTTTACCCAGCGGCAGATTATGCATTGTCCTTAGTTTGCACAATCAGTTTAAAGGAAGACATAAAGGGAGACTTGGTAAATGAGAGAGACAAGAGAGAAAGATAGAGATAGAGAAAAAGAAAGCGATGTGACAGGAAAAAGGGAACACAAAAGGATGTGGGTGAGACGAGAATTTTCAAGCTCATTAAACTAATGACTAGAGAGATTGAGCCTCTGGCCAAATTTGCATCAGTTTGCCCTGATAACAGTGAGGGGTTGTGAAGCCTCTCTGCTGGGTGCCTTGTACCTGGGGCACAGAGGCTCATCTCCAACCTTACTGGAAATCCCAAACAGACAACCATGCGATGGGAATCAAACATGGCGAGCCAGCCGTAAGATCAGTCCAGCAAGGTGCAGGTTTATTGTCTTCGATGTTAGATGATTGTGTGTCGTCGTACATGTTGATGTGTACCCTGGAGGTACTATAAAGAACTGGAGAGAGGGAGTAAGTACCACACCCATTCATTTCAATGGTAGGCTAGCTACATGCTAGGCTAGCTACTCCAGCCAAAAAAAGTTTGAAATTCACCGCAGTCATCCTTTTCAAAATGGTGTTTCACGGGGCTCATTTCTGGCACCATTTAGAGTTCACCAATTAGGAGCCACCTTACAGATGGAGACAATGTAAAGTACATTGGTCCCTCAGTAGTGACACACACACACACACACACACACACGGATAAATAGCATAATGGTGTACAGTGTGTACCCAGTAGTATGCATAATCCTATAGTGTGACAGAAAGGTGGAGAGAGCTTGGTGTGTGGGTGTGGGTGCGTGTGTGTGTGTGTGCGCACGACAGGGTGCTGAGCCATTGTGAGCAGACGGGAGGCCCTCGGCAGTGCTAATTGCACTTTAAAGAGAGCGTCCAGGGCCCTCTGTGGTTTGTGACTGCCAGAGGTGGTTGCAACGCGGCAAGAACAAGAGCTGCGACTCTTTTCACTTTGTTCCGAGGACGAGGAAGAGGAGGAGGAGGTGACACAGCGCATCTCCGCGGCTCTTGTGTTTGGCTCGGGGACGGGTCAGAACATGATGAGTCATCGCTCTCTGTCCCCGTGGAGAGCTGACTGCTGACAGCAGTGTGGGTGTTTACAGTACAATATCAGCCGTACAGTCCTCCTTTTTCTCTTTGTCAGCTTGTTTTGGACGCCCTACAGGCAACAACGCTGCACATCAAGGAAGGAAAAATGTGCAGATCTACATTTCTACAGTGCTGCTTTGAAAGGTGTGATCTTTGTAATACCACGCATCCCATGCATTATGTATCAGCAAAATAGAGCGTGTGATAATACAAATATATGGCCATAATACCAAGGTAGTTTCAGCCTACTACCTGAGATAGTTAAAAGTCTCCAATAGAAATTTCCACAAGTATTGCCATAACATTAGGAATGTTCCACCCAAATGGACCAGTTGATATGGAATTAAACTATATATATATATATATATATATATATATATATATATATATAAATACTACACACTTCTGCATGTGTTGTCAAACCCCCTGAATGCCCCCCTCTAATTGACGAGCTGGCGTTCAAAGTGTAATTACCTGCCTGCTCACCCTTTCCATAACTAACGTGCCTCTTCCTACAAAGCAGAACAGCTTCTATACAGCAGCTTTTCATATTCGTTCTCATATTCGTTCTTTCTCAAACCACACAAAGGCCAGAGAACTGGATTTCAAGCTGTTTCAGGTCAGGAAATAGAAAATGTAGTGTTTAAAAAGGGAGACAAAAACCCCTGTCCTGCTTTGCCCTCAGTGTACTTCCGCACTGTGTTCTTTTCCCTCTGAAGGCTGAGCTGTTTTCAAGGACGGCCTCACATGCCTTTCGGATATTTTCTTTTAAATTTTGTTTTTTAAAAAATAGCTTAGTTTTGCTGTAAAACAGGAATTTAATTTGTTTGTTTGTGTGAGGTCACATGACTGCATACATTTGTTAGTGAACTACTGTAGGAACGCCACTGATTTCCTGTCCTATACCATATACCTTTGAGTACTCTGTGTGTGAGTAGATGTGTGAGTAGTAGAAAGTAAACTTTTTAGAAATTGAGACACTGATGATGTGCTAGGCCCCGAAACGTGCCTATTTTTGTTTCTCGTGGCCTGTAATGCTGGTTCTGCACTCGGAATACAATTTTGAACATCTTTCAGCCACTGAGGGTGGTCTCTACTTTCTACTACTTGACTGAACTTTTATTTTGGAGTTACGCACCAGGCGAAAACAAAACGATCAGATGAAAGGCGCAGATGCCACCTCTACCTAGTGGATGTGTGAGAACATGTGACCATATGTGCATACATATGTTTGAAATAGCCAGGGCAGATGCTCTGGAAGCCACTGATGTGCTGTCGTTTGCTGTGTGTTTGTGTCCATGCTGGAAAGAGCCAGAGTAGCCACTGATGTCCTGTCGTGTGTGTGTTTGCCCGTGTGACAGGCGCAACCCGCTGCACTTCCACTTCATCACGGACTCCATCGCCCAGCGCATCCTGGCCTCCCTCTTCCACACCTGGATGGTGCCGGCCGTGCGGGTGGACTTCTACGACGCCGATGAGCTGAAGGTGAGGGCAGTTTTTGGGAGGGATCACTGTAGGGTAGAATTGAAAATGAAAAACAATAGGTGGTTGTGAAGAATATCTTTGAATTTATCATGATCTTCAGCCCACTTACCCCCCGCCTCACTTTCTCTCTCTCTCTCAATCTCTCTCTCCCTCTTTGCCTCTCATTCTCTCCCCCCTCTTTCTCTCTCTCTCTCTCTTTCTCTATCCCTCTTTTTCCCTCCCACTCCAGTCTGAAGTGTCCTGGATCCCCAACAAGCACTACTCGGGCATCTATGGGCTCATGAAGCTGGTGCTGACCAAAGCGCTGCCCTCAGACCTCAAGCAGGTCATCGTGCTCGACACAGACATCACCTTCGCCACCGACATCGCCGAGCTTTGGGCCGTCTTTCACAAGTTCAAAGGTACATTTTCTCCGTCTGGCAAATCAGAATGACAACAACCAGTAGCACAGATAGCTTTTAAATCACACTAACCATTCAGAACACATGTCAGCTTGATTACAGTAGATTGATCTTTAACTCTGCTCTGAACAATACCGGTAGGAAATGCAAAGTGTTTTGCTTACAACAAGCTGTGTGTAATGGCTTCTCATTGGATTTGCTCAAGCACATACCTCTTACTTTGCTCGACGAGGGAGGGAGTCATAGAGAACGAGCGTTTGGGTCAATTGGGGGATGAGTTATACTCACTTCCTCAGAACTGTGGCAGAGTCCTTTGAGGCGTCTTCAAGTGTGCCGCTTCCTCCTCTAAGTGTTCTGTCAAGACTCGTTTGCTGATGCCTCTGATTCAGCCGAGCGCGGTTATGAGAGCGAATCAATCAGGTAGTGTGGGGTCTACAATAGGCATCACTGTTCTGTAATGTTTTCTTCTCTTCCCTTGTCTTCTCTCTCTTTCTCATTTTCTTCTCTTTCTCTCATCTCTCTTTTTTTTTTTTTTTCCTCTTCTCTGCATCTTTGCGCCTTTCTATCTCCCTGTTCCTTTTCTGTTGTTTGTCGGCTGGCTGGCTGGCTGGATGGATGGATGGGTGGGTGGGTGTTGGGTCAGGGGACTGGATCAATCTTAATTAGAAGATCATTCCTCGGGAGCCTGGTGGCCACTGTTCGCCACTCACGCCCACTCACCCAGCCCTCACGCTCTCCCTCCCTCCCTCAAGGTGAACCCAGAGGCAGTCCCCATTAGCCTGCTCAACACGCAGCTTTGCCCTCAATCATTACCTCCCTATCAACCACTCGCTCGCACTCGATGCTCTATGGTCTACAGCAGCCATCACCAAATGGCGGACCACGGTCCGAGTCCGGACCGTGACGTGATCCTATCCGGACCCAGACCATAATAGCCTAATTTAATTCACGTAAGATTTCAAAGCTGCGCTAAATGTTTCGTTGGTTAGGATAACAGCATTTACTTCAGGAGCTTCTGTGAATTCTGATAAAGTCAAGTCAGTGAGTAAAGTAGCCTACTATGGAGAAGAGACTGATAGCCTGAAACGAGCGAGGAGAGGAGACGGGAAGAGACGAGAAACAATCAGATGGATATCTAAGTTAATGATGAGTAAGTTATTTTCAAATCATCGATTGCTCAAAGAGGAGAAAGCTAGACAGCGAGAACAGAGCTTTATATAACGATACGGGGGCAATACCACACAAAACTGTCATGTCCGTGACGCCAACTAAATATGGATGTGACAGTTTTGCGCGGAATTGCCCTGGACCTCTTCTATATATTCTGAGACAGGCGATTTTAAGCGCCAATTTGAAGCACCTCTACTAGACAAAGCATATATTTTGAGCAAGCATAGGGTAGGCTAGGCCCATTCAACAGTGAACTGAGACCACAGAATATTTTACGATTTAAGAAGGCAATATGATTGATCCACCACAATCTAGTTAAGCCTACATGCATTCACTGCCCAACAACGTGATATTCCTGGGTTTCCAGGATTTCGGGTCAACATAAAAAAAAAAAAAAAAAAAAAACGCTGATTAATGGGTTCAAGGAACCAGCTGTGGAATATCCATCCTTGTCTCAGCTCAAATTTTATTTTAAGTTCACGTTAAGATCTTAAAAATAGCCAAGGCTAGGCCTACTCAGTTTTTCTCCCCAATTAGGCTACTCTTATCTTGCCTTATTTCTCCTCATTACAGTGCATGAAAATGCACTGTACTGTTCTTCCTAGGCTTCTTCTTCTTCTTCTTCTTCTAACGCATTTAATGCAGCTTCAACCGTTTAACGTAGAAACTTCATTCAAACTATGTTACGTAGGTCTTACTTAGGACAAGAGTGCTATGTATTTTTACTTTTTAAACAATTAAAAACTACTCAAAATTTCCCCATTGACTTAACATTGGGCCTTTATGACATCACAGCAATTAGAATCCTATGGCAGGTGTTCAGGCCACCTGGATCAACTGCCAGTCTCAGGCTTTAAGCATACAAACTGGCCCTATTAAGACTACACATCCTGTTCAACTGCTTCCTCTGCCATAAACTGTTTCAAAATAAGAGTTCTCACTACAATATTTCACCAGAGCCCGTCTACGGAGAGCCTGGCCACTCCGTATTAAGTCCCATTGTACCGAATTTTGGTTGCAGTTCCACCAGATTTCCACTGGGGGCGATCGCCATGAGTGCAGAATGAATGGGAGTCAATGGAGCTAGACTGCTAAATTTGTCTCTTTCACCTGATTGTCGTTGATAAATCTCAGATTTGATTATAGTTTGTATAACTTCAACATGGGTTATAGGTCAAAAGTTGAATGAACGAGTACTTATGTCCTTTTGATTTCTTACAGTTTGGGTTGTTGTTGCCCATAACACGCTAGCATTGTGCTAATGAGTGACATCATTGACACGTTTGAAAGGCTTTTTAGAACAATTAAGTGACTTTAAAATATATAATACTCCACCAAGTGTATTTTCTTTGCCTCCCCTTTCGAATACAATATTCAAATTACTTGAAAAAAAATTATATCCCGAGAAAAGTGGATTTTGAGGGGTACAGCTCCATAGACCTCCATGCATTCTAGACTCGTGGACGAGCGCCCTCATGTGGAACCACAGAAGGAACTGCAACCAGTTCAGAAACCGGAAGTTTTCCGAGAGTGGCAGTTCTCCCCTTATTAGACATTCTCTGATTTCACTGTTAAACAATTTAACCCTTTAAACTACTGAACTTTTTAACTGTTCAGCCATTGTAACTGTTACTTGTCATCAACTATGACTCCTACCCACTGTAGCTAGTTAGCATGGTTAGCATAGTTAGCATGATAACATTGTTAACATTGTTAGCATTTTTAACAAAACAGCTAAAAATGATTAGCTAAGTTAGCTAAGTAACATGGTTAGCATAGTTAGCATGCTAGCATGTTGGCATGCTAGTTAGCATAGTTAGCATAACTGCAAAAAATGATTAACTAAGTTAGCTAAGTAACATGGTTAGCATGCTAACATGTTAGTTAACATTTTTAGCAAAACTGCTAAAAATGATTGGCTAAGTTAGCAAAGTAACATGGTTAGCATAGTTAGCATGCTAGCATATTAACATGCTAGTTAGCATTTTTAGCAAGACTGCTAAAAATGATTGGCTAAGTTAGCTAAGTAACATGGTTAGCATAGTTAGCATGCTAGCATGTTAGCATACCAGTTAGCATAACTGCTAAAAATGATTAACTAAGTTAGCTAAGTAACATGGTTAGCATGCTAGCATACTAGCATGCTAGTTAGCATTTTTAGCAAAACTGCTAAAAATGATTAGCTAAGTTAGCTAAGTAACATGGTCAACATAGTTAGCATGCTAGCATGCTAGTTAACATAGTTAGCATAACTGCTAAAAATGATTAGCTAGGTTAACTAAGTAACATGGTTAACATAGTTAGCATGTTAGCATGCTAGTTAGAATAGTTAGCATAACTGCTAAAAATGATTAGCTAAGTCACATGGTTAACATAGTTAGCATGTTAGCATGCTAGTTAGCATAGTTAACATAACTACTAAAATGATTAGCTAGGTTAGCTAAGTCACATGGTTAGCATAGTTAGCATTATTATCTTTAACATAGTTAGCATAACTGCTAGCAAACATTAGAGCCATTCCAAGTGTCAGTTATCGTCAACTATCTACCTAAATAATTTAACCATTTAAACTATCCACCTATTTAACTGTTCAGTCATTCCAACTATATTAAACCTCATCTACCTAGCAACCAATATAGTTTGTTTTTACTCTGTATGATATTTTACATCATATTTTTGCATTTTCATGGACTGTATTTCCTTCAGGAAATGCTTTTCTAGTTTTGAATGTTGCCATATTTTATTTCACATTAAACATTAGGCCTAGGCCTACAATATTATATTTCTTGAATTTCCCCTTGGGGATCAATAAAGTATCTATCTATCTATCTATCTATCTATCTATCTATCTATCTATCTATCTATCTACAACTAGGCTCCATCCATCCATCCTAATATTATACATACATACATACATACATACATATACATAGCCTAAACACGCACGTTAAACATTATGATGCTACGGACCTTTGCTTGAGGAAATTTTCCGTAACTGGACCTCGCTGAAGATTAATTGAATACCCCTGGTCTACAGTCTATGGTCTACAGTCTGTGCTCTATAATCTATGCTCCATGATCTATGGTCTACAGTCGCTCTATCTATACTCTATGCATAGACCGTAGAGCATAAACCATAGAGCATAGACCATAGAGCATAGGCCATAGATTGTGAGAGTCTATGGTCTATGCTCTATGCTCTGGTCTATGGTCTATGCTCGATGGTCTATGCTCTATGGTCTATGCTTGTGCATCACTCAGGATAAAAGCGTCTCTACCAAAAGAAAAGATGTAAATGGCTGAGCGGGTCAGTTTGTTTTTCCAGCATTAGAAACATATGAGATTGGAAGAAGAACACACACTCCTTTTTTCTGTCTCTCTTTCTCTTCCTCTGGTTTGACAGGTGGAATTCAAAGTGTTGGGTAGAGCAGAACAGCCGTAGTTGAAGTGTTGTGAGCTGGCGGTAGCTCAAAGGCTCGGGCTTGTTTTTTTGTTGTGGTTGTAAATGCTCACTGGCGTTCACATTTTCATGTGTACACACACACACACACACACACACGCATAAACACACGCGCTTATGCAGACCAACATTCAGACCAACATTCAGACAAACATCCAGAAACACATACCACATACATACATACACACACACACACAAACAAGACTCTGCAGTTGCTTACTGCTGACGGACCCCTGCTGGGCCCCTTGCTTGCTGTCTGCCTGCCTTTCAAACGCCTGATCTAAGTGTTTACCCCGTTCCCATCATGCAGTGCAGCCCACACAAACATGAGACGCAGGAGGCGAGCGCTGGTGCTGGTGCAGACGTCGTCGTCTGCGGATCAACTCTCGGCAAGCGATAATGTGTTTGTGTCTGGGCTTGTTTTTGTTTACTTTCGGGTTTAATGCTGAAACTTCTGCAGTCAGATGATGAAACCTTTCCCACCCGAACACATCCTTTGCCCTTCATTTCGTGTGTGTATGTGTGTGTGTGTGTGTGTGTGTTGTATGCGTGTTTGTGCATAAATTTGTATGTTACTGTCCGTATGCATGGGTTTTTAAACAGGGAAAATCGAGATGGAAAGGGTAATATGTTGAGTAGATCATCTCAGAGTGAATTAATTTCATTAATTTGCTGTACTGATTCAGATACGGATGCTGATGCTCGATAAAAACTCTCTGAGCACTCTGACAGAAATGTTATTTCCTGAAAAAGTCCCCCCCACTAGGGATGTAACGATTACCGGTATAATGGTAAACTGATAAAAATGTTGACGTTGTTGTTGATGTTGTGATAATGGTAAACTGTTGATGTTGTGATGATGGTAAACTGATAAAAATGTTGACGATAACAATTACTGTTTTCATTTCAAATATCATGATTATCACTGTTTATTACCGCGGTGTGGAAACCGTGTGTTTAATCTTTCCCAGCTTCATCCAAACCTGATTTTGACATACAGTAGGCCTGGTACAATGAAACAAAACTGGTACCCTACTGATTCTGTTGTCTAATTGATGGTTTTAACTATGATTCGGATTAGGCTACACCTGATTTTAAAAGGCGGAACATTTTCACCGCAAAATGTGCAGTGTATCATGTAGCCACTCTGCGTCTTTTTATGTTCACGTCCACATTAAATCCATTCCACTCACGTTATCAGGAGAATACAGTAGCCTAAAGTTTTATTTTGAACGCTTACTTTGGTCTCTCTCATTAGATCCAAATAACAGAAATAGCAAACTCCAAGTTATGGTAGGGTAAGTTAAGCTATAAGCACATAGCCAATTAAACATAACCAAGAAAAAAGTGAACAGGAAACTTTTTTGAAACTATTTCAGCTTGTGTAGGCCTATCAGTGCTTTCTGAACATATTGAACACACTTTTAGAAATACCGTGATAATACCGAAAACCGTGATAATTTAGGTCACTATAACCGTGAGGTTAATTTTTCATACCGTTACATCCCTACCCCCTTCCTCACACACACACTTTCACTCTTGATCACCCTCTTCTCCTCTCCTACATCACCTTGTGGCGGTTTAGGGGGGAGTTGTTTTTCTGGTTTGGATACGCCCCACTCCTCTCTCTCTCCTCTCCTCTCTCTCTATTCCTCAATTCCCCCTGGGTGGTTCCCCATCAAACAAAGCAGTGAGGAGAGGAGAGGAGGCCCCGCGTCTCTAGTCTTTTATTGTTGTTGTTTTCTCTTTTGTTTATTTTGTCTTGACTTTGTTTGTTCACACACGTGCGACGCCACAAGGGAAGACAGTTAGTTCAAGTAATTAGCTTTGAGCGTGACTTCCTGTTTGCACACCGCTGTTCATCTCTCAACCCACCTCCTGTTCTGAATGACTCGAGTGTCAGTGGGGGGTGTGTGGGATTCTCTCTCTCTCTCTCTCTCTCTCACTCACACACACACACACACACACACACACACAGACAGACAGAGATGGGAGGAGAGGAAGCAAAGGCTGAGTGTGTGTTATTGTGTAGAATATGTGTTGAATGAGTAAATGGTAGGTGGGGGGCACTGTCAGGGTGCAGGGAGCTCAGCATGGGGTTGACCTTGTTCATCATCACAGGCTGATGGGAGGTGCTGTGTTGCTGCTCTACATGCAAACTCTCTCTCACACACACACACACACACACACACACACACACACACACACTCACACATACACACAAGAGATATGACAACCCAACCCACACACTCACGCATATACATTCACTCACAGACACACCTATTCAACTCGGCTACACCACTATACACATTCAAACCCACACACACACACACACACACACACACATAGAGGCACCCAAGGTACCAGGTGGCCCTGGAAACAGCAGTATAGTGAGTTAGCATCGCCTCCTTTTTTGTTCCCTTTCCTTTTTCATTATTCTATCCCCACCACACACACACACTCACACACACACACACACCCCTCCTACACACACACAAACACACACACTCTCTCTCTACACACACACAACACTGACCTGATTAATGGGCAGCAGCGGGTCTTGGAGGACGAGCCCGAGACGGGGTGAGGGAGAGAGATAGACTCGGTCATCAGCTTGTGGATGTAAACCTTACCGACCATCTCCCAGTTGTAGCTCTCAGCCCATCAAAGTTTTAGCACCACTGTCAGTAGGGCTGGAGGTGACTGTGGGGTGCTGAATGTTAAAGTGCTACTCGCCGAGGTGTGTGTGTGTGTGTGTGTGTGTGTGTGTGAGAGGGGAAGAGGGGAAGAGAAGATAAAAAAAAGCAGAAAAGTTTGTGGAGGACACATTTTAACAGACTCTGCCTGGCCACAGAGTAGTGTTGTGAATCATGGTGCCATCAGGCACTTTGTGGCCGCCACCAAAGAAGTGGAGAGAGAGAGAGAGAGAGAGAGAGAGAGAGAGAGAGAGAGAGAGAGAGAGAGATTTTTTTTTTTTGTATGGACGGACATCCCTACTGCCTCAGGAACGCAGGAGCTGGAACATTTCAGAGTGGCAAAGTGCCTGCATCATCAGTGTGGCATTGGAGAAAGTTTGACCAGTCTGTAACTAAGTTTGTCAAGTTTAAGATCAATGGACTTCTTGCATTTGTACTTGCAGATGATGATGTTCTTTGAGTCTGGGTTAGGGTTCGATTTAGTGTTCAAAATATGCAGTGATACATGTTTGCTTGGAAAGTAGACCGTAATATTTTTTAGTTTTGCAAGTAGTATACTCCTGTAATTGGAACACTCAATATTTAAATGTAGCAGGTTTGAAATGGATGGGCAGGAGGGAATTCTGTCTGTGTCGCACCAGAGGCAGACTGCCTTAGTAGTACAGGAGAGTGCTTCTCCTCCCTCCACCCACGCGCTGCATCCTGAGCCCTGCTTTGCCCTCTGCTCCACACAGCATCCACCACGGGCCTCCGTCACCTCCCCGTCATCTACCCTACTGGGCCAGCGTGGAGCGAATGATTGATGTGCCGCTGCAATCTTACCTGCGGCGTCTCCTTTGAATCCCCTACCTTCCCTTAATCATAACCCCCGTGTCCTCTTTCCTTCTCATCCTACTCCTCCTCTTCTCTCTCCTCCTCTATTCTCCTCACCTCTCCTCCCTCGATCTTTCTCCTGGCTCTGGTCCTGGGTGCTGTCTCTAGGCGTCGGCTTTTAGTGCAGTCACCGTGAAAGTGTGTGGGTGGTGGGGTAGATAAGAAGAGAAGAGAGAGTGTGTGTGTGTGCGTGTGTGTGTGTCCATGTCCATGTCCGTGTGTGCGTGTGTCTGTATCCGTGTCTGTGTTTCGCACCTCCGAGTATGATGACTGTGTGAGTCCTTGGCTGAATTCCAGGAGTGTGCAAAACATGTGGGCATGTTGAAGGAGGGTCGTGGTCAACGGGAGTTTATCATGGCTGCGCAGAAGTTTACTTACACATTCCCCCTCTTCTCTCTCCCTCTTTCTCTTTCTCTCTCTCTCTCTCACTCTCTCCCTCTCTCTCTCACTCTCTCCTCTGTCTCTCTTTCTCATTTGCATTTCACTTTTGTCTCTCCCAGCCCCTCCGTGTCCACTGTAGTTTAATGTAGTGTTAAAACTCCAAACTGCCAGTCACATGAATATAGAATAGGGCACCATGCCCTCCGACCATTTCCACAGCAGCCCTGTCCTCCCTCCTCTTCTCCTCCTCTCCTCCTCCTCTCCTCTTCTCCTGCTCTCCTCTCCTCCTCCTCTCCTCTTCTCCTCTTCTCCTGCTCTCCTCTCCTCTCCTCTTCTCCTCCTCTTCTCATCCTCTTCTCCTGCTCTCCTCTCCTTCTCCTCTTCTCATCCTCTTCTCCTGCTCTCCTCTCCTCCTTCTCCTCTTCTCATCCTCTTCTCCTGCTCTCCTCTCCTCCTCTCTCTTCTCCTCCTCTTCTCCTCCTCTTCTCCTTCTCTTCTCCTCTTCTCCTGCTCTCCTCCCTCTTCTTCTCCTCTTCTCATCCTCTTCTCCTGCTCTCCTCTCCTCTTCCTCTCCTCTTCTCCTCTTCCATCTCTCCTCCTGCTCTCCTCTCCTCCTCTCCTGCTCTCCTCTCCTCTTCCTCTCCTCTTCTCCTCTTCTCATCCTCTTCTCCTGCTCTCCTCTTCTCCTGCTCTCCTCTCCTCTTCCTCTCCTCTTCTCCTCTTCTCATCCTCTTCTCCTGCTCTCCTCTCCTCCTCTGCTCTCCTCTCCTCTTCCTCTCCTCTTCTCCTCTTCTCATCCTCTTCTCCTGCTCTCCTCTCCTCTTCCTCTCCTCTTCTCCTCTTCTCCTGCTCTCCTCCTCTCCTCTTCCTCTCCTCTTCTCATCCTCTCCTCCTGCTCTCCTCTCCTCCTCTCCTCTTCTCCTGCTCTCCTCTCCTCTTCCTCTCCTCTTCTCCTCTTCTCTCCTCTTCTGCTCTCCTCTCCTCTTCCTCTCCTCTTCTCCTCTTCTCCTGCTCTCCTCTCCTCCTCCTCTTTAATATCCTCTGGTCCCTTTTCTTTTCCTTTTCCTTCATTTCTATCACCTCAAATAATTGATTTTATCCATCAATGCATGAAGAGGTTGTGTCCAACAGAGCTGCTACTTGCTGTGCATCATATGTCATTTCATAATATAATGCAGTGTAGATGTGAGTTTCTAATTACCGAGATGGCGCTATGTCTTGCCACAGTGATCTGGTAGATTACTGTTCACACATTTTGGATCTATGGCCACTTTCCTCCCATGCACTCTTGAATGACCACCAAGCCTGTGAATAACTCACCCAGCCTGTGGCACCTCTATTTACACCTATTTGTAAAGCACAGTTTCAGTCATTACGCTTTTACGGCTTTGCGCCGTAAAAGAAACGGGGAGCCCTTATCACCCCTCCCCAGGTGAGGGAGTGGACGCACCAGCAGGTTTTTATTGTGGCTGAACAGTCCGCCCCCCCCCCCCCTTAAGCGTTCTCCGGTAAACTGATGACTCCGAGGATGCTTCTCAACTTTTCAACGCCAGCTGCTTCTCGACTTCCAACTTTTGCTCTCACAGGGCCTGAGAAAAGTGGGCCCAGGTGCAGACTGAGTCCAGACAATCAAATTGTGTTTTGGTTTCCGCTATTTATTGTGGGAAGTGAGATTTGAGGTAGGGAGGGAGGAGGGGGGGGGGGTGAGTGGACGTATCTCGGTTGGATGGCTCAGTATATAGACGGGATCTTTTAACATGTCTGCAGGAGAGCATGAGATTTCTCGCTGATGTGATGCAAGTGTGTTTGTGTGTGTGTGTGTGTGTGTGTGTGTGTGTACAAGGGGGATGAGATTTTGATTATGTTAGAACAGATATGCAATGGTATCTGCCACAGGGTCCAGAGTAGCCGAGGAGATCAATAATGTAAGACTTTGTGGAGAGAGGGAGAGAGAAGTAGAGGGGGAGAGCGAGGGATAAAGAGAGAGATGAAGACAAAGACATAGAGCAAAATGTAAAACGAGACGGATAGAAAGACAAGGAGAGTGTGAGATCAAGGTGGGGGGGGGGGTTGTGCGGTAAACAACAAGTGGAGATGGCAGAGTGAGTGAGATAAAGAGAGTAAGAGGGGGGGCTTTAGGGGGATCCGTGCTGTGCTGTGAGTGAGGCATTGTGGGATAGGCCTCCGCTCTTGTCTCTGACTAAATAAACAAGTGTTTGTGGAGACTGTACCCGCTCTGCACAAGTGGTGCCTGATAGCAGGCAACATGATGTCAGTTCAGTGCAGTCCCCCACTCAAGCTGACGGCCTGCTAAGAGCCTGATGTACAGTATGGGACTCTAATGGACCATGTGTGTGTATGTGTCTGTGTCTCAAAGCGCCTATTAGGCAGAGTCTGGTAATGTGGTATTATGGTGTCCTATGTGTGACCTAACTCTCCCACAGTGGCAGTTTCACATTTCTGAACAGGGCGGAAGATATTATACCTCAGCTTAAATACACTAGTGTGTGTGTCTCTTTTCTTTCTTTCACACACACACACACACACACACACACACACACACACACACACATTTACTCACTCCCACTTGCTCACACACACACACACACACTCACTCCCAGTCTCTCACACACACACAAACACACGTGAGGGGGGCCATGACTCACCCCCACACACACACAAAAACTCGTCTAGCCCCATTTCAAGACCGAGGAGGATGAATAAGAGTGGACTTCACAAAGAGCTGATTGGGCTCCATGGCATCGGTGTGGTGGGTAGCCCGACTACGCAAGTCTGTCTCTCTGAATGCCATCCACAGCCAGCCTCAATGAGCGTGCCGGATCAGGTGCGGCCAGAGAATACTGTCGAGGCGGTCGCCAAGAGAGACCAGAGAATACCGACGAGGCGGTCGCCAAAAGAGGCGCCACGTTTGTGTTTGTCCAGACTGCACAGCAGGGGCGGCTCTTCTGTTACATGAGCATGGTTTGCATTTGTTTGGAATGAATAATGGAATGATGGCTTTGACCATTCTACAGCAGTGAGCAGTGTGTGTGTGTGTGTGTGTGTGTGTGTGTGTGTGTGTGTGTGTGTGTGTGTGTGCAGCTTGAGTTTGAGAGGGGGGTGAGAAAGAGAGAAGAGGCAAGTTTATGTATATATTGCACAATTCATATGCACTGGCAATCCAGATGAAAATTGTATGAACATAAAAGAACTTGAAGAAAGTTAAAGAAAGATATTATTTAAGGACACTGAAAAGTAAGTGTTAGATAACCTTAAAAAACATAGAAACAAATAGGAACAAAGAAAATTTTGTATGTATAGTGCATTTGTACATGTAGAAAAGTGGAAAATTGAAGCTTTTTGAAGAAATGAGAGAGAGTGAGAGAAAAAACATTGCACCTTTCAAAGCTTTTGGATAACCTCATCCATTCAACTCTGACGCTTTGAGTGCAGCAAGCGCTATTGAGCTATTACCTTGTTTTCTTTGGAGAAGTTGGAATAGTTTCGGAAAGTTGAAGAAACTCAAACATGCTGACAGCTGCAACAGCTGAACGAACGCTGACATTGAGCTTCCACAGCATCAGTCATCCTGCTCAACCTTCCGCCCTGTTGCGTGATCAATTTCAAAAAAAAGTCTGAAGTTTCAAACCAATTAACATCAGGTCACAGAGCACCTCCGCAGAGAGCGGCACTGATTTAAACGCGCTGAAACATTCAATCTGAAATGAAACGAAAAGGGACGGCCCTAAAAACTCCTAAATAGAAACCAAGCTTGGTGAACTGAATTTCCTTCTCAATGGAGGCCTCCTTCAATGAGCTGTTTAGCAGGCCGAGAAGTTTTTCTTCGCATGGGATCTGTTCCAGTCTGGTTCAAAGAAAGTGCAAAGGTCCTTCAGAAGGCCTTTTCTCCCCTCTCAACCACTCAACAATGGCTTGGACAGTCACACAGTGTAGATACTCCCTTAAAGGAAAATTCCGGTATTTAGCACTTTGAGTTAAACTTTACGTTTTCAAATGGTCCTCCTCACAATAACCTAAAGGTCTTATGAAACTGTCAAAAGTAGAATAGAAGTAGTAGTAGACTCTTTGATGATACTTTATATTAACTTCTGGGGGTCATTTCTCTTTTGACGGCAGTTTGTAAGATTTTTATTTTGTACTAGATTGTGAAGGTAGTTTTATGATTTACTGCTCATGTGTTTTAATATTGTTATATTTTACAGTGCCTTGTTAAACTGTGTTAGACATTCATATTGATTGAGCTCTTTTTTGCACTGCCCCCGCTGCTGTATTTAAACTGTATTGGTTGGCTGCACTTTGATCGAACTGAGCAGTGTATTGTTTTGTGTTGGTGGTGTTTTGGGTATTTGTCTCGTGACTTGTGATACGAAAGGCAATAATTCAGTCATTTAAGACCTCGTGGAGAGGAGGTTGACTTTATGAAGTGAACTAGATTTGGTCTTTTCTGCTTGTGGTTTATCAGCTGGATCTAGCACACACACACACACACACACACACACACACACAAACACACACACACATGCACACATGTGAAATGTTCCATCTATATTGTCCCCTGCTTACATCAGACAGGCTCTGTTTTAGTCTGAAGGTTTCTTTCCTTTTTCCTTCTAATGTGATTTGTTTCATCACCCTCTCTGGTTTTAAATGTATCTTATACGCCACTGTTGTTTGTCTCTGTCAGTGTACCTTAACTTGTGTGTGTGTGTGTGTGTGTGTGTGTGTGTGTGTGTGTGTGTGTGTGTGTGTGTGTCCCCTGTCCCCTGCAGGGCAACAGGTTCTGGGTCTGGTGGAGAACCAGAGTGACTGGTACCTGGGGAACCTGTGGAAGAACCATCGGCCATGGCTGGCACTGGGCAGAGGCTTCAACACAGGTCAGTCTGCAGCGGTCATCACCAACTTGATCATGGAGTGCAGGAAATGCATATATTTTGGTTCGCAGCATGAAACAATTATGCACTGTGAAGTAGTGTTGTCACGATACCAAAATTATGACTTCGATACGATACCTGCCATAAATATCACGATGCTCGATACTAAAACGATACTACGGCGAAATCCTAAGATATCTGGAGAAGAAAGGACTCATACCTCCTTCATTTGTGTTGAATTTGGTGCACTTTTGTAGTGTGTAGGTAAATTCTGGGTTCTAAACTTCTAAACTTCCTACATAATTATTATTTTTTATAGTCAGTAAAATAGTAGGCCTACTTTCTGTGATTAAGTCCTTTATTGTTTGTTATAGTTAATTTACATTGTGTTGTGTTTTGGCAATAAAGTAGCTTTAAATAGCCAAACTAGGCTAGATCAAGGTCAGTGTTAAAATTACTGCATGCGAATTACTGAATGCTATGCAGAGGGGCCTAATCTTTAGGCCATCTGATGTACAGTATAGGCTACCCTAGGCCTTCCCGTGTTCATGGGATTTCTTTGACAGTTGCAAAGGGGAAAATGTGAGGATAGTTTCCTTTGCGACGTTCCAACCACTCAGGTCTTCGTCAGATAGGCCTACACCATTATCTGTTGCAATATATCTGTGTGCATTCCTACATTACGTCTATTTCTTTGATAACATGATTTGCTAGCACGTACTGTAACAATACGCCGCTATTATTATTAGGACTTAACACGCTTTGGTGGTATTATGCTGTGGGCTTTAATTAGCGCATTTCGGGTAGCCTATCCTACATCTGGGCAATAATTATTGAACAAATTGCAGTCTACATGCCATGACAAATATTACCAGTAGTAGGCTACTGACCGAACATGAAATAGATCGTTTACAAGTTATGGTAATGTTATTCTGGCGTGAACATTGCGCTTTCATCACGTTAGCACCCTATGATTACAGCTCGTTATGTCTCGTCAAAATGATTACAGCTCGTTATGTATCGTCAAAATTCATTGATGAAGGAAGGTTCGCTTTATCCCAGCGAACCATACTCGTTTCACTTAGGCTAGACTAAAACATAAGAGAAGAACTTGACACTAACCATGTAGTCGTGTTTTCTATAGCATATTCATTCAAAGAACCTGTCGTTCTTTGAACTCTTTAAAAATGTTGGGATATTCTGCGAGGTGTTTAGCCAAGTTCCATGCGTAGCCTACTGCTTTTAAATGACTTTGTGTACCTGATGACTTGCCTTAATTCGCAATGTATCCGAAATAGTTGTTTTATCCACAAGGCCTAGAACAACTGTCGGCAAAGAACTATGTTGACGTTGGCTGCGCACTCACTCACTCAGAGCTGCCTGCTTGACACGCCCACTTGCCTAGATGCCTGCCAGGAGCAGTGAGAGCAGCAGTTCACACAGACACAGAACGTAATTATTTTAATAAAGTATCGATTCTAAAAACGTCTGAAATCGTATAGTTTTTTGCGTGAAGGCATCGCGATACCTTTTTAGTATCGATACACCTTGCAACACTACTGTGAAGAATGTGTGTGTGTGTGTGTTTATTTGTTTCATCTTGCTCCACTGCACACTTCAAAATACTGTGGATTCAATAAAAGTAGACAGATACGAGTGCTGAAGAACATTTCCTTAAGAGCCAAGCCTTTGTTTTTGTCACAGTGTGTGTGTGTTGTGTGTGTGCAGCAGGCGGTTTGGTGGGATTGTTTAAAGCCCCTGATTAGGCTTGGCTCGTGCCTGAAATGCCATGGAGATTGACACTAATCATGGTGTTGACTGTGTAACCGCAGACAAACAGCTCTTAGCCTTCGGGTGGTGAACCAGGTTGCAGCTTGTTGACTGGAGACGAGTGCAGAGGCCGCTGTCAGTCTGAGACACAACAAGCTGAGAATTCACACTGTTTAATAGAAGGCATGCTTACCTCAGGAACTGATGTCGCTCTGTTTGGCTGAGACATTCCCTGGTTCAGTGCTGCCTGCCGTCCATTTTGTCGCAGATGAAGCAGAACACTTCAATGTGACAAAAAGAAACGTGAGCCATGTGGTTGGGGTGTAAGAGAGAAAGCAATCTGCCAAGGCCATTTACGAGGTGAAGCGATCAACCTGTCCATTGATTAAAGTCGGACGCGACGACAGCACCCCCCACGTCTGTGTGAGCGCTTCTTTGCACAGGCCTTAGGAGCACAGCGGGTACCCCTTTAGGACTGATGTATTAGTGGAGGGCACTCACAGAGAGTTCAGACAAACCTGCACTCACACAGGAGTTTGTTTTGTTTGTGTGTGTGGGGGTGTGCTATGTGTGTCTGTTTGTATGTTATCGGCTCCGGTGGCGGCAACAGATGGCACACAGCAGGACTCGTGAGACAATTTCGTTTGTTTCAACAAATAATTCACTAGCTTTTTTTCTCTCTGAAGAGGGGGAACCTGGAGTGATTTGGTTTTGTTTTTGTTTTGTTTGGAGGAGCCTGGGGTTTTGTTATTCTTCCTCTGTGTCTGTGTACAATGTCTTATTGAGGGAAAGGTTGAGAGATGTTTTCTTTACCGAACACTAGCTTATCTTCAAGGCCACCTGCACTTTTTCACCGTAGTTGACTTTGTGCAACTGTGACGTGTTTGTTTTCACTCAACACACACACACACACACATACACACGTCTCATTGCGAAGACGTGTGTTCCTCCCACACGCGTAGCCCTCGGCGACCAAGGCTCCGAGCAGCCATGGCAACCACCTTGAAAAGATGTCGAGAAACCAATCATCACCAAGGTCAATTAGCCGTGAGAGTCTGTGGTCACTGTTGAGCCAGCATTAACTGCGAGGGCTGTAGAAATCACTCAATAGGAGTCATTAGAGTTGTTTCCAGCCCACCGAGATCCACAGGCTGCCATGGAGCACTCCACAAGCAATCCATTATGTTTTTCTGAATGGCAAATAGCTCGGACATGATGTTGGTATTAATGCTGTGTGTGTGTGTGTGTGTGTGTGTGTGGTGGATCTGTTTGATATGTAGGCCTACCGTTCCGTGTCTTAAGACTGATTGATGATATTTTCAAGGTCTGGATTGCTGAAAGGTCATTGGTGCTATGCTACGGCGTTTCCATATTAATGCTGATCCACGTGTATGTTTGTTTGTTTTGTATGTGTGTGTGCGTGCGTGTGTGTGTGTGTCCAGGTGTGATACTGCTCCTTCTGGATCGTTTGAGGAAACTCCGATGGGAACAGATGTGGAGGCTGACCGCAGAGAGAGAACTAATGAGTATGCTGTCCACCTCACTAGCAGACCAGGTAAGACATACACACTTTAACACTATACCAGAGATCCGGATAATGCTGTTCACCTCACTGGTAAACCAAATGTCAAACAAGCACAAAGGAGCTTAGAAACAAACTCGCACTCTCTCTCCTGTCGGCTTAGCTGCCATTCTCTCTCACTTACATAAACATACACACACAAGCACACACACACACACACGTTAATACAGATTTATAGCATTCTGTCAGTTATCGTGTACATGATCTGCTAGCCACAGAGTGATTGACACAATGTTAACTTAAGAATCAGACTATCAATCAGATTACCATGTGACCTTAGCTCTGTTGCCTATGACTTGCCCGTCCCCTCATACACACACACACACACCCACAAACAGACACAAACTTTTCTGTCTATTCATCCTCAGACTGTGTCTGATTGACATTCTGTGATTGCCATGACTGAGGATTACCCCATCATGTGATCCCCCAAATGTTTTAATACTTCAACAATTTAGCAATGCAGACCGTGTAATTAGTGGCATCCCGGCTGAATGTGTTAGCTTCCATTTTGTGGGATATTAAGAGAGATTAGCATTTGATTGACTAATGATACACAAATCATTAATGCCTGTGAAAATCTTAATTTTCATTTTTTCCCCTTTTGTGCTTTCGTCTGCAGTGTTAAATATTTTAACTATGCCGATTCACACAAAAACAGAGACAGATACAGACCAACAAATACACTTTTGCTCGCTCTCTCTCTCTCCCTCTTTCTCTCTCACATACATACACACACACACGCACATACACACATACATAAACACAAAAATACATACATACATACACACACACACGCACATACACACACACACACACACACACACACACATACTGTATATACACACACATACACACACACACATACATACATACACACACATACACACACACATACATACATACATACATACATACATACATACATACATACATACATACATACACACACACACACACACACACACACACACTCACACAGACAGACACAGACAAACACACTCTTGCTCTCTTGCATGCACTCCTGCATGCACACACACACTCTTCTCAAAAGGTGGGATTTTAGCGTTGCTATCGACTCATACCACCACCTTTTTATTTTATCACAAAGTGCATCAGGCACTCAGTTGCATAAGGGCACCACTTTGTTCAGGTGGCACATAGATCTCCCAAACCAGTGACTCCCACACTCTTGCAATGTTGCAAGTGACTTTTGGAGTTTCTTTCAGACTCTGTTCAAAAGAGGGAAGAAATCTCTCCAGTCAAAGAGATCCTGTCAAAGGAGGATTGGGTTTGATTGACTCCTCTTGACATTGGCAGTGGACGGACTCCACTCCACCGTGGATGCTGGCTAGCCCCGGAAAGCACCTCAAAACCCGCAGGTCAGCGTGCAAATCTGATGTAACTAAAGCGCAATCTCTCTCGCTTTCGGTCTCTCCGGCCGACTTGCGCTTGCAGGACATCTTCAACGCGGTGATCAAACAGAACCCCTTCCTGGTGCACCAGCTGCCCTGCTTCTGGAACGTTCAGCTGTCGGATCACACCCGCTCCGAGAAGTGCTACAAAGACGTGGCAGACCTCAAGGTGAGAGAAAATAAAGGCAGACAAAGAAGTGCTCATGCATGTTAGTGTGTGTGTGTGTGTGTGTGTGTGTGTGTGTGCGCGTGTGTGTGTGTGTGTGCGTGTTAGAAAGGAGAACTGAAAGAGAAAGGGGGTGAAATAAAGTTGCCCGAGAGTAAATGTGACAGCAATTGTAAGACTGAGAAAGAAAGTGTGTGCAAGGTGTGGAAAGAATATGAGCAATGAAAGGTGTGTGTGTGTGTGTGTGTGTGTGTGTGTGTGTGTGTGTGTGTGTGTGTGTGTGTGTGTGTGTGTGTGTGTGTGTGAGAGAAGAGAGAGAATGTGTGTTTGCATGTCAGAACAAGAGAGCACATAGAGGTGGTGATGAAGCAATGTTTTGTCTGTCCATAGGTATCTGAGTGCATATGCTTATGCATATATATATATATATACATCTGCATGTGGGCATATCTATCTATGTGTGTGTGTGGTTTGGAAGTCTGTGTGTGTGTGTGTGTGTACTTATGAAGACTGCTAAAGAAATCTCCTTCCTGACTCTTCTCCTACACACCTTCCTTCCCTCTGTCGCTTGGATGCTGCTGCTCCTCAAACACTCTTCTGTTTCCTGTCTCTCTTGATTTATGCCTTTCTCAGTCCCACCAGAGCGACTCTATACATCAACTCAAATAGGACTTTTATTATCTATCTATCTATCTATCTATATACACTCTCCGTTTTCTTGGAACACTTCCAGGTGATCCACTGGAACTCCCCTAAGAAGATGCGTGTGAAGAACAAGCACGTGGAGTTCTTCCGGAACCTCTACCTGACGTTCCTGGAGTACGACGGGAACCTGCTGAGGCGAGAGCTCTTCGGCTGCCCCAGCGAGACCGACCACAACAGCGAGAACGTAGGTGGAACCGCAGAACCTCCTCTAGAGTCCCTCTAGCTCAAGAACCGGGCCCTGCCATCACACTCAGCATAACTCACTCAGCGAGACCGACCACAACAGCGAGAACGTAGGTGGAACCGCAGAACCCTTCTCTAGAGTCCCTCTAGCTCAAGAACCGGGCCCTGCCATCACACTCAGCATAACTCACTCAGCGAGACCGACCACAACAGCGAGAACGTAGGTGGAATTGCAAAAACCTCAGAGTCCCTCCTGCACTGATATGAAATTAGAATGACTGTACTGTATTGGCGTAGTCTTTGGGTTGGTGCTCTGATGCGTTGGTGCTCTGTTTGATCTAATGAACTGCGGTTCACTCTATTAGATAATCTGCTGGATCATTTGATACAACGCAGATGTAAGCGAATTCCGGAAATTAAATATAGCTCATCTCAGAGTGTGGAATGTTTATTGCTATTGAAAACTGTTGTACAGTACCGTAGTGACACACACACACACACACACACACACACACACACACACACACACAGTTTTATATTCCCACACACTTACTCATATACACACAATTTCACAGTGCTCTCAGCTGAGCAAAATGAATAAAACATGTTTTGCTTCAGACCAGGAACTTCTCTGCCAAAAGCATCCGTGACTGTAAGATCACTGTGACCTAGAGACTGAGAGCGAGAGAGTGCTAAAGAGAGAGACAGAGCGAGAGAGAGCGAGAGTGCGATAGAGAGAGAACAAAAACTGATGTTCTCTGTATCATTTAGCGGAGATCATAATCGCCCCATGCTTATGGGGAATGAGGCTTGAGGCATTTAAACATTGTATCTTATCACGGAATAATGCATGACAAAGACTCGCCGAGCTCCTTTGTGTGGGCTGGAGGAGTAAATGGGTCTGGGGACGGGGGCGGGACATTGAACTGCTGTCTCTGACTGACGCATAGACCGTTATCTAGTTCTGCTCAGTGGTCTTGATCAAGCCTGAGATATTTGCCTGGCAGACACCACAAGTGCAGGAAAAAAAAAGTAAAAAAAAAAAAAAAAAAAAAAGGAAACCATGGAAACTTCTCAAAGTCATCTAAAGAATGAGTGTGGACTGGAGCTCAGAGAGTTCTGTTCAGGGATGCATGTATTTCCGTGAAATCCAATCGCAGGAGTCCGTGTGAATGGCATGCACGCACTTCAAAGAAGCTGGTGATTTCGACCAGCTATTGGGGAGTGGTGGGGAGGTGCATCTCTTATACCGGCAAATAGCTTTGATTATTAAGGCAGTTCAGTTCTTCGCCTTCACTCTCTCTCTCTCTCTCTCTCTCTCTCTCTCTCTCTCTCTTTTTCACCCTTACTGAAGGGTGATGGTTCCCAAATGTATGCATGTAAATAAGAGAGCTGCAACTACGTCTGCCAATTCACGCCAGGCATAGTTTCCTGCGCTCAGCAGAATTACACAGCGAAAGTCGGAGTTAAAATCCAATTTAGAAGAGTAGAGCACATATTTTCTTTTCCACCACCCCACCACTGATCCAGTGTGTTGTCATTAAAGACTGTGTTGTGAGAACAGCTTGCTTTGCTGGGAGCTGCCTGGCAGTGGGCTCGTCTCATTGTGTTGGGAGGGTTCTGTGTCTGCTGCTGTGGCTTCTGGAAAAGCTGAGAGGCACAGAGCTGGTGCCATTGCTAGGCGAATTAGCAATTAGCATCATAGCTCTGCAACTGCCACCTGTCAGATAGTGCTGGAAGATACACACACACACACACACACACCACATCATACATAAACACACTCACACACACACATAGCACATAATCAAGTTTACATGCAGTACACGTGGTTACAGACACAAACACATACACAGTCCATCTATACACATTAGACATAGACTCACTAAGTTTCTCCCCCACAAATTCACACCACTGTTAGCGTCAACACCCACCGGCGGTCCTCCTAATGAGGCAGCCTAGGCATACAGGCACATCTGCAGAAGGCTTTTATTTGATGTGGGACAAAGATGGCATTCGGTCACTGGTGATTGGATGAGGTCCCCCAACGCACCTGGGAAATATATCACTAATAGCTTCTTGGCACAGTGTAAAAATGATACAACACTGACTACGGTTAGAAACCCCAGCCAAGGAGAGAGTTTCTGCCCAACCACTTCTTACAAAGAAACTTCTAGCAGTTTGGCAGTATCTTGACTACAGAAAAAAAAAAGGGGAAAAAAGAAATAAAGTGAGCAAAGTTGAGGAGTAATTATGACATAATGACTCAGCATTCTCTTACACATGGGTGGAGTCTTTCTGCAGTCCCTCTATATAAACGGTGTGTCATCTAAAGCACTCTTAATTAATCAAATTACTCCTGCTTTGACATTTTCCAAGAGGAGTTTTTCTTTTCTTTTCTTTTTTTCTTTCGCATCAAACCTCCCCCACCTCCCTCCCTCCTTCTCTCTCTCTCCCTCTCTCTCCATCTTTTTTTGTCTCCCTGCACCCAATCAATTAAACGTGTCCTTAACTCTGGAAATACTTTGCTCAGTCAATTTCTTCAGAGTTGCAGGAGCTATTTAAATCACATTAATGAAATGATCAGGCTAATGAAGTTGCTGAGGGTTTGGCCTGAGCCAGACAATGTCTCTCCTCACCTCTGGGCGGGGTGGTGAGACTTCTCATCACCCCCCCCCCTCCCCCATCCCCTATTCTCCCCCAGCAAACTGGATGAAATGATTCCAAGGCATGTACTTCAAGTCCTTGCTACTCCCTGCAGTCTCCAACACATGCTAAAATCCCCAGCATGATATATAATAGATATGTGAGAGACATCCTTATAGGTTAATTAGTGGCTTCACTGGGTGATGTGGTTGTAGCGTAGGAGAGGGTTGGCACTGTCCTACATGGAGGTGGTAATTGGGGTGGTGTGAGGTGCATTAGGATTAAGAACATCGACAGAACGTTTTTTGAACACCACCAGAAAAGAAAAAAGGAATTTCCCTTATGCCACGAAGCGTTTGGTATTTTATGTAATGTATGTATTCGAATGAGGAGTGAGATTTGTACTATCATAGATTGATGTGTCCTTGTTATCAGTTTTGTTATGATGTATTCACAAAAAGTATAAAAGGGAGTATCAAAGTAGTGGATTGCAGATTCATCGATTGGATATTTAATTTAGCTTCATCTGACCTCATTTTGATTCGTTTTTATTTCAAGACTGAGAAACGTTTGTAAATGGGAAGAAAGAAAGTTACATCCCACATTCTGCCTTGAATGTTCTTCAGTCATTGCCTTTAGTAAATTGTCAGACCAGGTGTGCATGTTTGGAGACACCAATGAAGTGCATTTGAAACACTGTAAACCAATGCAACACCTACAGTAATGAAGTCACAAATGAAAGTAGCATTGAAGGAAGAATACAGCCATGTCAGTGGTGCTTCTGTCAAGTGTCAGATGGCATTGAGAAGGGAATGCTTGTGAAGATTGTTATTCAGTACCTTCAATGTGAAAACGTTTTTGTCTGTCCCTACAAGGCCACTGTTACTTTAAACTATTTCATGACCTTGTGTTTCTGACCCCACAGCTTCAGAAGACTCTGTCGGAGCTGGACGAGGATGACCCGTGCTACGAGTTCCGGCGGGAGCGTTTCACCGTGCACCGCACACACCTCTACTTCCTGCACTACGAGTACGAGCCCAGCGCTGACAACACCGACGTCACACTGGTGGCCCAGCTCTCCATGGACAGGTAGGGACAACACACACACATACACACACACACACACACACACACACGCACGCACGCATGCACACACACACGCACGCCACACACACACACACACACACACACACACACACACACACACACACACACACACACGCACACACACGCATGCTCTCACATGCACACGCACACTCACACACACACACACACACACACACACACACACACACACACACACACACACACACACACACACACACACACACACTCATACTCTTTCTCTCTCTCTGGTGGCCCAGCTCTCCATGGACAGGTAGAGAAATCACATACACACACACACACACACACATACAGAACAAGAAAACATGTTGATAATACCTCCCTCCAAAATCAACAGTTCACACACTCAACGAGAAGAGCTGGCAGTGGGTTCTGAACGTGATCTACATTCTCAGCACTGCTACGCGTCTCCACCCTCCAGCGCTTGAAAATGACATCCCAAAGCTCTGAGGCAGAAAGACAAAAGACAGCCGTCACCTGTGACACACAGATAGACACACAAGAGCGCCGGCCTGCTGGAGTAATGCCTCCCTCTCTCTCTCTCTCTCTGCTGTCTTTCTCTCCTCCGAAGCTTCTCGCCTCACACATTTCTCTCGGGTGTCACTGATGCCCTTGGACCGCCTTTGCAGGTGAACGGTCAATCATGCTCCGGGTCGTATTTACCCAGCATGCCAAGTGGGCGGCTCGAGTCGTCTGACCTAATTTGATGGTCTCTCTGCTCTCTGCTGTTGACAGACAAAAAACACTTGTCCATTGTGTTTGACAATAACCGCAAACTTGGTCTCCCAAGATGGAGCAGCACAGCACGAAGACAATGCCAGACAAGAGATTACTACTTTATTTATTTACACCGACTGTACAAAATGAGTTTTATTGTCTCAGTTAATTAACAGTGTAAGCAAAGTTTCCATTGAATAAACCATAGATGCTCTTACAGTGAAACTTTACTGAGATGCAATGATATTCAAGCTCTGGGCCAAACACAATTAAAACGAAGGCAGCTTCATCATGGCTCATAAAAAAAGGGTTGTTGACGATACAACATAACAGATAGCTCCTGGCTGCACATCAATCTCCACAAGTTTTTCTTTTTTTTTTAAAAAAAAAGCGGTGATTTGGGGTCAGAGCCTTTAATTTTGGTTGCATGGAAGTGCAGCATTGAAAGTGCTATGTTGGCACAGCCTTGTGCTAATAACATCTGAGATGATAGTGCACCACGGAGACAGAGATTTTTACAGCATTCACTCACACTTTGCATTCACCACCTCGTCCGTCTTTACCTTCAAACGAAAGAGACTGACCCTCATTAGATGACTGTGTGCTCTGATAGGTCAGCTGTCAACCTCTTGCTTCAGCTGCGTCCAATCAAGGAAAGGTCAGATGTTGCGGGTCTATAGGCCATTGGTTGATGAACATTAATGAAATCAGATTCAGAAGTGATGACTTGAAATGAACATGATGAAGCGGATAGTCATACTTAACAGTCTCTTTTTCGCTCTGTCTTCTCCTGAGTGGTCATTTATCTTTCCTATGCATAGTTTGTCTCAGGGGAAACATTATGCTGACCCATTTTAATGATAAACAATGTATTTATTTATTTATTTCTTCTTGTGTGTAGAATTAAGATGGATCTCCAGTGACTCTTCAGATTTACACGATGCAACCTTCACATACACCGAAACAGTCAGATTGAGAGTCTGTGGAGTCTTTTTTTGGCAAGTCCTCATGGATAGTAATCCAAGTTTTCAAGCATCTGGAAGACTGTAAAAATTGCCATTTAAAAAAAGCAATTATTTGCAATTGCAATTATGATGCACTTATGCAATTATCACAACCAGTAGTAGTGTATTGGCAGTGTATTGCTGTGATGTTATACTTATATACAGAAGTGCTTGTGGACTACTTTCCTCCAGAGTAGTTGATCTATATAAAATCAGCTGGTATTGTTTGTTCATAAACAGGTGGAAGACATTGCTGCACAATGGAAAACTCATGGGCGTTTCCCTTTAAGAGGTTTTTCCCAGTCTCTCCCTATATACTTCCAGCAATAAGATTTATTTAGGCTAAAACCCAGATATTGACCTCCATCTGTGAAGAGCACCTTCACCAGGAAGTGTAGCTGGGAGTTCAACACCCAGCTGTTTATATGCTAATCCGCTCTATTTTGTGTTTTACATTCAAGAAGGGCATCTGTGCAGTTAGGGGCAAGTAGCTGATCAACTCCGCAGCGGCAGGCTGTGAGGAGAGGAGAGAGCGGTCTCCGGGGTGATTTGGGGACGGAGTTGATCATTGTTTCTGTGCAGCACTTCTGTTTCACAGCTCCCGGCCTTGTAGTAGTAGTAGTAGTAGTAGTGGTGGTGGGCTTGTTTTTTTTTGAGTGACTCAAGGTTATTTGGGCAAACATGATGTAAATGGAAAAGAATCACTTGTTTAAATTTGTGTCAGTCCAGAGAGACGTTGAACTTGTGCACACTGTGACATCATTTGAGCTATTGAAATAATGAACTTTGGCACCCTATGTGCCCTTTTTTTCGGAGGGGGCGGGCTATTAACACCATCTCCTTGTTTGGTTGTGAGATGCTAAAAGCACCGTCTATGCAGTGCTAATTGCTAAATGGACCAAAGGTTTTGATTTTTGACTGAGAGCCCACAGGCCGTTTGCAGAATAAACAGTAATGATAACTGATTTTCCAAACCCCCTTGACACTGTGTGTGTGTGTGTGTGTGTGTGTGTGTGTGTGTGTGTGTGTGTGTGTGTGTGTGTGTGCGTGTGTGTGTGTGTGCATGTGCGTGTGTGTGTGTACTGTATATGTGTGTGTGGGAGAGGGAGAAGAAGAGCAAGAGAGCTTTGATCCCTTTGAGTAGCTGCTTATGCAGTGGTGGTGTGGAGTAGCCTTGCACCAGCAGCCCCATGAAATCCCCCTCTGAGGCTCATTGAGGAGGATGCCTGGCACCCCTCACTGCCGTGCTCATAAATATACATCAGGACATAAGAGCACACACCGTTCTCCTCAAAGTGTCATTGAATGGGTGGCTATTCCGCAAGCCCACAACATTGATTTTTAGATTTCAAATGTCAGGCCCGGCTACAGCCAGCGCCCGGTTATTTCATTTCTAACCGCGCCAACCGATAAACTGCTGTGTCGCTGACAGGAATCCGTGCTCTTTGATGTGCACAAATTGAGATTACAGTGACGGGGGTTGGTGGTGGTGGTGGGGGGGTGGTGGTAGGGGATTGAAGCGGAATCGATCCTACGCCCTAATCTCCAGCAGATGGACGCTGTGATCAGCAATAAACAGTGGACACTTCAGCCTCTTGTTTGGCTTGCTGTGGCTCAGGCGAGGCCCTTTGGGCGATAGGTCCACCACAGCTTCCCATTAAACAGAGAGCGGGGCTCCAGGTTTCATTGACTTGATAAGGTCAGTGCCTGAGGAGGCCAGACCCCCCCTCCCCCTCCCCTGCATTGATAAGGGCAGCAAGAACGGGAAGAGGATCGGTGTGTAATCGGTGTCATTCACGTCACGCAGCTAAGCCGACCTGATTTTGCTTTCAGTGGCACCCCATTCTCTGTTAGGCAGTCTATTCCGTGTCCTGCCTCGGTGGTTGCCAGTCTCGGCCATTGGCTCACAGGTTGTAAATGTTAATCATAATTCTATTTGTTCAATGGCCTAAGTGAACGATAATAGCCAGTATTTCTAGTGGAGTGTAAATTTTGCTTTGGTAATGGTTGTGCATCCCAGTGCCCCTCCAGACCTCCGTGCCACAGTCGATAATGAATGTAGAGGCCATTACAATGGTAATGGCTTCTGTTTTTTAAGTTGTCAATAGTGACATTGGTTGTTAATCGGGGCGCTGGTGCAAAACTGGTCTGTGTTGCACAGTAATTGATTGGTACTTCTGAACAGTAATGCTGTCGGAAGTAATAGTAGTAGTGGCAGCAGTGGTGTTTTGGTTCTTCCAAATGAAGTTTTGGTTCTTCTTGAGCTTTTGAGAATTTTCAGCATTTACTCGTGTTGGTGTTGGCCTCATCTATTTACTATGAGCAGGTAGTTTACACAGGGCAAAATATGAGATGGCGATGCATGCCTTTTTTTTTTTTTAGCTTCTTGGACACTTGGATAAGAGATAGTGATGGACCTATGCTGAGTGAACTGGTCAAACACTGGGGGAATTCTGGGTTGTGATTATTGATGCAAAGTTGCAAAGTGTGTGTATGTGTACTTACTCTTTATATGTGTGTGTGTGTGTGCTATAGGCTCCAGATGCTGGAGGCCATCTGTAAGCACTGGGAGGGCCCCATCAGTCTGGCTCTCTACCTGTCGGACGCTGAGGCCCAGCAGTTCCTGCGCTACGCCCAGGGCTCCGAGGTGCTGATGAGCAGAAGCAACGTGGGCTACCACATCGTCTACAAGGAGGGCCAGTTCTACCCTGTCAACCTGCTGCGCAACGTGGCCATGAGGCAGGTCAACACGCCCTACATGTTCCTGTCCGACATCGACTTCCTGCCCATGTACGGCCTGTACGAGTATCTCAGGTGAGTGCCTCTGGCCCTATCCCAGATTCAGAGCATGACTCACAGGCCTTCTGATATCCGTTCAAATGCAAGCTCACTTCTCAAACTTCTCTGTCTCTCTCATCTATTCTTTTTCATCTATTTTTAGGGATTATCTTTTGTTTTAAAACTAGATTGAAAAGAGTGTTTTTTTTTTTTTTTGGCTGAAAGTCTTTCCCTTTGAGTCCACTGAGTTGTTGTGAGTGTTTGATCGTTTGGGGGTGGGGGTCTAGAAGAGGTCTGTGTGAAAACGCTCCTCTCATGCCTCCCCTACCAGGAAGTCTGTGGTGCAGTTGGACATGGCCAGCACCAAGAAGGCTCTAGTGGTGCCGGCGTTCGAGACGCTCCGCTACCGTCTGTCTTACCCCAAATCCAAAGCTGAGCTTCTGTCCCAGCTGGACATGGGCACTCTCTTCACCTTCAGGTAAAAGCCAGACATTCTCTCTCTTTCTTTCTTTCCCTCTCTCTTAGTCTCTTGCTCTTTCTCTTTTTCTCTCTCTCTCTCCATTTCTCTGACACATTTGTTCCATGTGACTCTTCTCACACTTTTGCTGCTGAACATGAATGCACATACTGTATCAAGGACGGGCGCATAAAAGCTTGAACGAAAGTGGCACAGACCATAGAGCTCTACAGGGCCATCCATTATGTCAGGGAGAGGAAAACATTTGTATAATATAAGAAAAAAGTTACTTCTCAAAAGTTTCAATGGCAAACGAAAGCTGCTTTTTTCAGTTTTTTCAGTTCATGGACACAATGTCCACAAGAAGTAGAACTTGTTCATAAGAATCCCAAAGGGCACTCTGTGAAGGATACTTGTAATAATGAAGTTTTCTTTCCTGTATATTTAAGGCCAAGTGCCAGCCAAGGGAATGTAATATTCTTCGGCTTATTAATATTCTTATGTTAATTTCTTGACACCGCAATTCCGCAGTATGAGGTAGTCCATAGTGCCAAATGTTACCTTTAGAACAAAAAAAAAATCTAATTGAATCGTCCCTCTAGTCCCGGACTAACATACCAGAGGCTCAACAGCTCAACTTTGTCAGACAGTGTCAGACGATATTCTACTAACTAATGCATAGCTTTCGGTTATGCCAAAATGAAGTCAAAACAGCAATCATCTTCATTAGTTAATCAGCATTAGATCTTTTTATGTGTTATTTCATTTGGGGCTTTTAGGCCTTTTAATCGGATAGAAGAGTGACAGAAAGAGAGTGGGAGAGAGAGATGAGGTGGGACCGGGAAATGACCGGGGCTGGACTTGGACCACGGTTTCCCGTGGGATGTGGACCCGTGTGTGGTATGGGATCTGTAGTCAGTCCACAATGTCATCCTATTTCACGAGGTGATCTCAATATAGGGCTGTCTTTTGCAGATTATGTTCCCAGTCTCTGAGCCCAGCTTCACCTGTTTGGCTGTTTGGGTGATGATGTCACTATCAGCTAGTCTTCATCTCCTCTTAGGTATCACGTGTGGACGAAAGGCCACGCCCCCACCAACTTTGCCAAATGGCGGACGGCCACCACGCCCTATCGCGTGCAGTGGGAGTCGGACTTTGAGCCGTACGTGATGGTGAGGAGGGACTCGCCGGAGTACGACCGACGATTCGTGGGCTTCGGCTGGAACAAGGTGGCCCACATCATGGAGCTGGACGCCCAGGTTAGGTGCCCACTGTTTGGGAACGGGCCCACCCAAGTTCTTGGCATTAATGCTGCTTCATTTCTTTGATCGCTTTGTTCTTTAGAAGGTTTTTGAATTCAAGAACTGGACCTTTGAAAATTACACAGTTGATGGTCATTACAGGTCATCGATGAGCTTGCATTTATGTTACGACTTAATACTACATAATTTGACTTTACACAGACTCTACCTTATGGACCCTTTCAACAATCAAAACAAAAACAATGCTTGAACGTTCTATTTGGGCCCCAATCTACTTCCTCTGCATTAAGATAACATATGGAATGTTAAAAAGGAAGTCTTGTGGGGCCAACTATGATGCTGATAATGGAACTCTCTTGAAAGGGTCTATACCAATGCACCATATGACTATTTGTGTACAGCTATACCATATATAACATCGCTGTGTCTGTCAAAGTTTTTTGTCAAGCGATTAATTTGCCCAAAACCATTGTAGCAGTTTACAGATACAGCTTATTCTAAATGTGCCTCTTTTTTGTCTCTGTCTTAGGAGTATGAATTCATTGTCCTGCCCAACGCCTACATGATCCACATGCCGCACGCGCCAAGTTTCGACATCACCAAGTTCCGTTCCAACAAGCAGTACCGCGTCTGCCTCAAGATGCTCAAGGAGGAGTTCCAGCAGAACATGTCTCGTCGCTATGGCTTCGCCGCGCTCAAGTACATGACGGCCGAGAACAACAGCTAGCCCTTCTGTCCGTCAAAACAAACCTAGCCACATACCCCCCCCCCCAACAAAGACCCTGGAGTAGAAAATAAAAGAGCCTTTGGAAAGGAGAGAATAGTCGTCCTTTAAAGGCGAGTTCATTCGCAAAGATCCTATTGAGCCATCGGAGCCCCTCCGACTGGTGTCCACCCCATTTCGCCTCCCTGTAGTAGGGCGAGACCAGCGTGACTCTTCAGGGGCCCTGTGCTCTGTGGGCAGTGTAGGCCGTCCAGGAGGAGTGCTATCCGTCCTCACCAAAGTGGTGTTGTCAGTGGAAAAGAAAATTGTTGAATGTGTCCTCTCAAAAAAGTATTGGTTGTCTTTTTTTTTTAACTTTTTTTTCTTTTGTGATATATATGTTTTTTGGTGGTCAAGTCAGAACAGAGGGGGAACTTGCTCACTGGACTAACATTTATTTACTGAGGGGGTCTGCAGGGGTAGAGGGGGTGGGGGGGGTGGGGGGGGGGGGTTGGTTTGTGTGGGTTGAAGAGAGATGACAGTCGGTGACGGATGGCAGTTGTTCCAGAGCGCGTCCATTCTCTGTGTGTCTGTGACCGCGAGGCCGGCACCACTGTGCGGACACCCAGCTGTTATTTGCTGGGATAAATGCAGCCATGCCTTCAAGAGAATGCCTGGCTCCCGCTAATGGAGAGCTCAGACCGAAGCCTTGAAAAGTCATTTTGCCTGCCTGTGTGTGTGTGTGTGTGTGTGTCTGTGTGTGTGTGTAAGCAAGAGGGCCAGAAAAAACAAAAAAAAAGCGCGCCTGTGCTCATTCATCTGGGCAATTTTCTGCTGCATTATTTGTTCACGCGGCCGCGAACGCAATTCCGAACATATGAGCGCAACAGAACCATTTATTTGACGGGTGGCCCAGGGTAAACAGAGAGAGAGAGAAGACACGGGCGGAAGAAACCAGAGGCAGAAGCCGACAAAATGATATCCCAAAAAGACACGGCCAGACAGGAGTGGGCATAATTAGTTTGGGGGAAATGGGCCACCGAGTCTCTTGTTTCGTGTTTACCACAAGGACTAGTTGTCAGATCAGACAACACAGCAGACAGAAATACTTCTACCACCTTGACTGACTTTCTTAAACTAAAAGTGTGGCTCATTTTGTGCGTTTTCATTTTAACCTTTGTTTTTAAAATCATTATGATTTTCCAACAACATGGATACATCATTTGGTCAATCTTAGAAGACATGTATTTGTCTCTACACCACTGGAACGCCGTCCTTTAAGATAACAATTTGAATGGATGTTACAGTACATGACACTTTCTCATGTATGACTATTACCTTTTTAAAAACAAAACAGAAATCAGTGTTATGTAATTGTATGTTTACAGATCTATCTCTTAACTAAAAAAAAGAGTAAACAGACCTGCACTAACTCCACAGTGGAGTGTGGAGATGAGAGAGTATCAAACATTGTTAAAGGGAATATTAACGGGTGCAGTGTTACTAATATTACAGAAGTGTCAAAGGCAGTGATTGAAATGTTGCTGTCTGTAGCACACAAGTCCACCTGAAGGTATAGTGGTTTTCTGTAGTCCACCTGAAGGTATAGCGTTTTTTTTGTAGTCGGACATGTGTGAGGTTGGTCTTTTGCTTTCTTCCCTCCACAGCTTAAAAACCCATTTCGGCTGAAGAGCTCCTAGATGAGCAAGCTTTGACTGGGGCTTGGGGGTTGGCCCAAGGGAAAGGGAGCTCCACTCGTTTTTTTGGTGTGGTCACACACCAGCTGCTTTTGTATGGCAACAGTGACCCACTATATAACAACAAGCAATCACATGGGCCATTGGACAGATTTCCATTTGGCACAGCTTTTTGAAAACTGGGATGGGAGAGCAAAAGCAGACCATCCAGGAACTCGTTTGTACGGATGCAGTCAGGCCACTGCTCACCACATGCCCCCCAACCAGAATTATGACATTAGCCTGTGCGTGACAGGAGATTAGAGGAGATGAGTGGCAGTGACCTCCGGCTCAAATGACCTCAAGCTGCCCTCAAACCTGGGTCGTCATGGAAACGCTGGACTGTATGTGGTGTTGGCCACCAGCATGCACCAGCGCTCCCCCGAATTCTGCATTTCATTTTGGATAAAAACGGGCCGACATACTGCATATAGGTGGCGTTTTTCTCAGGCCCCTCAACATGTTGATTTGAAATAAACACGTGTCCTTTGCCGAGTCACTCCTGACTGCTTGCATATTGGTGACATTTGACATTGTGCTGTTTGAGCTGGGGACACATAGTCGGCTCTTAGCTGGGTTTCGTGATAATGCAGCCTTTTAAAGAGATGATGTGCCGCTGTGCTGTGTTATGTAAATGGTATAATTATCTTCTGGAGGATAACCAATGGCCAAAGCCAAATTCCTTGTACACTGTATGTGTAACAGTATTTTGGCCAGTGAAGTTGGTTATGATTTAGTTGATTTGGGTTTATGCAAAGTTACAAATACACAGGAAGCCTGACATGTGTTCCTGGCAGAGGTCAGCACACTGCCACGTGCATGTCTTCCCTGGCTAGAGCTCCCAGTCCCAGGTGTTCATGGGCTAATGCATCAGGAAGAGCACACAGTATTATGGACAGGTGTGTCAAAATGTGTGTGTGTGCGTGTGAGAGAGTGTGCATATTTTGAGTTCTGTGCTGACAGGTGCAGTGTTAGTTGTTTTTGTTGTTGTCTATTAATAAAATGCTTACATACTTGGAGTAACACAGAATTATGAAATCATTCTAAAGGCAGGTTATAAATTGACACCAATTCAAAATAGCTAACGGTGTTCACAGCATCATGACATTTTTTTAAGTTGTTTGCGTTTTCTTTTTAATCATATAATGCATTGACATAATAGAACCCCTGTCGTTTCATTGTGCCTTTAAAATTGCCTGATTGATGTATGGGCAAAGAAAGCATTTTAAATTATAGACAATAACATACTGCACCTATAAGGTAGAGTGGTCAATTAGAGTGTGTGCGTGTGTTTATAAGTGGGCTTTGAATACAGGGAAGTGTGTGTGTGTGTATGTGTCTTTGTGTGTGCTGTTTGTCTGAACAGAGCTGAAAGATATGCTGCTACCTGAATTAAAATTGAGCAAAATAAGCCATGCAGTGCCTCCCTTGTGTTTTGTGTCCAGAATTTTCAAAAAGGTAGCAGCAGGAGTCACACATCTCCAAGGGGCTCAGCAAGATTGCACACATTCAGGCCTAACACCAGGTTAACACCAGAGTCCAGTCTCCCTGCAGTCCGCTGGCATCCAGCCTCATGCACAGCATCAGGTGGTGCACATGGGCACGTTATTAGTACATCCACAACCCAGACACTCCATCGGCAATCCATCAAACAAAAACTCCATGCTGCCCCTTTTTATCAGGTAAGCACAATGAGACCAAGGAAAAAAGAACGGATGAAAGGATAGACTATTAAAAAAAAAATCATTAAAGCAGAGGGGTGTTAATTAAATGTTTATATCTCATGCCCATTGTCATTGTTTTAAGTATGCCAGTGTGCGATATATCCCCCCTAGAGGGTGTTGGGCAGAACAGCGGGTCCTCTGCTTTTTCTCGCAAGGTAATTACACTATCACACACAATGGGGGCTACAGACACTGCAGAGGCTCTCCGCACCGACACCAGATAAGTGAACAGGAGGAGGTACAGGCCAGGGTTGGCAGTCGGCAGCCTCGCAAAATGGCTGAATGAGTGCTAATGATACGGGGCCTCTCCTTTCCTCCCTCTGTGTGTGTGTGTCTGTCCCTCCATCACTGCCATCTTATGTCCCTCATTCTTAATTGAGGTGGCCAGACATCATTTCTCTTATCAGGGGGCTTATTAAAAGTTTTATAGGAGAGGGAGGAGCTGTTCATTAATACAGTTTAAAGTTTAATGCGTAGGCTTGGGCATGGCTACGGTGGTGTACAAGGTGTAAGCTGATGGTTTGTGGTTCGATTAGACAGTTCTGGTCTTGCTTACTACAGCCCATGGTGTGTTAACACCCACAAACACACTCATCACACGGTCCAGATCAAAAGATACCATTCACTTACACTTGCACACGGCACAGATGGGGGGGTGTTAAAGAAGTTGCCAGACGGCTTCATTGTTTATAGACGTGTGTGTGCGTGCGTGGTGACGTGAGCACTACCAGAAGCTTCACTACAGGCAGTCCCCCATGCTGAGACCTCTACTATTCACTGCAGGCCAAAAACCTCGCCAACACTTCTCACTCCCAAAAATTCCCAAGGTTTGCAACACTGTATCAGTAAAGCTTAGAGCAACACCATGTAACAATTTGCCAATTTTGAAGCATGCTTTTATTAGGACACTATTTTTGGTATTGTCTGCGAATTTATTTTAATGGCATATTGTTATATGGAGGACAAACAAACATGTCATTGCCAGCAGCCATTCATGGTATGCACTATATGTTTTGAAACACACTGCAAAAATGAAAGCAAACCCTTCAAAGCATGACATTGTTGAATATATTGCTAAATGACACAAATTGGGATGTTTCTAGCAGTGAACTAATGAGGTTCCAAGGTTTTGTAAAATATAAATCAGGTTTCAAGGCCAAGTATACTTGCGTATACAAGGAATTTGGTCTCTGCATTTATCCCATCCATGAATTAGTGAACACACAGTGAGGTATAAGTATAAGTATATATACTTTTTTGATCCCGTGAGGGAAATTTGGTCTCTGCATTTAACCCAATCAGTGAATTAGTGAAACACACACAGCACACAGTGAACACACTGAGGTGAAGCACACACTAATCCCGGCGCAGTGAGCTGCCTGCTACAGTGGCGGCACTCGGGGAGCAGTGAGGGGTTAGGTGCCTTGCTCAAAGGCACTTCAGCCGCAGCCCACTGGTCGGGGCTCACTGTGGTGAAGCACACTAACCCGGAGCAGTGAGCTGCCTTGCTCTCGGAGGCGCTCGGGGAGCAGTGAGGGGTTAGGTGCCTTGCTCAAAGGCACTTCAGCCGTTCCTACTTGTCCGGGATCGAACCAGCAACCCTTCGATTACAAGCCCAAAGCCCTAACTAGTAGGCCATGACTGCCCACATTGTAGGTTTTTAGGTAGCAATCTTACTCCAAAACTTGCATAGTGATGCTTCAAATATATTTTGGTTTTTGACACATTTGGCAATCGTCCTAACAGTGCCAATGTTCTGTTAACAGTTCATCATGGACATTAACTGTAAATAATCTTTGCAATGTTTTGCAAGCATTAAAACAACACTAGAATAACACTGTAAATGGCTCATTGAATAAGTAGACTCCCAATTGCCTGATTACTACACATGAAGATAAATCAAATACTCATATTTGTTAAAAAATTATGCATTTATTAAGAAAAACATATATGCTGCCATAAGTATGCTAACACATCAACTGAGGAAAACATCATAATATAAGATTTAGTTGAAAACATGGCAACATATTTTAAAAACAAAAACAAAAAACAAAGCCTGTAAACAATCCGCACTTCTACATCATCTAGATGGGTTCGACAACACAATTAACGAGTGCTCTTAAAAATCAACATCCACCAGATAAGTAGCAGGAATGAGGCAGAGGGTTGGAGGGGTCACAGCAACGGGGGCGACAACGGTTCTCCAAAGCTCTCAGAGCAATTGAGGAAAAGCTCCTGGTACTCTGCAGTCATGCACAGTTCCTAACAAATACAATGAGTTAATTAATTAAATGAAGTATGGGGCAGCTTTCAATGTGTGCATTATATTTTGTACATTTCCGACTCCAATCTCCAGAGTGAACAGACCAACTTATTTTTGTCAGTCCGCTGTATTTATAGTTGTACATTCTTTGTGTGAGTGCAAACATGCTTTTCAGCGTATCCATGGAACGCATACAATCTCTATTAAACCTAACCTAACCAGAGGGTTAGATTTTCACCATCTTAAAGGGAAACTTGGCAGGATTTCCCCCTCTGCTGAAGAAATTGTGCATTATGCTATTTCAAACTGTGGAAAAGGGTAACGATAAAGCACATGGATTTGTTTACAAGCTAGCAAACCGGTTAGCGTAAGTTCGGCAGACTATGTGGATGGTACAAGGTAAGAAACACGATTTAAAACGAGTTTCTTGTTTCTCACTTCTCTTTCCAGGACGGTAGTCTCAATGTTGCAAGGTTGGTTTTCCGCCTGGGGACGCTAGGGGCAGCGGGAAAAGTCACCATTTTCACCGGAACAGGTCATTTAACCATCCAAATGATTTCTAAACAGGTTTATTACGTTGAAATAGTTGCCAAGTTCCCCTCTTAGCATAGGTATTCAGGCACCACTATAAACAGCAGTACTACTCACTTACATATATTACACAGGGGTGATACTATTTATATTAAAGTAATATTTTCTATCTCTTTTTTATAGTTCAGAAAGAACATTAACAGGTATAATTACACCACGTGTGGCAATGACTCATACTGTGGGACCACAACACAGAAACATCTTTTTAATTCAAATGAATTTCAACTCCTAGTGGTGCAACAGTCCAAGGTTGATACATGATCTGTAAGGACCACCCCACCCCACAGCTTGCGACGCAGGTGAACCGCATGGACTGCTGCAAAACGTTGAACTGTGGCTGTGTTAGAGCTGTCAGGGAGCTGTGTGTGCTCTCTCTCTCTCTCTCTCTTCTCAAACTCCTACGAACACACACACCCACACAGAGCGCTGATAGGCTGCAGGGAAATGCTGGTGGGCTCCAGCAGTGTTGCTATGAGTGTAGGGCTACAACGTGCATGTTAGTCTGCGGTGCAACGACCAGGTTTCGGAAATAATAAGAAATAATAGATGTACCACTGCAGTCACATCTGCGTATGGAACCTTGGAAGGGTGTACCGTGTAACGTAGCATCCCTAGTGTACATTAAAGGCATTATAGAATACATTAAATAGAATCATACCATTAGATCAGTGTTTCTCACACACCGGGGGCCAGGGACCACTGGTGGTGGGCAAACTATCCCAAGTGGTCCTCGTTGTTTGCAATATTGAACCAACTTGTAAATCCAAACATTTCTGCAACACTGCTGTAAGGAATTAATCCTGCCGAATTGTATGAGTGATATCCTTTTTCCCAACCAAGATAAAGTTTTGATGTTCTGATGGCAGGCCAGACGGTTTGGCGCCAGGTGAGGTGTGAAACACCAACGATCATAGAATGGGTTTTGGGGGTAAGCCATTGAAAACCATCCCAGCAAAAGATGTGAGGTTAACTGAATTATCATATACATAGGACAAAATGCTATCTGGGTAGAAGCCAGATTAATTTGCATTGAGACCAGCATATAATGACTTGAGTTGGTAACTTTTAGTTAGTTCATTGAGACAGGACAAAGTAGTTCACCCAGAGAGGACGAAGGAGAGAGAACTCCAGAGAATATGCCGAGGGCAGGTATAGGTTGAACCTTTGTGAACTTTTGTGAACCTTTCTACCATTTTACACTGGAATAAACCACTTTGCTGTATCAATCCGAAGAAGAGAAAACCTTTCCTATTTTTTTCTTACACTGCCTATGCAAGCTATGCCAGTTTAAATAATATGAATCCTCTGACACAATAAGCAAGGTCAGGCCTGTCGCTAGAAGGCAAGCAAACCAAGCAATTGCTTGGGGCCCCGAGCTGGCCAGGGGCCACAAGACAACGACTGGTTAAGAATAAAATGCAACGACAAACTGTGAGCGCCCCTTTGATAGTCAATGCAGTAAAGTGCAACAACACTGTTACCGGCAATACCAGGATCCCCCTCAAGGGGGCCCCTCTCAGTAGTCGCTGACAGCAGCCAGCCAGACAGGTTCGTGATCTCTGCTGCCGCGAAAATATAAACATCGGCAGTCATAATGAAGCGGAGTTATGCGTCCGGAAGCCGGAAAAGAAAGAGAAAGGAAGAGGATGACGAGAAAAAACAAGATAGTGGTAAGTGATAAATTACACTGGATAAAATAGCTCTACTTGTCTTGTACAAATGGTGTAATGTCACAGCAGGAAGGCTAGCCTAGCAAAAAATGTTTATGTTAACTACCTGCCTGACGGCCCATGCTGCTTGTAACAAACTAGAACAGTCGGCACAACTTTTTTTTTCTCGAACGGACGGAATATGGTTATATACTGTAATATGTGTGTTAACGGGATAAGGTAGACGCAGACCTGTTCCAGAATCACTGTTTATCGTATTTAATGACATAACATTGCTATAGCTTTGTAATAGGTTTTGATGAAAGTGGCATAGCTTCTCTGCTATACTAACTATTTGACCGTGATAATCTATTTACCAAATGGGGTTAGGAAATCCACACGATAAATTCATCGATGCATCAAAGCAGACTGGAACATTCATGTCTAGCAGTATTCATGCACGCCAGCTGTTTACTGTCTTTAAAGCACCAGGTGCGTCTGTCTAATTCTCAAACAGCAGAATGCTTAAATGCTATGTTAAGCTACAAGTAGGCCTAAGTCAATGTATAACATTAGCTTGGGATGTTTTTACAGTAAGCATTGGTAGTTGTGAAAGCAGCTGCATCCCTTCTAAATATCAAAATATGGAAATGCTAACATATCTTTTCTTTCTCCCTCAAGGTGCTTTGCTTAAATTTCTCAGCCCTCAGGCTCTTCCTAAGGATACCTCCACTGATGAAGGTAGAGTGAATTTCTCTCACTGAGCTGAGCTGTTAATGACCTTTTCCAATATGCTAACAGTGAAATGGAAACGTACTTCACAGGTAATTTCAGATTTGTTTTCAATTATTTTCCAAGGTACACCATCAACTTCATCCTCCATTCATGAGGAAGAAGCTGACATTGGATTTTATGGTACGTTCAAATGTTCAAAATGTTCAAAACTACTGGACAGTATATATATGCAACAGCAGTATTTGCACTGTCAACATTTTGTATTTATATAAAGTGTGGGTGAACTTAAATTGTATGGCTATGCTGTGGTTCCTGTAGGCTTTGCGTGCGGTGGGGGGGACCATTTTGCTTGGGGCCCCCAAATTCCTTGAAACGGTCCTGAGCAAGGTGGTTCAGTCAGTAGGCCTATTGTGTAATATACTGTTGAAGTGTTGAAGTAGGTCTACTCTTTTTTTTTTAGCTAGGTGGTCCATGAGTTTTTTTTTTTTTTTTTTTTTTTTTTTTTTTTTTTTGGGTTAAGTGGCCCTTGAAAAAGTTTGAGAAACACTGCATTAGATAAGCAAATGTCTACTAGTAAATGGCAAACCCACCTCTGTGAACTCCAGCTCTGTGGACATGTGGCCCTTGACAAAACCCATGATGTCCTTGTAGATCTCCCTCAGCCTCTCGAAATCTCCTCCAGATGACGGCAGCGGCTCAGGGCTGTGGACACACACATGCGCAGCTCTAACTATGTGCAGCACACAGAGCACCACATCATTCTACTGCTCTCAGCATGCAGTACAGTACACACTCAATGCATCAACGTCATGCAACAAAGGGATTAATTAACCAGGTAAATCAGGTTTTTATTTACGTATTTACTTTATAATTCCGCCTAGGATTTTAATTTTGACTCTCTCTCCTCTGCCTGCAATGCAGGCATGACTACTGTTACTGTTAGTACAAACACTGAATACCATTTTTGGAAAGGAAAGAACGGGTATACATTTGCAATTTTTCTGCAGAGCTGCAGAGAGAGCGAAACTGCAGAGTGTGTGTGTGTGCAAGTTTCTCGGTGACTCCTCTTAAAAAGACAGGTGGCTTCAATTCCCATTTTGCTCAGATCCACGCCTGTGCCAGCGGGGGGTACAAGAGGGATTATGGGTAGTGGGTAGCGTGGGGGTGGCATAGGCGTCGGGGAGGAGGACTAGAGCCATGAATCCCTTGCCTGCACACGTCCTGCTGATTAGCCGTTAGCTTCAGGCACTGTGAGTGCTGAGCAGGGTATCGATCGCAAGGGCCCTGTGCTGAGAACTAGCTGTGTGTGTGTGTGAGTGTGTGTTTGTGTGAGTGTGTGAGTGTTTGTGTGTGTGTTTGTGTGTGTGTGTGTGTGTGTGTGTGTGTGTTTGTGTGTGTGTAAGGAGGACATGAGATGCAAGGCAGGCCAAGTAGCAAGCTCCCTGGCCGTTTGTTTGGACGGCCAATTAAAATGAGATCCTTGACAAATTAGGGGAGATTCATCTCCTAATGACGCCCCCTTTCGCCCTCTCTCCCAATGCCCCTCTTCACTTCAGTTCCACACCACTGTGAATTAGTGATGGGCTTCAGGGATCTTCAGCCTGCTATTTAACTAAGGAGGAGGCCAATTAAAGTGGCTCTTTTTTATAAAAAAAAAGAAGAAAAAAGCTGTTCTTTTGCTTCTCTTGGCCGAGAGAGAGAGAGACACACACACTCACAAAGACAGAGAGAGAGAGAGAGAGAGAGGTTGGTGAAGTTAGTTGTGTCCTGAATTTACCTTAAAAAAAAAAGAGAGTATTCCAATGACTGCCTAACATTAGAATTTCTTTACACCTCCATGGAATTGCAGTGCGGGCCTACGTGTAATTGGAGAGGACTTTGTGACGTAGCATGAATAATTCATTGACCTGGCCTGAGCGACCCCGGTCCTTGAAAGGTCCAGCGTGACGTGCGATTGACTACGTATTAAAACCTTAGCATGGCAGGAAGTACTGCCGCTTACGGCCTCTGCTTCCCTTAGTGCTTTCAATTACAATGACTAATGGCGCTTTTAGGAGGTTACAAGCATTTGAATAATGCAATTACCAACATTTTAAATGGTAGGACATCGCTTGGCTTTTTTCAAACCACGTTTGCATAGATTGAGTCCAGGAAAGAGAGTTATTGTACAGTATGTGATTATTAGCTAATTGTGTGCTAACAATTGGACACAGCAGACCTAAATGTAATTAATTTGTGCGGTTTGTTTTTATTTCATTCATGAGTGTAGAAAAAAAATAACTGTTAATGGACTTTTTGTGTAACTATATTAATATTCACTATGGGAAATACATTTTGGACAGCTGTTTAGCTTGATTTTTTTTGCTCAAGGAAACAATTAGATTTTTCATCTAGCACAAAAGTTAATGTCCTCAATGCATTGGACTGAGTATTGAGTTGGAATGCATTTGGAATTACATGCATTTTGATGAAAGTACACATTAAAGTTATATATTAACTTTCCTAATGCATGTGCGGGTGTGTTAGTGTAAAGATATGTGTACAAGAAGGATTGTGCAAACAATTGCATGCTACTGTATGATGGCTTACATGCATATGGTTATTTCTGTATGTGGTAGTATATGTGTAAGGTCTATACCTACAGGTGAGCATAGGAATGTGTGTGTGCATATGTGTTGCTGTAACTATAGGAGAATTTGTGAATGTGTAACAATTGTCTGATTATGTAAGCCCCTCATGACTCTTTCACTAAGTTCACTAGAGTAAGAACACAGGGTGGGTCTATGCATGTGTAAGTGTATTTATACATGTGTAAGTATATGTCCTTGTGTGTGTGTGTGTGTGTGAGTGTGAGTGTGTGTGTGTGTGTGTGTGTGTGTGTGTGTGTGTGTGTGTGTGTGCATGGCATGCTGTGGTCCTGAAGGAGCCAAGCATCTGACGGTGATTGATTGCTTCAATCGGGCCACTGCAGACAGTCTCCATTAGAGCTCTACGTGAGGAGACACTCTGTGCCTACGGGACAGCGCCTCCACCCACTCTGCCTCGTTCTCCCCCACCCCAACACCACCGCCACAAACACCACCTCCAACACCACCCCATCCCCAAAGGTGTGCTTCAGCAAACATCCCTCATGCAAGACACTGAATAGCACACTCATTTAAACACACACAAACACACTCACATAAGCACGCATATACACATACACACACACACACACATCCTCCCTCACTGACGAACACTCTCTCTCTTTCTCTCTCTCTCTCTCTCACACACACACTCTCTCTCCGATACACACACACACACACAAACACACTCAGAGATAGATCATTTTCAGTAACTGATGTCCAAAATGACACTCCTGGGTCCGTCCTCCGGCTTCCATTTTGGGCGTGCTTGAGTGAGAGCCTCTCTATACTGTTTTGCATTAGGCATGAGCCCCCACTGCCCTGAGCGCCCCCCACCCCGACGTTACACGGCGCGGGCAAGCTGTTTCGTACGGTGATGGGTGCAGAGCGAGGTTAAGGTCGAGCGAGGCAGAGCTGTCCGCACATGTCTATTGTGAAGATGAGCAATTCAAATATACAAACTTCGCAGCTTCGCACTCACACATACACACACACACACACACACACACACACACACACACATACACACACCTCTGTATGATGACACAGTGTGTTTTTTTTTATGCCACTGCAAACTCAAGAGTTTGCACATTTGCAATTCAGCTGAAGGTGAGTGGGCAGCCTTAAGGCCCATTCACACCAAGAACGATAACGATAACTATAACTATAACCATAACGATAAAAAGCGTTCACACTGAACAACGATAAACAAAGTCTCTCCTTGTGTTAATAAATGTGACGGCTAAAATTCGATGGGTTCTGATTGGCTATTACCATTTTATCGTTGTGAAAATCGCTCTGAAAGTGATCCCCAACGATATCGTTCTTCATGTCGTTATCGTTATAGTTTATGTGTGAACGTCGTCATTCATATTAACGAGAACGATATTTATTTATCGTTATCGTTATCGTTATCGTTCTTGGTGTGAATGGGCCTTTAGTGTTTTAAACTGCCGTGACACCCACATATTCTTCTTCTTTTTCTTCCTTTCATAAAAGACCCTTCCGACGTTGTAAAAGGATCACACTTCACTCTCACACTTGCAAACTAGTGGCTCAAAAATAACTTGCTGCTGTCACAGCTCATAAATTATGGATAGTGTCTGCGCATTCTTGCAGAAATCTATTCTGTCCGTCCCTCCCTGTCAATAGCAATAGCAAGCAGCCCTGTGAGATTACTATTACTTTCAGTGTGATTTGTCTCTGGGTGGCAGACGGAGAGAGAGGGGGGCGAGGTGTGTGTGTGTGTGTGTGTGTGTGTGTGTTGCAGAGGGACAGCAGCAAACACATGTATATGTGGGGGGGAGAGAGAGAGGGCAGGAGAGGGAGGGGAGACCGCATCAGAGAGTGTGTGTGCGAGAGAGAGACAGAGATAGAGGGAGTGAAAGAGATAGAGAAAGAGCGAGAGAGAGGGACTGAGGCACAAAAGAGAGGGAGTAAGACAGAGACAGAGAGAGAGAGAGTGAGGGAGACATAAGAGAGAAGCTGTGCTGGTGGCGATGCTGCTGTGACAGAAAAATCACAACTACTAAGGGTGAGGTAGAGAGAGGAAGGCTGTTCCATCTTAATCTCTGTCTTGTCTATCTGTCTGTCTACCTACCTATCTATCTATCTATCTATCTATCTATCTATCTATCTATCTATCTATCTATCTATCTATCTTCTCATGGACTGAGTGAGTGCACAAAGGGATGGAGACAGAAGAGAGGGGCAATGGGGGAAAGAAGGCTGGCTCAGGACCACAGAAACAAACATGCAGAGCAGCACACGTGTTCTCGTCACGTGGGGTGGGGAAGAGCGACTGGAGCATGAGAGAGTGTGAGGACCTGAGAGAGAGAGAGAGAGAGGGAGAGAGAGGACCTGAGAGAGAGAGAGAGAGAGAGAGAGAGAGAGAGAGAGAGAGGGAGAGAGAGAGAGAGAGAGAGAGAGAGAGAGAGGACCTGAGAGAGAGAGAGAGGGAGAGAGAGAGAGAGAGAGGACCTGAGAGAGAGAGAGGACCTGAGAGAGAGAGAGAGAGAGAGAGAGAGAGAGAGGACCTGAGAGAGAGAGAGAGAGAGAGGACCTGAGAGAGAGAGAGAGAGAGAGAGAGAGAGAGAGAGAGAGAGGGAGAGAGAGAGAGAGAGAGAGGACCTGAGAGAGAGAGAGAGAGAGAGGACCTGAGAGAGAGAGAGAGAGAGAGAGGACCTGAGAGAGAGAGAGAGAGGACCTAGCGAGAGAGAGAGAGAGAGAGAGAGAGAGAGAGAGGGAGAGAGAGAGGACCTGAGAGAGAGAGAGAGAGAGAGAGGAGCGAAGGTGTGAGTTCTGTGGAGAGAGGAGGTGTGAGACAAAGCTGGTGAGAAGAAAGAGAGAGAGGCAGACTCGGGAGTTAGGGCTTCAGATGATGGCCATGACTGTCTCTGTCTCTACCAATTCATTTCTGATGGAGATGTTAGGAAGGGATGGAGGCATCACTCTCGGCGAGGCAGACATTGACGCTGACTGACAGTCAGGCGCGTGAAGTCGTCACCCGCGTTCATGTCTCAAGCACTGGCTTTGCCGCCTTGGGGTTCAACCGAGGACTCTGAACTTTTTTTTGGTCCCCATGCAAACTTCTGCCCAGTCCGACGGTAAAGACTAGAGAAAAACAACGAACTTACATGACATGAATTGATCCACATCTTTTTTTTTTTTTTTACATTTTCAATAGCATATACAACTCTCCTGTGTACTCATTGACAAGGGAAACCATACACCAGCTGCTGCCAGCAGAACAGGCTGTCTGCCGACAGGCTGCTGCTTTTGGACCACTGTTTTGAAGTCCCACTCAAACAATAACAGAAGCAACTGTCTAGACTTTTCAGTGGCAGTCTCACAAAGCATTCATTCTTCTGTGGAGTTACATCATAATTGGGGTGACTGAGTTCTTGCTCTCGCTTCATCAAACAGAATTCCTGTCCTGGACTGACTGTTGAGTTTCAAATTGTCTTTATACAGCAAATAAGTGAATGTTATGAACTTTGCGTTCAGTTTAAATTTAATTTCATTTTTGGACCTAACATAAAAAACCAACATATACTTCTAGAAAGAAGAAAGTCATATTTATTTAATAAAAGTGAGTTAATTCCAGAATGTCTACACACATTACTATTCCAGACCTAACCAATTCACACCTTTCAGTCAACCTTACAGACTTCAGACATTTCTGAGACCTGTCACAGAGCAGTCTAAGAGTGTTAGCAGGAGAGTAGAGAAGAGGAGTGATATGATAGTGGGCGAGATGTCAAACTGGGAAAGAGGGTGTGTGAAGCTGATGGAGACGGAAGGTTACCTGGCCTGGGAGCTGGAGTCCATGTCCTTCCTGACCACATCATAGGCATCCTGGAGCAGGTCCTGATAAACCGCACAAACAAAACACACTCAGCAACCCAAAACGCACATCAGACAAAAACATACTCTGCTATCAACATACATAGCACTCCAGGGGATTGTTTTTTACAGAAAACCTCAATTACAAAATGCTACATTTAATCTTGCATGTTTCATTCCTGGACATGTCTTTGACATAGAACTAGTTACAGTTCTCTTTTTATTATTCCCCCCGTTCCTAATTCCAGATCCACCAAGACCGTACTTAATCCTTTATTAAGATGCCAAGAGAAAGAGACCTGTTGCTTTGTATTCTATGAAGAGGCAGGAGCCAATAACATTAAGGGCTTTCTCTTCCCCCATTTTTCTCATGCACCTAGACTGTGCAGTGCTTTACATGAGAACAATGCCTTTGTCCAGTACTTTCAAACGAGCATACACTGCGCTGTCCTCCAGGGCTTACATGGTGAGCTATTTTGGGCCTTATTCAGACGCGTATTTTCTGGGCCTCTAAAGATTGGCTAGACATGTTCCTGGCACCCAATTTCAGTCCATAAATGCCCCTAAAAACCCCTAAAAAAACTGGCATTGCCTCCACTCTCACAAGAAAACAATGGTGGTGACGACATGACAACAACAACACCAAAAAAATAAATAAATAACTCAAGCAATCCAAGCGTCCTACTTGTGCACAGGTGGTGGAAAAGAGATTTCCTGATGGACGGCTTATTCCCAGGTCTCCTCTCTTGCTCCCCCCCCTCTCTCTCTCTCTCTCTATTTTTCTCTATTTCTTCCTCTCTTTCTATCTGTCTCTCTCTCTCTCCCTCCCTCCCTCCCTCCTCTCTCTCTCTCTCTCTCTCTCTCTCTCTCTCTCTCTCTCTCTCTCTCTCTCTCACACACGCGCAGCAGCATGGCAGATTAAGTGATGGCATCTGTCCGGAGAGCGTCCTGCTGGCACGTCCAGTGGTGGCTGGCGAAGCGCGCTGTGCGGGCGCGCGGCTCTTTGCTCTCTGCCGCGGCCTGATAAGGCATCTCGCCTCTGGCCAGAGATAAACAGCCCCGCGCTGTCTCTGGCTGGACAGGGAGTGGGAGAGAGGAGGAGGAGGAGAAGAAGGAGGAGGAGGACGAGTGACACACACACACACACATACTCATACACACACATACAAAAACACACAGACACACACCCATGCCCAGTGTTTTCATGCAAACACACACATACAAACAAACAAGCATATGTTCTTACATGCACATCGATGCTATATGCATATGTTCACACACACACATCCTTATGAGAGCAGGTGTGACACACTCACAAGGCTAGCCAACACAGTCTCGCGCTCACCTCCTGCAGCAGGGAGGACGGGGATGCCTCCTCCTGGCTGGGGAACTGGGACGACTCCTGGGAGCAGTCCTCCTCGGCGGGGGCCTCCTTCAGGAAGCAGCAGCCCATCCAGGCGTACGGGCTGGCTCCCAGGGTGCACTGCTGGAAGGCGGCGCGGCGCTCCGGCGGCAGGTTGCTCCACAGGCCCGAGATGGCCTCCGACACCACGGCCAGACCCGTCTGCTCCGGGGCCAGCACCCCGCTGCGCACCAGCAGCTCTAACGTCTGCCGGTAGAAGTACAAGTACCTGCACCCAAACACAGACACACCAATCAGCATACATGTAACAGATATACAAGTACCGGTGTTATACGGTAACTGGTTTTCATGTTAACTAGCTGGACTGTTTACTTTGCCTCTGGAGTTAACGTAACCGTCCCCTTCTCTTGCAGGTGTGTTCAGCTGATTTAGCCTCCGATACCTGGCCGCAGATTCGTCTGTTTAACTGAAGTTCAAATAGAAATGTTTGTGATGCTGCACTGCTGTTTAATAAAGCTTTACAACACAATGTGTCGGTGTTGGAAGTCAGGTTGTCTGTAGTAGGCTAGGCTATATGCGCTGGACCATGAATATGCCACCAAATAAACAAAACTAAATAAACTCCACGTGGGTCTCGAACCACTACTAAATTAAACTACTTGCATGATAACCTGACATTAACCTGCTTGCGCCACTAACCAGGCTGACACTTCCCACTGAAATTGGCCATACTTATTTACTAGGCCTACAAGTAAAAGAGGTCCCCTAGTATGTTATTGTGTTTGTAGCAGGTTAACACAGTGGATCATGGTAACTGGCTACTGTGTTATCTTGCTACATTGCCCAAGCCATTTAGACCTTCAAAGTAGGCTATAGCCTAGGCTTAATGGTTTTTACGTTTCACTGACTGCTGGTCAGGCTGCCCGTGGCCACCTAGTCTTCAGCCTAAATTGAGGAAGCATTGCTGGTCTAAAAATGTATACATTTAAAAAACTGTGAATGGCGAGGATTGAACCCGTAGGCTAGACTAAAAAAACATTGTCAACGCATCAACCTGTTGAGCCACATGCAACTTATCACTTGATAAGAAATAAATTATTAAAATATGTATAGGCTAAATCCAATACATCTCAAACCTATGTTAACATGTCAAAACACGAACGTAAATAGCCTAGGCCTACGTGTATCTTGTGATATTTGATATTACATATCTTTTGTGATATGTAAAATTTTGTGTAAAATGAAGACACAGACTTCTCCTGCACATTGTGCGTTTTAATGCGTGTTTCACGTTCGTTGTGATATGCATCAGGTTAATATGCAGATTATAGTTCTAGTTTTGTCATTCGAGTTCGAATCTCATAGTTGAACCTGTTTATTTTATTTATTTGCTGGTGTTCATAATAAGACACTTCAAGTAGAGGCTTCCACAGCCTGGCAGCAATCAGTGAAATGTTTGTAAACTGAATCATGATAGGCTACTTTGGGCAACATTGCAAGATAACACAGTAGCCAGTCACCATAATCCACTGTGTTAACCTGCTAAACACAATAACATACTAGGTGACCTCATTTACTAGTAGGCCTAGTATTACCAATTTCACTGGGAAGTGTCAACTGGTTAGTGGTGCAAGCATGTTGGTGTCAGGTTATCATGCAAGCAGTTTAATTTAGTAGTTGTTCAAGACCCACGTGGAGTTTATTTACTTTTATTTATTTGGTAGCATATTCATGGTCCAGCGCATGTAGCCTACTACAGACAACCTGACACTTCCAACGCCGACACATCGTGTTGTAAAGCTTCATTAAACAACAAAGTGGAGCATCACGAACATTTCTATTTGAACTTGAGTTAAACAGACGAATCTGCGGCCAGGTATCGGAGGCTAAATCAGCTGAACACACCTGCAAGAGAAGGGGACGGTTACGTTAACTCCAGAGGCAAAGTAAACAGTCCAGCCAGTTAACATGAAAGCCAGTTACCGGATAACACCTGCACCCAAACACAGACACACCAATCTGCATACATGTAACAGATGTACAAGTACCTGCACCCAAACACAGACACACCAATCAGCACAATAAACACCACAACACTTATCAACACAACTACAGAAGTATAAGTACCTGCCACAAATATATATACAAGCACATATATGTCTGCTTTAGACATTTTAACTGGATATGCACCCCTGAAATCAATTTGAAATGTACAGTACCTTCAAGAATTAATTCAACACGAGAACTCGATTCATATAGATATTTCGACAGACACTCCCTGGCAGCAAAATCATATACATTTCAGACATCAAGAGGAGAAGCTACTAAAAATGTACATACATCTAAACATGAATGTAACGTAGAAGCTTGATTCATTAATATATATGTGGCTACATATGGCTGAAAGTGTAGGGGTACAAGTAACGGCAATATCTTCAGGTCACAGGAAAAACACAAGACAAGAAATGTACAATACACTCAACAGACATCATTAATTTAACATAAGGATTAGATTTATACATTTATTCAGACATACATTTTGTCTGCCCATACATTTTAGATGGTTGAAGCCAGGGAAGCGCAAAAAGTAAGTCAGTACCTCCAGGTCAAAACAAAACTGTACAGCTGTTGAATAATTTGAGAATCAGGAATCACTGAATATATTTGATATTACACGGAGCAGGTCTATGTGGGCGGGGGCTCACAAGCTCATAGGCGCAGAAACCGGATGCATGCAGGCGGAAGAATGTCCCTCGGGGAGAACGACCGATTTCCAGATGACTTTCCGACAGCTCTCGATAAGACTGGGGAAGTGGCAGCGAGAGAAGAAGTTGGAAGTGCACGGGGCCATTACGGGGCGAGGCAGTCTTTTGGCAGAGCGCTGCCGACCAAACTTCTCCCCCCGCAATTCTTCTGCCAAGGTGAGCGTTGGGAAGATGGTGCAGCGTTTGTGTGCCAAGGCGGAGATTAATACAAAGCAACACCGTGTGACGTTTTGAGGTAGACTTTAATTCCCCCCTGTGAGGTCCCGATGGGGAGGGGGTCTACTGGCCGGGCGGCAGTGTTTCGTTGGCATCGCCCGACGCACATCTGTACTCGGCCGTCTTTTAATAAGAGCAATCAAGAGCAAGTGGTTCGGAGGAGTGACTAAATCATTCTCTCCTGCACTCTGAAGAACACTTGGGCAGATGGGGAAGAGGGGAGGGGGCGCAGATACCCTCCATTGGCCAAGCGCTGCCAGGTGTGCCAAGGGCTTGGCAGCGGCTGGCTCGGAAAACAAAGAGCCCTTGAGCAGCCTCTTAGGGCTAACGGCTGTGCTCTCGGCGGACAAGAACGATAACTCAGGTAAGAGTAGCCCGAACAGGAAAAAAAGACAGAATTTGCTCCTTTCTGAGCAGAAATCGCTCCTTTCTGAGCCACTTCTGAGGACACCAGGGGCAACATGTGTTTGGCGCGCTGCACAAATGGGGCTGTTACCACGCTGTGTGAGATGACAACAGATTGCATCTGGACTGTGAGAAATAATACGTCAGCGCCGACATCTCACCTCACAGCCAAATTCCCTGATTATAATGCCCAACTGATATGCAATGTGATCTGGATGATATATCAGCTTCATATTTCCCTACTCCTGTCATAACACCTGGGAAATATTTCAGCTTGAGCACAAAGCTTGAGCACAATTACTATAATTAACCATCTTAGCATTAACGACAATAAAAGACATACTCCATTATCTCAACACAATGACAGAGGACACACGTGGAAGTACTAAGGTGTCAATAAAAGGGTATGAAACACTACACAGATCCTCCACAATCACCTGTATGGGATGCTGGGGAGGGGACAGCATTCTCACATGAACCCGCAACCTAACTAAGGGATAATGGACAGCACGGTGGTCTGTTAACAGGAAATAATGAGTCGAGGTTGTAATACGGCCCGACGCGCAGCGGAGTGAAACCTCGTAGGTGCATTATTTTCTGTTAACAGACCACTGTGGAGTCCATTATCCCGCTTATTCCACTGTTGCCACTTGCGTTTTGTTCATTTCCTGTTATAATTTAAACGTTTTAATCGCTAAAACTGTCTTGTTTGTAGAACTACTTTTATCTGACACATACTGTACGTGACAGTTCCTTTAAACTTCACAACGAGCTCGAATTAATATACAAGTGTGATACGGCCAAAACAATGGATCTACTTCATAGATGTCCAAATAACATATGTTAATGCACGTTCTAAATTACGTAGGACAATGGGAAATTCAACCAAGCAGTGGAATAATAACAAGAGGCTAAATGCAACACTGATCTCCAGAAATCAATGGGATGCAGCTCCTTGAGATGAACCCACCCTTCAAACTCCTGGATGTTGGAGGCGGAAAGGCTCGAGGACTGGGAGAAGGGCGTCTCATCCGTGGGGTCGTCAGGGGAGATCTCACTGCCACTCTCCTCCAGGGCCTCCTCCTCCTCCTCCTCCTCCTCCTCCTCCTCCACGTTGGGCAACACTGAGCACCGGTACCGGCCTCGCCTACTGGAGGGCTCCAGGCTGAGAGAGGGACAGGGAGGAGAGAGATGGAGAGAGAGAAGTAGGAGATAGGGGAAGGGGAAAAGGGAGGGATAGAGAGAGAGAGATGGGTCAGGAGATGGGGGAATGGTAGAAAAGAAACAGACAAATGGGTGAAAGAGTGGAGAATGGAGGAACAAGAAAGAAAAGAAAACAGAGGGAAAGAAGGGAAGAAAGGGCAAGACGTGGAGGAAAATAAATATTAAACACAAGCATTCATGCAAGAATAAACGTCTTAAGAATACATCATGGAAGATAAGACTATGACTTTATTTCCTACGATATGGCATCACTTATGCATCTTCACTGAAACCCAGGAAATCCTCGGCTTCATGAGGACACAGACTACCATACAGAAGCAGACAAACCCATCACAGTGATGGTACCCTCAAAGTGCAAACATTATCCAGGAGGGGGCTACAAGTCTACCATGAAGTTATGCTGCCATCTGGTGGTGCAGCACTGTTATTACAAAGTGCTTACACGCAATTGGAGCAGAGCCTTCGGAAATGCTCTTGCACTTCCTCCAAAGAGTTGGGCCCTTCCTCTCTCTCCAGGTAAGACCCTTGTAATACATATAAATAACCAAAAACGTTAGTGCTGTACATTTCAGGGTCTGTTCAAAAATAACAATTTAAAATACTCTTGAACATATTGATATATACCATATATATACTACACATACCAGTCAAAAGTTTAGAAACACTTTGAAATTTCCATTCCACTCCATTATAGACAGAATACCAGCTGGATCATTTGCATTGTATTTTTAATCAGGGCAGCAGTTTTCAGATTACATTATGTGCTTATATAATTGTAAAAGGGTTCTCGACTGTTGTAGAAAGAAATGGCTGATCTTTAATGCAATATCGACATTGCCCATTATCAGCACCCATTCCTCCAATGTTGCAAAGGCACATTCAGTTTACTAATCTGATATAATTTTAAACGCCTGAGAAAACATTGGAGAACCCTTTTGCAATTATGTAAACACTTAATGTCATCTGAAAACTGTCATCTTTATATATATCTATATATATATATATATATATATATATATATATATAAAACTACTATGCAATAATTTATTCAGCTATTAGACTCCAGACAATGTTACCCTTGGGCAAATTACAATAACGTCGCTGCATGTGTAAATGTGAATTCAGCAGATTCACAAATTAACTGCACAAGATCAGGCAATATATCATTAGTGTGAATAAAGCAGATTCATGACTTATCTATGCAGGATAAGGTCAGCCACAAACTGAATCACTGAGCTACTCATTAGCGGACAGAAAAGTAGTGGGTATGATGTTGTGGGCGGATTTTGTAAATCTGTTGCAAAATAATCAATGTGGCTGTATATCCAGTCCAGCATGGATACTAACGTTTCAATGAGAGCAAATAGCTGAGGCAAGTCTCCTTCTCTTTGAGGTATCCTTTGGCATGATCCAGAATCTTCCACTGAAAGACAGGAAATCACAGCTTTAAGAAGTAATCAAGAGACATAACACAGGTTTTACATAGATCTCACTAATGATCCCACCATGATAATATAATTGTATGCTATATCATAATGTAGCATGTTTAAAATCAAACATATTGTTTTTTCATCACACTGATGGAAATCTGAGATCCATTGCTCCTGAGGAGTGACAGTGGTAAGAGACATCAAGTAATTTTTTGTCATCAAGCAAAACATCAAGCGATGCATATTTATTCATACATCAAGCAATGCATATTTTGTGCATTCTTTCATGACCTCAGCATTAAAGGTATGGAAAATGGCGGAGAAAACTACGGAGCCCGGGAGGTGTCCTTGCAAGTAATTGTTGTAGAGAATGTGTGCTCACTGTAGCAAATTTTTCTAAACTGTCATTTTTCTAAATTGTACTAGATTGTGTGTAGAATTTAGTATATTGTGTGCTCGTTTTACTACATAGCGCACTTGTTTTACTAAATTGTGATATCATTTTATTAGATTGTGTGCGCTCAATTTATTAAATCGTGCACACATTTTGCTATATCGTGCACACGTTTTACTTAGCTTTTGGTTTATTAGTAGACTATTCAAGGTGTGGGGATAGAGTCCAATTAATATCACCTTTATGTGATCTATATACAGTGGTGGATGAAGTACACAAATCCTGTACTTGAGTGAAAGTAGAGATACACATGGTCAAATGTTACTCCAGTAAAAGTAAAAGTCCTCTTTTTACATTTCCACTTGAGTGGAAGTACAAAAGTACTTGCCTTCAAATGTACTTAAGTATCAAAAGTCCTGAATTGTATTATGACTAATACAGTTGCATTTACTATTGTTGAAATGATTCGGCACAGACAGGCATTCATTGAGCCTTTCTCCTCCATTCAAGGACAAAGTCAGCTAATAATTGTTGTATGTAGAAAGAACTAAAACAAACTAATGTGATATCTTATCTTAGATACTTTTCTTTTTTGAATAAATTACACTTTCGGACCAAATCAAAGTGTTCCCTTTTGTGTTTGATAGTGTCAGATTGTTTATCATTTGCTCGATGGCGTCAAGAGGCTAGTTATGGTAACATCAATATTGTGAAAAGGGGTCAACAAGGTACAGTAAATAGTGGATATGACAATAACATAGGTTAGGCAACACCATTATTTAAAGCCTAGTTCGCTTAATAGAAAATATACATGTAAGTACACATGTATTTGGACAGTCTTTTTTTCCAAAAGGAACTTCAGCTGTTATTCAGCTGTAACAAAATATAGTGGAGTAAAAGTAAAAAGTTTAACAAAATTGAAATACTCAAGTAAAGTACAGATACATGAAAAAGTGACTTAAGTACAGTAATTGAGTAAATGTACTCAAGTAATGTCCACCACTGTCTATATACTCAAGTGTAAAAGAGTGTAAAACCGTCATGTTTATTTTAAAGCACAATACACTCCAATCCTCAGTAAAGTCAAGACGGCAAAAAGAAACAACTGGTCCAGGGTCCTCAAGAAAACACTCTTTAGCCCTCTCCACTTCCGTTTATTGCAAGGTAAGAGTCGTAGGCCTACATACATGCTTAAAATGATGGGCATTGGATATTTAAAAATCCACGGTAGTTACCTTTGCAGGAGTTTTCTTGCTGCCTGGACAGACGACCGTTTTTAAAGAATCGAAGAGACTAGCTAAGGTGGCTCGATGACGTGCTTGCAGAGCCCGTCTTCGTTGTTTTTGATGTTCATCCACCTCGACCTTCTTTTCCAGACCATATGAAGTGAGCTCTGTATCTCTGATGTTCATTGTTTTTCTGCTCGTCATTGTTTCTACATTATTAGAAAGATAATGGTGTATAACCAGGAATTTAAGATGCACACCTGCCGTACAAAATATCCAGCAAGCTAACTCAACTAATACTATGCAAGTCAACTCGGTAGCTTCTATGCTAATTTTCAAGAGACATAGTTAGCATAATGAAAGGGGCAGATAGCATGTACCACAATCGTGGCAGTAAGTTAACTTATCTTTTTTTTTTTTTAGCAAACACAAATTAAATGGTAAGGTTTACATATTTCGCTTTACATTACAGTCGTAAAGTCATCTAAATTAATTGATCAACATTATTCTCAATAGACATAAGCTTGCCTGCTAGCACGAGATAAAGCTGTTGATTAGGTAGCCTACTGTTGTTTTGGCGCTAAACCAGTAGCTAATATTATTATGCACAATAAATATTTCAAAATACTTAACACAATAGTGACCAACATAAATACATATTCAAGGATCTGCTGCTCAAAACGTTATGCATTCCATCAGTATGAATACAAATTTAGTTACCATTACTTTATGAAAATAACCTGGTAATCCCAGACACAAGATTTGGCACATTTCACAATGTTGTGTGATAAAAGGGTTCGCTCAACTCCGATTGGCTGGTTTATTGTCCATAACACGTCTCACCCATGGTCTCACCTTTTCAGTCCATGGTTCACACATTTGAGTGACTTGACCAGCAGGCTTCAAAACTACTATCACTCTCTGCAATCTTTGAATAATTGGTTGAAGAGAAGGAAAGGAAGGAAATAGCTAAAAAACCATAAATGATCTTAAAGCTGTTAGATAACAAATGCAACAAATAAGCAGTTATATTCCATTTTAAACTTGAATACGAACATCGAGCTAACTCTTGGCCGACAGTGTGTCAGACCAGTTTATTAATACAATTTGTATTTATTAAAAAAAGATAGATTAGATATTCTCTGGACAAATTCTGTTATTGCATGTACTGTGTCGCCCTCTACTGGTTTGCCTCAGCTTTGCATCTTGCATGTCTTCAGTAGTCTGCATGCAATGTAGCCCAATATAGTATTCATAAACACAAAATGTTATAATCATTTTATTTTTTTATAACTGTCATGAATCTCTGGAGCTATCAACAATTTAACAAACAGGATTGATATTTTCTCTTCTTTAAAAACACAATGTAACATTTAAAGGGATGAGGTTTTACATGTAAAAACACTTCAGCAGACATATAGATAGAGAGAACATCATAAAATTTGGCTTCAAAACCGATTTGGCAGCTTCATTTTGGGGGTGAGCATGAGGTGGACAGTCATTAAGGAAAGTAGGATGCATGGGAGGATAATGGAACAACACAAAAAACAGACTGGTTTGAGGAAGAGTCCAATAACCAGTTAACTGAGGTGGGATGGTTGGGACCTCTGCAATAATATGTGATATTGTGTGCATGTAATAATGTGGTTTCAAAAAACAACAGCTTCACTGTATGTCCTTTTGTAGGACCTAGATTAAGTGCTTTTTTTTATTTATTTTTTTTATGAACATTTTTGTTATTGTCAGTGTCATTGGACATTGAAACAGCCTGTGTTCTGAATACTCAGCTTTGCTGTTCAGATACTTTCAGATCTGTTCAGATCTCAGGTTTATAACTCAACTTCAATAAAAACAAATGTATAGTCGTATGTTGTATGTGTTCACAGGCATCATGAAGCAAATACACTATGACTGAAGATATTGTGCTGTGGAGGAGAAACTCTTAGACCTAAAGTAAGTGCTCTGATTTAATCTATGAGTGAGTCCATAGCAGACTGTCCTCACTGTAACATGGTATTTGTGTGGAATTCAGATTAAAATGAACATAAGTGCAATGAATAATAACATATTTATTACATTTTCCTTATGATGATTTGCCCTCTGCTGGAGAATGCACTTATAAATTGGTTCCATGATTCTACCATTTCTGGCAGTGAATCTAACCCATACCTGTCAACACTCCCATTTTTCCCGGGTTTCTCCCGTATTTCAAGGTCATCTCCCAGCACCCTCCTGTTTTGTTATTTCTCCCCGAAAACTCCCGTAATTTGCATGGCCATCAAACTTCATTTTAAAATCATTGATCCATTCAGGTTGCCAGGTTGTGTATGAAATACACCCTACACATACACGATCACTTAGTTTCAATTTCAACTGTTTTGTCATAGGCTAAAACCTGGCAACCCAAAACCCAAATAAGGAAGCGGGTGCCAACTTTGCAGCCTGAATCTCATCGTAAGCAAGCGGGCTAGTTGAATGGCCTACTCCAGAACTAGCTGTTGTGAAATTGTTGGGAATTTAATTGATTAACACATCACATAAACTGTTATTGAGTGTTGTTGATACACTGAACTTGTTCCTTCGGAACCAAATCTGACAGCAAGCAGCTTTGGAGTTTTAGAAGTAGGCTGCAGGCAGGCAGCTGGTGGATACATAACTGGCATGCGTAAGGTAATGGTAAGGTAAAAGCAACAACCGAAATGCAGTGTTGAAACACGTGTATGAAACGTATTAAATATGCAAACACAGATCCGGTATAAACCTGGCTAAATGTTGACAGGTATGGTCTAACCCTGAAAAATAAAACAAATCTAAGACTCTCTGAGAATCTGAATTTACACATAGACACATATGATACTACACTCCCCTTCACACTTGTTAGTGAGTGACATGGGTTGTCAGTACTTTGTGCCAAATGAATTAGCAAATTCATGAAATGGCTAAACCCTGATAATTTGTAACTGAATACATTGTATGACATTGTGCTGAATTACATTTAGCATCTAGCAAAATCTACCCTGAATCTGTCAGCTTTATTCAACAGTACTTAACAGAATAGTATAGTATTGCACTGCAAATAAATAAATCGAATCCTGTTTAGGGTTTGGGGAAGGGGCACAGGGATATTTAGTGACTTAAGCTAACATCATATCAACCAATGACAAAATACAGTACAAATAACAAGTTACCTCTAAATTGTTAATATAACATTATATGCGAGGTATTGAATGAGTTGATTGTTCAAGGATAATACATTTTCAGGAATAACGCTGGATATATCCAGACAACACAGTACAAGGTAGCAGCTTAAAGGATACAGGTTCCACATAGTCACAAAATTGCCGTTAAAGAAGGTCTTGATTACCAACATAACCCACCCAGCAAACACATGCTCATATGTGTTCACACACCAAGTAATGTATTGATATGCAGAGGGGAGTACAAAAGAACTCGAGGTTCAGCAAGAACAGGCCACAATTAGGTGGAGAATGGCTAGCTACGTCAGTAAAATCAATTCATCTGATGTAGGAAACCAAAACTTCACACAATAAACACACCAACACCTCCATCTTACTTTTGTTTGACTGTAAGATCTTCGGAGTAAGCGAGGACACACACAGTCGCACGCGCGCGCACAAACACACACACATACACACACACAGTCTTTTCAGCAGGTCATAATGGGTATCTTTGTGTGCTCCTTACCAAACAAAACCTGACGAGTACAGTTGCAGGCTATGGCTTTGGCCCTTAAATAGAGGGAGGCTCTTTTTTAAGTCTAAAAGTCCACTGTCTAAAAACCAAATGGCTGGCCTCCCTTGTGCTTAGGGACACATGCCCACTCCACCGGTAAAGAATATCATCTTATATATATGTATTTATATTTATATTTACTCTATATTCATCTTTTTTTAGAAAAATAGAGATCAGGAGGACAGTATTTAAAAAAATAAACAGACTGAGCCGAAAAACTCATCCAGAAAAAGTCTACTTCCACATTACGGCTTCACACAGAAATATATCAACTGATATTGCACAGATAGGGATTTCTTCCAATATGAAGCAAATCACTAGCACATTGTATTAATATTCAACGTTTCTCAACACAGGGGGTTAAAAGAAACAGAACTTCACATAAGACATGCCCTTGTGTTTTAGTCCGTAGAGAGGGGCGAGCTTGAACCTCTGCCATCCACAAACATCTGTAGTTCGTCCATAGGGCAAGGTGGTGCATTTTTAGTTGTCTTCTCCATCTGTGGGATTTTGTAGGTGCAGGTCAGAACAGTGTAGCACTGCTGGGGTTGATTGAAGGCACAGTATTTTTTTTGTTTTTGTGTTTGTTTGTTTTTTTTGTTTGTTTGTTGTTGTGGATTTCTTGAAAGGGTGGCGCTGGGATATGGCGCTCCTGACGTGGAAGAGAGATGTCCTCGTGGTCAGATGGCAGCGATTCTGCTCTGTTCCTCTGTTAACGGGGTCTGTGTGGGAGAGAGAGAGAGAGAGAGAGAGAGAGAGTCACAGTTAAGAAGAAAGATGGAGAGAGGTGGATATAGAGAAAAATTAGGGAAAGTGAAAAGAAATCGATTATAAAAAAAAAAGTTTGCTCAGCAATCCCCGTATATAAGCCAAGTTTTTCTAAATTAATTTAAATGACAAATAAATATCATGGCTTGTTATACTCTACTCTGAGAAGAGCAGCAACACAATAATTAAAAAATAATGAAAATAAAGATATGACTATACTGTAACTAAAGGAGTCAGAGCAGTGTCCTCAGCTTTTGGCTTCTCTTAAGGGTAGCGAAGTCTCTGCGTTTTCAGTCAGGTCATACAATAGCACAGCGCTGACTCACACATGCCATTCGATCCCGTCTTTCCACAGTGGTTCTTAAACTGGGGGTCGTCAAAAATATTGGAGGGGTCGCGAAATTATTTGCATTAATGATTAAAGACATTTTTCTAAAGGGTTTTAGTCAAAGGCTGCCACATTTTCTGACTCCAATGCCCATCTCACAACATTTCAAAACCAAATTCCACTGGTTAAAGAGAAGGGGGTCGTGAGACTTGGTCCATGTTTTTTGTGGGGTCGCCAGACAAAAAGTTTAAGAACCACTGTTCTACAGTATATTTTCTGTACATTTAAAATAATGTTATCTCTCCAAGTGAAATCACGTAAATGAAATATTCTGTGGATGCAGCCTTGTCTAAGCAAGTTTCTGTATAGTGCCCTTTCTTCTTCCCTTTGTATGTATCTTGAAAGGATCAAATCATCGATCTCCCATACAAATCCCCAACAGAGAAGGGCGAAGTAGTTGGCCTAATATGCAACATACAGCTCTATCAGTCATGACTTGATTGATGCACTTCCTTAACTCATCATTTTCACACACTACCCTTCCTCAAGTTGACTGTGTCCAACTTCTGGAAAGGTTGCTCAGTTGCGCCCTCTGTTGGTCATGTCACACTCCTGTCTCTTGTGGCCTCTCCGATTTCTATGTCATCACAATAGTGTGTGGATTGGAACACACCAAAGAGCTTGATGTTTACATTGATTGTGGGTGATGCAGTCGATGGAGCTCTTTGGGGGGTTTGTATCTGTCTAAGAATAGTAACAGCCCATCAATGCAGACCATACTCCTACACTAAATGAAAGTTTGACTGTGTGTGTGTGTGTGTGTGAAGATTCAAATCACAGCCTGCCAAACACAGACACACAAACACACACGTCCATAAATACATGCACACACACACACACACACATAGCCACTAATCCAAAATGATCTCTAACGAAGTAATGAAGCATCAAGAATCAGAGCAGTACTTATCTCAGTGTATATCAAATGTACAGTTAGGCATGCATGGCCCACCTCAGTGTTCATACTGTAGAATAGAGCATGCTTTTAAGAAGATAAAACACCTGTGTATGTGTGTATGTGTGGAGGGGAGGGTTCTGATGATACAAGTCTTCCCTGCCTTACGGGTTTCATAGTGACGCATTATCGTTCATCCCCCAGCAATCAGTCACTGATTGTAGGCACCTGCGCGTAGCTTGTGATCTCCACATCATCTCAGGGTAAAGCTGAGCTTTTGAACAGATCTCACTGATCTTAACAGTGCGGCGTGCTAGGCTGTGTGTATTCACTCTCCCACTCAATCAAGTCTTAACTCTCTTAATGAATTGCTTGATGGCAGCCTGGCTGGTCCAGTCCACATGTGACACTGAATCACCAGAATTAGTGACACTGCACTCACTGTGGGGTGTACTTGCCCCTCGGTCAACCCCTCAGCAAGTTCCATCTATAGCTTTTAGAAAACTACAACACCCATAAATCCCCTGCTCCCTTCCCCTACCCTACCACCCCAGTTGCCTTGTTCTTAGTATCTTCCTCGAAGTTAATCTGGGTGGGCAGACAGCGTTGGGGTGGCAGATGGCACCAAGAGGCTGCTGCTGCTGCTGATGGAGGTGGTGATGGTGGTGCTGATGCTGCTGCTGCTGATGGAGGTGGTGATGGTGGTGCTGATGCTGCTGCTGCTGCTGATGGAGGTGGTGGTGCTGGTGCTGATGCTGCTGCTGGATCAGCCAGCCTCCTCCTCCAGCACCAGCAGCAGTGGCAGCAGCAGCAGCGGCGCTCTCTGTAGTTGTGAATGATTGAGTCGCCTCAGGCATTAAGTTGGATCAGTGTAATCCAGCGCAGCATATGCAGGCGGCCCTGCCACCACGGCCAAATCCACCCAGGAGCGAGAGAGAGAAAGGGGGTCCGACTAACCTTCCCTTCTTCTTCTCTTCCTCTTCCTCTTCCTCTCGCTTTCTTTCTCTCCACTTTCCCTAATCTTTCCATATACCCATGGCCTCACTCTCTCTCTCTCTCTCTCTCTTTCTCTCTATCTCTCTCTTTCTCTCTCTTTGCCCCCTTCCTCTCTCTATCTCTTGCACATGCAGGTGTTGTTTTGCCATCCAAATAGATCCCTTGTTTTCTGTACAGGTCTTAGTCTCTTGTTTGACAGAGTGTGTTTTCCCCCATGTACGCTTAGGCCTCTGGTTTAAACAGGGTATATGAATCATGCTCTGCCAAGCTACTAGTTATCTTAAGATTTGTTTTTTATTATGAATATAGCCCACCCCCCACCCCCCAACCACCACCACCATCATTCAGCCATGCAGTGTCTTCTGTCTGAGCACTGAGCTATACTTTAACATAGTTTTCTTTTCATTCCTGGGGATGAATGAGTGATTTTTCAGTCAATGGAGGATTTGCCCTGCAGTCACAATATGTACCATCACCCTGCTTTCTTTGTGAGGGATTAGGTTTAGCCCGAGACTAAATTCTCTTTACAGCACAAGATCCACATTTAAATTGCAGTTTGGACTTAATCCTTGTCTGAAAACCCACCAAAAGCATCTGAAGCTTACTGGTTATCTCTAATGTGGAAGTCCACATTCATGCACACATATTGTATGCACGTACATAGATAGATGCACACACACATACAGTAGGCAAACATATGTGCCTCTGTGTGTGTGTGTGTGTGTGTGTGTGTGTGTGTGTGTGTGTGTGTGTGTGTGTGTGTAGTATGACAGAAAATAACGAATGACAATCTGAAAAAAGAGTAGTACATGTGTAAGTCATACATTTAAGTGCCACGATGTACCACAGAATGTTAGACTCTTTCTCTCTATCTCTCTCTCTCTCTCTCTCTCTCTCTCTCTCTCTCTCTCTCTCTCACACACACACACACACCTACACACAAAACACAGCCCCCCCTTCCACATCACATAAACACACTGCACACATCCGTTTTCAAAGCATGCATCCTCCCTCCGAGCATACAAGCTCAATCTGTACGTAACCCATACTTCATCCTCCTTTATCTTGACACACAGGCGCGGGCCCAGTGCTCCTTTGTGACGCGCTTGGGCCCACGGCCAATGAAGAGTGACTCACCGGCAGCATGGCTGCGCTTTCTGCTCCCCCTCTCTCGGGTCAGCGAGTGTGGAGAAAAGGACGGACACGAGGAGCACTTGCGTAGCAGGCTAATTGAGACCACACTTAGTGATAGCGTTAAATCTTGCATTAGCTGCAACCCCTTCTCTCTTTCTCCCTTTCTCTCTCTGTCTATCTGTATCTCTCTCTTTCTATCTCTCTCGCGCTCCCTCTCTCTCACCCTCTGTCTTTGAAAGACCATGGAAATGACCACAATGACTGCAGCACTTGTGTAGCAAGCTAATGGAGTACGCTTAGTGCTAACTCTGGCATTAGCTGCAACCCCCTTCTCTCTCTCTCTCTCTCTCTCTCTCTCTCTCTCTCTCATATAAAGGCCATGGAAAATGATCACAAAGGCAGGCAAGGCTAGGGGCTGGTGCCTGCATCAGTTCCGGGCCACTCTGGTTAAGTAACCTCCGGCCTCAGGGTTTCGGCAGCCCTCATCTGCCTAGTGATAGTCTCAGTGAGAGACATCCATCCTGCTGATAACCCTCTCAAGGAGAGAGGCCCTGAACTGCTTTGTAGTCAGTGACAATGACTCACAGTAGTCGCCTCGCCACATCTTATTTCAACATAAACACAGACCTATGCAAGTTTGATTGTGTTCTTAGCGTGTGGAAAAATATAGACATAGAGGCTATCCTAACTGCATCCGAGCGAGCGACTGTTGTGTAGCACTGAATTCTCTGTCCACACTGAATCCATTATGCCCTTCTATAGCATCATATTTCTCATTCAAAACAGCAGAGCAACGCAAGCGTCCTACAAAAGTTCTGCTCAAAAGTTCTGCTGTTGCGTAGCATTGTGCTGCACTGATTCACTGATTCCAGTTGAAAACAATGTAATTAGAGTTCTCATAAGTTGCTCATAAGTTTACATACGCTGTACATACACATACTAAAGTTGACTAAAAAGAGGAATAAAAATTATCTTTTGGAAATTGATCTTAATGCCTTTATTAAAAAAAATGAGGAAAAATCTAACCTAAGGACACCAATTTTCTTTGTGAATGAATAATGTATTGTAAATAAATAAATATTCTTAAAATACAGGGGCCATAAGTATACATACCCCTATGTTAAATTCCCATAGAGGCGGGCAGATTTTTATTTTTAAAGGCCAGGTATTTCATGGATCCAGGATACTATGCATCCTGATAAAGTTCCCTTGGCCTTTGGAATTAAAATAGCCCCACTTCATCACATACCCTTCACCATATCTCACGATTGGTATGGGTTACTTTCCATAAGATCATCTCTCAATGCAAATCAAACCGAACAGAAATAAAACCATGCCAATCTCTAGGTATTGTGAAGGGTATGTGATGATGTGGGGCTATTTTAATTCCAAAGGCCAAGGGAACTTTATTTTAAAAACGGATTATATCGCTAAAGCTCCATAGTTAGGATCTGGTATAAGTATAAGTATAAGTAAGTATATATACTCTTTTGATCCTGTGAGGGAAATTTGGTCTCTGCATTTATCCCAATCCGTGAATTAGTGAAACACACAGCACACAGTGAACACACAGTGAGGTGAAGCACACACTAATCCCGGCGCAGTGAGCTGCCTGCAACAACAACGGCGCTCGGGGAGCAGTCCCACTGGTGTTAGATTGTTTCTCATATCACACATTCATATTGACAGCTGTTTTTTTGTTTTGTTTTTTTAAAAAAAGGTTGTCAATACAAATACCTCATTCTACAAACAATTCTTGCAAAGGTCTATTGAACATTTTCATAATTGAGGGAGGAGGAGATTGCATAAAATGTAATGTGGTTTGCAATGTAAAATCATATTTGAAATATATTACCTCAATATACCTGGGTGGGGTATTTTAACAGCAAATGAAAAAAACAAATAAGTGTGGCAAGACCAAGAAATCAGTGCCAACAGTAAGAGGGCCATGATACCGCCTCAAACCATTACTCTCTATGATGAAAGAAAGATCTCACAAGGACTTGTGAACTGCTAGCTCATTTCCAAGACTCTTCACTCGCCTCTCCCCTCATTCCTTTCACACTTTACTTCTTTCTCACCTTTTCTCTCCTCTTTCTATCTTCCCTCGTTTTTTATCTCTTTCTTTCTCTCTCTCTCTCTCACACCCTTTCTGTCTATTTTCCCCCTCCCCATGTAGGCATTTACAAGGATGTTTCTCTTCTCTCTTCCTCACCTCCTCTCTCTTTCTTTCTCTCTCTCTCTCTCTCTCTCTCTCTCTGTCTATCAGGCTCTTGCTGTGTTCTGCTCTATTTGTCACCCTCCTCCTCCTCCTTTGGCTCTGTGTGCGAGCGTGGAAGCCTCTGCCTGCCTTTGCCCCACTTTCACCCACCCCAGCAAGCACACACACACACACATAGACATGTCAGTGTGATGAAGGAACCCCGACATGCGCAAAAGGATGCCCAGACAAGGCATTTTGACCCTGAGGCTTTGGGGTCCATCACAGGAACATTACACACACACTCTCTCTCACACACACACACACACACACACGTATATACATACATGGAGATGAGCAAACAAGCACAGACTGCAGGCAGGCTTGCACACACAGAGGTGAAACATTGCTGTACAATTGTCAAAGCTCTCTGCGTAACAATGAAACTCCACAACCTCTGCATTTTTAATTTTCCTCATCTTGACCTTTCCCCTCTAAACTGGGTGATGGATTTGAACCCCCCCGCCAGACGGTTACATAATCATCGATTATCCTCAGTACCCCCCCACCACCACCACCACCATCCTGAACTCTACCCGTCCGACAGCCCATAATCAAAATAATGATCCGAGTCTGTAGCTAAGGCCATCTAAGGTCCCAGCTAAGCAAAATGCTGAGATGTATAGATACATACATACATACATACATACATACATACATACATACATACATACATACATACATACTGCACATACATACTGTACGTATGCATACATACTATATATATATATGTTTGCATAATATAACAATGCTGCAGGACACCATGTAGCCCCCAGAGGGGAAGGAGACAGGGGCTCAATCCATCCCACATGTTGCTATTTTCTGTCTGCTGTCAGGAGCTGAACGAAGACCTGTGACCAGATATCTTTACCAGTCAGAGATGCATGCAGGTTCGGCTATTGCCAATGAAGTAGCTAATTCAGAGACATGGCCTAATTAGATTACATTCATCCAAACCACATCTGTTGGTTTTTTTAACGCACCTAATTGATTGACCATGCCTTCCGCTGATTTGGTCTTTGTGAAAGGCCATTCTCTCAGTATTATTTAGTTGAAGAGCCCAGGAAGACATTAGTATTGATTTAAGCACATTGCTTTCCCCTAGAGTGAGTAAGTAGGTTTCGTGTTTTTTCATGACGCCAAAGACACCATTGTTGTTTCCTCCAGTGGCCACTAGGTGGCTCTAGGCCCCTTCCTCCCTCCGTCTCCTCTCGTTTTTTGGCTCTGCCAGGGCTGTCTTGGGTCTGCTTCTTTGTGCTTTCTCTGTTCTCTCACGCCTCAGTGCTCTGATGCCTGCTCTATTTACTTAATTACCCCCCATCCCTCCCTCTCTCCATCCCTCCCTCCCTCCCTCCATCTCGAATTAACATCTCATCCTGTCCTATTTCCTGAGCTGTCGACAGTGTCGCTATAAAAGACAGGTAATGCCAGACAGCACAGAGACACCTCCTAGCTGTTTCATTGCCAGCATCGCTAAGGCATCGTACAGCATCAGCTCACACGCTGAAGTTGGTGTTTGCCAGCTTGTATGTGTCGCGGTGAGAATTTAGTGTTGTTGTTGTTCTCTTTTTTTCTATGGCTGTGCACTGCACGGGCGCTACAAACGGGAGATAAGAAACGCTCCTTCCTGCCCAATGCACTTGTCAGTGAATGTGATGCTGATGGCCGGGCCAGATAGCGGGGGCGGGCGGAAAGGCGGGCGATGGCGGAGCGGTGTGATGCGCGGGCGCTTCATCTGCCAAGGCGTTCCTCCGGCTCTGGCAGGCAGGCCGTCACACGAGAGGGACAAGTGGCGGGGCGCGATGGCCAGCTGCGCCACCTAATCTATATTAAGACGAGATGGCTGCGTTTGGAAAAGCGGCATAACACCCCTCTCCCCACACACACACACACATACACACACACACACACACACACATACACACATATACATACACACATTCCATCCCTTTACCACCACCCCCATAACTTATTATTTTTTCCCACAAGAGCATGTTCAGTATTAATATGAGGTCTGTGTGTAGTGGCACAAAGCAGATTATATGAGGCTTTACTGCTACAGGTCCAGAGGAAACACTGGTGATGTCTGGCCACCAGAGAAGCTGCTCGCCCTCACACGTGTCACGTCCATGCAAAGGTTACACTGCATTTGCCCTGCATGCTGTCAGTAGGCTGGACGCTATATCTGGTAACCAGGTTGCTGTGCCCACCCATGCAGCACGAGAGTAATGTGAAGTATGCGTATCAAGCTGCCACATGCCAACACATTTTATATGCCAACTCTGCCAGCCACTGTTGACAATAATACATTGTTCATTTCCATGCAACTCCATTCCAGCAATCACCCTAGATTATGATTATAGTTCTTGGCAAATGCTTTTGTTGTTGTAATAAACATTACACTTACATTAGAATTTACAGTTTAAGTCATATAGCCTAATATGAAAACATACCAATATTATTAATAGACTAGATGAAATGTAACAGAATACTTGCAATAACCATAACACTTTTTTTCTTTTAACTTTTTTCCTTAATAGCTCTCTGGCAATTCATCTCTGGCCATTCATTTTTGGATGACTGTAGATGTATGACATGTATTCAGCCTATGTTTCCGTAGAGGGTAGGCTACACCATAGGCTTTCTTGAGAATAAAACACTTCACAGATGCTAATTATCACCAGCCTCCACAACCGTGAGGATCTAATGGAAAACGATCTTTCGCCTTTTTTGCTTTCTATTGTAAAAACCAACTGTTTAACAAGTGGCCGGCATCTCTCGGTCAATATTTAATATTAACATTTTGAAGCTATTTCTAACTATTGTAACTATGCAACCCGACCACTCCAGTTGTAAACAAACGGTGATGTTATATTATGACGTACATGCAAAAACTTAATACAGGCCGTGACTGTAAAAATAAATTTAGTTAGAGCTAATTACTACTACTAAGTGACTGTTGGACTACTCGAGATCTCTATGTACCTGCAATACATTGGAAAAATAAGGCGTTTAAGAAGAGTTTGTGTATGAGGGTGGTGCTTGTTTTGTCTCTACATCACTACTGGTGTGGTAGCACAAGCCATATACTGTAGGCACTGGTCCAGATTGTATGTATGTGTGCACCTGTTTCATCATTACTAGAGACATACTGTAAGATGCATGATCTCATCCAGCAAAGAAAGGCAGGGAAATAGGACAGATTTACTGTGTTTGCTGGGAACACGCATACAAATATTGCCTACCAGAAGAACTGAATTTGTTTATTATGTTACTGTAAGCTGGCCAGCAAACATGCAGAATCAGGTGTCAAATTTGCCTAGATTCATGCTTCATCTCAGGATAGCTTTCAAGAGGATTTTTTTTTCTCACAGTGTAGCTCAGGATTCAACCATTAGCAGAGCACTTTACATGCCTTAGAGTGCACCAAATACCTCTGCGTGACTCGACAATGTAATCTTGTTCAGAGCCAAGGTAAAGGGAAAAAATACAGTCCCTTATGGATGTTTTCATGATCAGCTGCTAAAGGCCTTCCAAGAACCTCTCAAAGGGACATCTCTCTCAAGCCTTCCTTTTGGTGGACAAGATCACACGAGGGCCTGCCTCAAGGTCAGGGAGAGGGGAATTATGGGGTGTGTTTTTCACATTCTTGTTTGCTGAGAGACCCGCGATGACCCGACCAAAGAACGTCGCCAGGATCATTCCTCTTTGCATTAAAGTATTTATCAGCTTAGCTGACACCCTTAATCCATAGCAACTCATTTTTCCTCTACCATCGTGCATTTAAGACACTCACTCACACACATAAACACACACACACTGTGAGTGTGTATACACACACAAACAGACACATCTACTGTATACACTACAAGGAGTGGAAATATTGTCAATAGATAATATTGTTAATAGATGACACATGCCAACAGACCCAGACAACTTCAACAAATAATCATAATATTCAATATATGAGTCAGTTATATAACAGCAGTCCGTCTGCTTTGGTCTAAAACTAGTAAACCAGCTACCTAGGCACACAGTCTCGTAAATGGCAACAGTACAGCACAGGTGGCACTGATAAAAAGCTGTCTGGTGTCTTTCGGCGATATAGTCAGTGACATCGTGGTGTGAAGGCTTTTCTCACATTTTTGCAGGGTTTCTGGCCCACACCGCAGAACAATATAATAGCCTGTATGACTGCTTGAAATGGCAGCAGTATTTATCTTTTACAATAAATGGGAGATGATCCCAAAACTGTTTATCAATGACCCAAGTAATTGGCAAATCATTGTATACCCTAAGCTAATGGTAGTTTTGTCTATTTGTCTGTGTACATAGTAAGTATAAGCATAGTGTATGTATAAAATGCAGGGCATTATTTTTTATTTACCTCTGGGTTGTAAACAGGTGCTGAATGAGCCAATTTCTCTACGGCTTGCTTGAGCTGACTTGTCAACTGATGCATATTTAGAACAATACCTAACCGGCAAAGCTAATTTCAATTGCAAATTGACACTGAAACGGAACACATGAATGATTTTTCTCCATTGTGTTAATGTTTTCGAGTTGAATTCCTGCAGGAGCTAATGAAGATGAAAAATTATCCACAACTGTGTGCAAGTGTGTGTGTGTGTGTGTGTGTATGTGTGTGTGTGAGGGAGATAGAGAGAGATATAATTATATTCTGTAATGCAAACTGTATTGAAGATGTATTGAGTACACCATATGTGTGTATGTGTGTGCACGTTAGCTAGTTTTCCTGACTGGTGGGAATGTGTGTCTGCATGCGTGCGCAAGCGCCTCCTCGCCTAATCCGTGTTAATGTCTCAATCAGACTCTGTACAGACAGGCTGCTGTGGTTTTAGCCCATGGGTTCAGGAAATCAATCTAGGGCACCCACGTTCGTTTGCCCCAGCTTCAACGAGCAGGATTACCCGACAACGCTCCTGAACTCCCTCTCATTAAACACACATATAACATCAGACCAGGTTCAGTCACCAGCATTGTGTGCATTTAAAACAAAATCACATAACAATGCATCTCTGAAAAAAAAACTACAAAAATTGATCCATCAAGTGCCACAAGCCTTTTTAGGAATTGACAACACCAACAATACCTCACCCTAGTATGCCAATGATCATGAATAAAATCGTTGATGTTGCTACATTTGGGGCAACCTATTGATATGTAGTTCACAAGCCAAGCTCGATTTGTAAACAGACAGACGACGATGCCGGGTAAAACCTCTGTCTGTCTAGTTAAATAAAGTGTAAGCAATCATTGGCCGGCCGACAAATCCCTGTATGGGGATGGGAGGGGGAGGTGGGCAGTGGGAGAGGCACATTTTGATTGCTGTACAAAATGTACTGAACATGGACAGTATTTTTTAATTAAAAAAAAAAAACATGCATTTGCTAGATATTTAATCCATCATGATATATTTATATGCTTTAATGAGGTGGAGTAATATTCATACAATACACCTTGCATATGACACAAAGGCATATAATTGCCCTGTCATAAAGAGAGGCTTGCTAAAGCTCCTTTCGTAGGCCTAGCATGACATGGAGGTCAAAAAACTGCCCCTCAAAGAGGTGTTTTGTCTACCACCTTGATTGAACCATTGAGCACATGCCTCAAAGCCATTCATTTCAGCAGCAGAGCCTGGGAGCTTTATGTGCTATCGCGATTAATATCACCACACTGACACCAGGGTTGGACGGACACCCTGATCATGCAGTGTAGTGATGATGTCACCCTGTTGTCTCAGCTCCCTCACCAATCCAAACCACAGCACTGCGCAGTAATCTGTACAGACAGACAGGAGGGGTGCATGTGGTTGTTTGGCTGTGCAGCCCGACCAGGCAAACAAAAGGCTTCCGATTACCTGCCTCTGAAATCCTGAACAGTATGGCAGCCCACGGACAGGGCTGAAGCTACTGTAATGGCTACAACACGAAAACAAGCAGTGGGAAGGGGGTTGTTTGTCTGTGTGTGTGTCTCCGTGTGTGTGTGTATCTGTGTGTGTGTGTGTTGTTATGTGTGTGTGTGTGTGTGTGTGTGTCTTTGGGGGGGAAAGAATAGATATGTGCTGTGTGGCATAATTAAATCAGCCTTTTCATGCATGGCTGATGCAGCACATGGAATTGAACGTGCCACACCCCAAGCCCCACCCCCATTTCCATCTCCCCCTTTTTGCGCTACGTCACCATGCACCCTTTCTGCCCGAAAGGCTTGTGTGACGCACCAAAAGCCCCTCAGCCATGCATAACAAGATGTGGCATTCAGGATTCCCCCCCTCCACCCCCAGTTTTCTAAAAATAGCCTTCCATTTATCTTTTTTTTCCCTCATTCTTTTCTTTCATGAGAGGCTCACCTCACCTCACACTCACACACAAATAGCCCAAAAAAAAAAAAAAACCTGTGTACAGAAAGAACTCCCCGAACTTCCCAAGGGGCATCTCTGTGCTACAATTGTTGTTGAATGATCACGAGCATAACGTTTTGAATAAATCTCTCTCTCTCTCTCTCTCTCTCTCTCTCTCTCTCTCTCTCTCTCTCTCTGTGCTGTGTTCCTATGATGGACATAGGGGAAAAATGCATGTTATTGGGAAATACGGTCCTGATGTGAGTGGCAATTACCTGGTATAGTGCCTGCTCTCCCGCTTCCTATCTATCTGGAATGGTATCACACTGAGTATGGCTCATTGAATGGAGTAATTGTTTTGCTAAGTGTTGTCGTTGTTGGCCATGCGGACGCACTATAAACAGCCAAGTCTTTTTCCCTCTCAAGTGTAACGTGTGGGTGGAATTTTAGATATTTATTTGTTTATTTTTGTATTCACAATATTTATCTTCTTAAAGGATGGCTAAAATGTCCCTCGTTATTATGTTTCCGGAACATGCACTGTCTGTGTCTATGCGTCCTTTTTAATAGGAAAAAATGTAAGAATTATAATATATATTTTTGAGATGCGTGCATAGACACACATACAAATACAAAAATGTGGATCCGATGTGCAGAAAAGACATGTATAAAATGCCTATCAGACATGATATACAGTCAAATATTAGTAAAATAGCTCATGACAGCTGTACATGTGTACATATTCATGCAAAGGCAAGGTCCGCTGACAGGGCCTTATTTGAGTGGTTGACAATGACCGTTCCCAACTTGGAATGGGGGAAAGATCTTGTGTGATTTGACCTTTGGTTAAAGTAGATTCGCTGTGTGCTGCTGGCATGCTCTCCTCACGTGCCTCCTTCGCAACACAAATGTGTGTGGACGTCGCTGCTCGCCTTCAGCTGCCCGCTGCCACGGGCGCCTGTATATCTGCCATCTCTCCACGCTCCTCTCCTGCTCACTCTCTCGTTCTGCCTGCCTGCCTGTCTGTCTGTCTGCCTGCCTGCCTGCCTGTCTGTCTGCCTGACTGTCTGACTTTTTCTCTCTCACTCCTTTCTGACTGACTCTTTCCCTTTCTTGACCGACCCATCCATCTTAACCTTGTTTCCTTTATCTTGGTCTCTCTCTCTGTCTCTCTCTCACACACACACACACACACACACACTTCTCTCTTTCTTCTGTCTATCCTTTGCTTTGTTATCTCACTTTCCCTTGTTGGTGCTGTCTTTTGTCTCCGGTCCTCTATGCCTCCTCTGATCAGATGGTCTCTTTTTTAGTCTCTTACTTTATCTCATTGTATCTAACTCTCTACCCCCCCCCTTCTCTCTCTCCCACTTTATCTATCTCTCTCTCTCTCTCTCTCTCTCTCTCTCCCACTTTGTCTGTCTGTCTGTCTCTCTCTCTCTCTCTTTCTCAGAGCATCTCAGGCCTGTAGTCCTGTGTTGGCTGCCCTTGTGTCCTATTTCATTATCGCCGGAGATGAAAAGCCCTTCAATAAAGAAGCGGGCGCGTGTAACCAGAGGGTGGGGGTGAGGGTGGTGAGGGTGGTGGGGGTGAGGGTGGTGGGGTGGTGGGGGTGAGGGTGAGGTGGTGGGGGGAGGGGTGGTGAGGGTGGTGGGGTGAGGGTGGTGAGGGTGGTGGGGGTGAGGGGTGAGGGTGGTGGGGGTGAGGGTGGTGGGGGTGGGGGTGGTGGGGGTAAGGGTTAGGGTGGTGGGGGTGAGGGTGGTGGGGGTAAGGGTTAGGGTGGTGGGGGTGAGGGTGGTGGGGGTGAGGGTGAGGGTGGTGGGGGTGGTGGGGGTAAGGGTTAGGGTGGTGGGGGTGAGGGTGGTGGGGGTGGGGGTGGGGGTGATCTTGTCAGGGGGAGTTGGTCAGACGGGGAAACGGAAAACCTCTCCCTCTCTCTCGCTTTTCTCTCCCTCTCTTCTCTGGTTCCGTCGCTCCTAGACGCCCTACTGTCTGTGCTCAAGCAGGCGCGCCACGCGTCGCCCCTCCGACGCCGAAAGAGTGATGGCTCGACCTGAGATGGGCGAGATGATGGGCCGACGGAAAAAAGCTTGGTGGCATGAGGTGGTGTGGAATGGAGAGACAAGGCGGAGAAGGAGGCGGAGGTGGAGGCGGCGAGGTGTGGAGTAAGCCTCCACAATGGTGTGCCAACCCTTTTGTGCCACCGCATTCTTTTGTCGTGCATTCCGTGACGGGTCATATTACGGCCACACGCATATACACACATGAATATCACCAGACAGTCCCTGTTGGGGCTTTGTGAAATGTCTTGTTTGTGAATGGACAGATATGTGATGCAAGCTTTCTCCCTTTTCCTCAATCCCCCTCTCTCTCACACACACACACACACTTTCTCTCTCTGTTTGGAATATGAAATACCTCTGTTGTTCAACCTTCTGAACAGAGTGAACTTATTCTTCCAAGGCCACAAAGATCAAGAAGAGTGTCAAATATGCTAGAATAACCCTGCTGTTCCTCTTTTTACTTTTTCTTTCTAACTTATCTTTTGAAGTAATGATCTCTGATGTAGAAATTGATGGAGAAACAAATTAGCTGTGTGTCAGGTTAGGATTACGGTTTTGTGACAAGGTTCCTCTTTTTCCCCGGGTGAGAGCGGGAGAGACAGACAGAAAGAGAGAGAGAGAGAGAGAGAGGGAGCCCGACGCATCTCATATTTACCTCATTCCCTCCACCGCACACCTGATCAGCACTAAGCTCCAGGTGACGCTTCAGCGGAAGGCAGTGGCAGCGGAGCGACAGAACAGGGAATCGATGGAGCCTTTTTTTCTTCTTTCTTTCTTCTAGACAGCTGTAGGTAGTAAGCAGTGTGTGTGTATACGTGTATGCGTATGTGTGTGTGTGTGTGTGTGTGTGTGTGTGTGTCTATGCGTGTGCGTGCGTGTATGAGTGCGTATGCATGTGTGTGTGTGTGTGTGTGTGTGTGTGTGTGTGTGTGTCTATGCGTGTGCGTGCGTGTATGAGTGCGTATGCATGTGTGTGTGTGTGTGTGTGTATTTGGAGGCGAATTGGGGTGTCGGGTCGGAGAAGAGCATCGGATACAGCCTCACAAAACCACAACCGTGTCCGGCACGGGGGCCGTGAAACACAAGCTGACCGCTCGCTCACGGACCCGCTTCCTCCACAATGTGGCTGCTTAGATACCGCTTTGTTCTCTGCCGTCCTGTGTCTTTGTTTCGTCCAACCCTCCCTCCCTCCTGCCATTTATGTCTCCCTCCAGGCCCTTCCCTACTCCTTATTTATTCATTTCTTTATTTGTTGTGCACCTCTCAAAAAGAAAAAAAAGCCAGCTGACCTTAAGTCCCGGGAACAGCCTGGCTAGTGACTCACCTACCCCAAAATAACGTAACAGAGAGGTCAGAATGGCTAAACCATGACCGTGCTGCTGGAGGCATTTTTACAATTCCTAATTGTTAAAGGCTCAGTTTTTAGTTCGGGCAAATGTAATTTCAACTGTCAATCACACTAAAACCCCTCTCTTCCATGCTCCCGAAAGAATGTGTTGATTGGCTGAAATAGTATGTGGCTCAGCCCAAGAATGTTTGTTTCTCATGCATAAAACCTGGAATGTTGATAAACACCGACGTTTTTTGAGCACACACAAAATATAGACAGCTAGAGGGAAACAAGGTTCTATGAGAGTGCAAAGATGGCACAAAACATTTCAAAACCTGATGTACCGTTTCCGAAACCTGAAGTACCTTTTTGTTTTTATATTAAAATCATGACCATAGGTCCATGTACTATATACAGTATCTCTGTTCTCTGGGTAGATCTTTGCTCCCCCCCTTGCCTCTCTCTGTCTTTCTATCTCTCTCTCTCTCTCTCTCTCTCTCTCTCTCTCTCTCTCTCTCTCTCTCTCTCACACACGCACACACACACACAGACACATACACATACACACACCCACTAGAACAATGCCCATTTAATCCCTCCTGGCTGACCAATATGTCCTGTGGTGGGATTTAAGCCTGCAATTATGCAAGGGCTCCATACATTACAGAGACATAGGGTAAAGAATGCTCTATCTTCCCCAAGGGTAACACAGGAGCCTCAGAGTAGGTGACACTAAAATATGCCCACGATAAAGATGGAGGTGGTTATTTCTTTGTGGTTCTGATCAGAAAATGTAAATTAATTTACAGTAAGATGGCAGATGTGCAGCATTATACGTAGATGCCAATCATTTTAAGAACACTGTCAAACTACTCAATCTTATCAAAACACCAATGGCTTCTCCTTAATGCTTAATTATACACTAATGAGGACACGAAGGGTAAACAAGGCACCTTACCTCAAAGCAATCGTGTCGACATATAGACTTCTCACTCATATTAACAACACTAACTGTCTCTACAGTATGTAGTATTATAGTACAAGCCATGTGAGAGTTTATCCCGTAGGTTGTTTGAGGGTCTGGGAGCTATGTGATTTTGGCTTTGCACATGGCAGGACTGGACTTCATTTTAAGAACACCATGGGTCTGGCTCATTTAGCAAGCTAGCATATTGCAATTCTGTGCATGCCAAAGGCAGTAGGGGAGGGAGGGGGGGACATAACTCAAGTGCTGTTTATGATATGTACAAAGGGCTGGCAAAGGAGGGTTCTCCGCGCTTCTGTCAAACAATCCGGTGCAACCAGGCCAGGACAGATATTTCAGAGAGAAGGAGGGACGCCGGTGCAGCTCAGATGTCTTCTTAATTTTCAATTTATTTAGTACAAGGTGCAAAACATACGACTAACGTTTCGATGTAGTCACAAGGACTCTGATGAAGATGTGACTACATCGAAACGTTAGTCGATGTTTTGCACCTTTGTACTAAATAAAAATTGAAAATTAAGAAGACATCTGAGCTGCACCGGCGTCCCCCTCCTTCTCTATGTACAAAGGGCTGTTTGTTGTGCTTGTCTGCCTGTCAAAGCTCTCTTGGGAAGCGGGAGGTAGGAGAGTGTGTCTGATTCTGTACGAGACAGAATTATAATTCCTTGGCACCGTGCTGAGACTGGCATACCAGATTCAAGCCACATCTGGCCCAGATCTGTGATCTGAAGTCTGGAGCTGTCTGTGATCTCTCTCTCTCTCTCTCTCTCTCTCTCTCTCTCTCTCTCTACTTAGGGTTCCTCTGATCAGGCTGATGCGTTTGACGCTCAACAACAGGTCCTCCCTCTCGTCGGCTCTTCCGAGACATGTATTCGTTTTAGCCTTGTTTGCTCTCACCACACTTCTTTGTCCCTTGGTTGCCAAGTGAATGAAAGAAACACCAAAGAGACAAACTCCCTCCAAATCCCGCAAGCACACACTCGCCGACTGGCCCTCCGTCTGACTGCCTGCCTGCCTGGCGGCCGCACATCATGCGCATATGAGCAAATATCCCTGAGGTGGTGTGGCCGCAAAACAGATTACAGCAACGTCGTTCCGCACTAGTCAACCTCTTAGTCAGCCACAACCTTTTCGCTGATGATGGCGTTTGAAATTCAAATTATGTGTGCGCTGGAGGCCAACCATGCCAAACCTCCATGAAGGCAGCAAGAGTGTGTGTATATGTGTGTGTCTGTGTGTCTGTGTCTGTGTGGGAAGAGTGTGTGAGCTGAAGGATGGAGATGGGCAGGTGGCAGGAGGTGCTGAGTGCAAAAAAAAAAAAAAGTCACTTGGCGACGGCATCACCTTGGCTTTGCAAACTCTCCCTCTCTCTGTCTGTCTTTCCCTCTCTTTTTCTCTCTCTCATTCTTTATTAACTATTTCAAATCCTGCACCACTTCACCACATACATACAGTACATACATACACACAGATTGGAGTTTAAACATCTACATGTGAAAGGGCTGGCTCACTTGGGCTTGTTCTCGGCGTGTGATAATGAAAGGGTTTCAGCCTGCCTGCTTCTCGGTGGGCTGTAGGTCTATGGCAGAGGGGATATGGAGGTTCCTTTCAGAATGGCTTATGTAACCTAATTGTTTTGCCCTGGAGAGGAGCAGTTATCTTAAAAAAAAAAAAACTCTGCATACACACACATGCATAGACACACACACACGCGCACACACACACACACACACAAACACACACAGAGCGAGTGCATCACGAGGACCTGAATTAATCAAATATATGTTAGCTCTGCTGAGCATGCATGCTAATTAGGAGCAGCGTCTCCTTGCCATCTCTTGCTGCCCATATGGCCTGTAACATGCACATAGCTGCGCTGTGCTTGACTAATTTTCATTCCTATTCCTCACTGTGTTTGTGTTCAAAATTATCCCAATGGATTGCAGATAACAAGTTTGTTTTGTTTCATTAAAGGTGCAGTCTCTGATTCTAATCCAATACATTTTATTTTAGCGAACTGCCCTCAATGTTTCTCGTGGTTACAAAGGCAGAGATTTTGATAAATGAAGCCATTCGTTTTAGCATTTTTTTGCCTTTGCTTTTCATTTCATGGTACGATAGCCTTCAGAAGAAAAATAATAGTCTGGGTTAATAATAGTCTGGGAGTTATGAGGATGCATTCTATTATGTGTCTACTTGACATTACCAGGAAAAAACAACAGATGGAGGACTTGTTTTGGCAAGCTTTCCTATTCATAAATAGTCTTAGAGTCTGAGCTATTGATTAAAGCATGCTTTAAGAAAGCTCTTCCTTTGACCAAAGACATAATAAAAGCTCAAGTGAACGTAAAGCAGAGAAGAGTATAACTATTGCTATCCATTATTGAATTTATAGCTCTCGTTTTATTCTGCAGTTTACTTCATTTAGGTTTAATTAAGTTTTAAATTACTACGCTCTCACGTTACTGCAGGATGCCAGTCAGTAGCCAGTCAGCCAGTCAAGTCAAGTAGACTTAAGTTCTCATAATGGCTTCCTTCAACTCAAACGGATTAGATTTCACTGGGACCATAAACTCAGGAATACATGCGACAGAACAACTTTATTTCCACAGTGTCCACACTGTGGTGCAGTGTGTCAACATCAAAGGCATATTTAGTTTGCGGCTCCCTATATAGACTCCAGTGCATAATCCCTCCAGTTTAGAGCACATCAGTGAGTGTGCTTCATTAGCCTGTTAATTTAGCCCGTGGTACAGAACATGAGTGTGTGCCTCGTCACACGCATAGCATAGCTCGTCGCTTTGCCCATAGGCTCTCGGGGGCCCGTGCTACCACACAACTTAAAGGAGAACTCCGGTGATTTTTCACATAGATCTCCATTTCTCAACGTCCTTATCAGGCAAGTACCTCCACTCGGCGGCCATATTGCAACACTTTTTGGGCACTTATCGTGCATCTATTTCGGCAGAAATGCGTGTGCGTAAGCCTTCACGACACTAATCTTGCTCCAGCAGCGAGATCACAACAGATGATTGGCACGATGTCTTCACAGCACACCACTTGATTGGCTCAATGTATTTTACAACACACCACATGATTGGCTCAATGTATTCACATGTCGACGTTTTGCGCCCCCCCAAAAAAAAAGTAACTAAGTAACTTTTACTTAAAGTACATTTTAAATGAACTACTTTTTACTTTTACTTCAGTACATTTTCAGATCGGTATTTTAACTTGTACTTGAATAATATTTCATCAAGGTATTGGTACTTTTACTTGAGTACAATATTTTCGTACTTTTTCCACCTCTGGCCTCGTCACACGCATAGCATAGCTCGTCGCTTTGCCCATAGGCTCTCGGGGGGCCCGTGCGGCCACACATATGGTGCAGAAAGAGACGTATTGAGAGGAATTATGGCTGTAATGGCATTATTTATTAATCTGCCATAGCTGTGTAAATACCCTGGAATGCTAGCGTTAGTGTAGCATCCCACTCCTCCTCCCTTCTTAGAGGCCTCTGGTATGACATAGAAAACATCCAAATTGTCTTTTGATTTTTTTTCTAAGGAGTCATTTTTAGTGTCACTTGTCAAAAATCCTTCTCTAATCTCTTGTGCATTCAGCTGACCTTAATAAATTGAATCATTTTTCTCTCCCTCCAGCCTCAGTTGTGATGAGTTCATACACTGCAATTTTTTTTCACATCCAACACAACGGAACGGGACATGTTTTTAGACCGTCACCACATCCTGAAATCGCTGCCTTAACAGTTGTACCCTTGCCCAAGGGTTTTGAATATATTAATTTAGTAACCCCCCTCCCCCCCATGCACACACACACACACACACACACACACACACACACACATCCCTGTCATGCTCAGAGGCCTGAATGTTCCACACTACCCCAACATGATTGGGATTAATTGATTAAGTAAATAGGCTAATTTATGGTTATGACATTTGACACGTTCTGTCATTTTCACTTGACCCCTTTGAGCTGTACTGTCAAACCACCAGCCAAAACCCCATAATGCTCTTTGATATTGAGCCTTTGCCTTTGCCAAAGTGTAGGAACACTCACAACACACATAAGGCACACACACGCTTCAGCTTTTGCATGGGCAGAAGTGAAGTAGCACTTGCATCACATGGCAGGTACATACGTAGGTGTGCAGTGCACGCATGGTTAGAATGCTTACATGGAGTTCTAGCCACAGATCACATGGAAGGCCCATACGTAGGTGTGTATGCCTGGGTAGAATGCATACGTACTGTAGGTGTGTATGCCTGGGTAGAATGCATACGTACTGTAGGTGTGTATGCCTGGGTAGAATGCATACGTACTGTAGGTGTGTATGCCTGGGTGCAATGCGTTCATGTTGTGGCTTTTGCGTTTATGTTGTGGCTTTTGTGTTTGTGTTGTGGCTTTTGCGTTTGGTTGATTTGTCTGGGCCACCGTACTCTCGCCCCAGTAAGGTACATGTTTGTTTAGTTGTGTGTGCAGAGTGGATGGCTGTGCCTCAGTGGTGGAACAGAGGGATGTTTGGAGGGGACGAGATGAAGTGTGTGACTCAGCACGGGAGTGGGGCGGCACTCCCAGCAGATCACCACTTCCCTCTCTCTCTCTCTCTCTCTCTCTCTCTCTCTCTCTCTCTCTCTCTCTCGCACACACACACACACACACACAAACACACACGCACATACACACAAACACACACACACATGCACGCACTCCATTGTAACAGTCCTGAGAGAAGTCTCACATGCATCTCTCACACACCACATTCTCATGTCAGTGCTCCATACCCAGCACTGACCACACAGTTTTAAACGGAGAGGATGCACACAATCCTGTGTGTGTGTGTGTGTGTGTGTGTGTGTGTGTGTGTGCGCATGTGTGCCTTTTATGTGCGTGGGTGACATCACCCACACAGTGTTAACTGTGGACAAGTGTCAGTCCTGCTGTCAAGCGCACCTCACCAAAATAGATGTGCCACCATTTCAGAGCTGTGACAGTACTCAAGGGAATCAAAGACATTCATTGGTAAATGTAATGACATTCTTTAGAGTTATAATATAGTTATAATATACTCTGCATATACCGGTATGCATACTCTGTGTATATATATATATATATATATATATAATCTGTGCAATGTGCTCTTCCTTAATTCACATTAAATCCCGTCTGCCTTTATGTTCATTTCAGTTATTCGCTCCTGAAGGATGGCACGTGCTGTCCGAGTCCTTAAATGTAAATGGGACCAAAGAAAAAAAGCCTCAGCAAGCTGCACCGAGTGCCCCCAGCTCCCCCAACCCTCAACCCCACTCGGCGCATGCACAGCAAGTTGAGGCCGAGGCTGTGACTTTCTTCTGCAGTCATTCTGACATTGACGTCAGTGACTAACAAGCTGTCTCGTGTTGTTCCAAGCATCCCAGGCTGCAGTCACTGCATGCATTAGTCACTGTTAAGGCATCCTGGAGCTTAGGCGTATTCCAGAGCCCTATCACTCTCTCTCTGTCTCTGTCTCTCTCTCTCTCTCTCAGCCTTCACATGCCATCTCAGTAAGAGACGGCAGACTCGTCACACAGCTGAAAAGTCTGTGAACACAGGCTGGCATCTGTTATTATTATCGCACTTACCCCTATAGAGCGCATACAGCCCATGGAGTATGGTGATGTGTAGGCCCCTCAGTCGTTCACGAATCCTGAGATTCATGTTCCTCCAATCTCCCTCATTCCCTTAGTGTGAGTGTGGCTGTTAGTTGTTTGTTACATAAGCTTAAATGGGAACTTTGACCTTACTTCTCATCCTGAATATTACAAATGCAGGTGGTGCAATGCCACACACTTGATTGATTTTTTTTTTGTGTTTTTTTTTTTTTTTAAACATTTTATACTCTCCCAGCTCGGCAAATCTCTCAAAACTTGCTTAGAGTCATCTCTAAACCGGCAGTGACCTTGCGAACAAGACCTCTTTTCAAACCAGATGTCTTCAACTATCTTACTAACTATCTTTTTAGACTCTCTCTCTATCTAGCTCTAATGTCAAGGTCAAACATGAGTTCTGTCCATGGACAGACTGACTTGAATTCTGTGGGTTTTTCTTCAGTTCAAAAGTTCCTCAGCTTTTCTTTAAAAGGCAGTGGGAGGAATAACTTTGGGCCGGTGGAGACTGTCCTTACGTAATAGGGGCCATGCTTTGGTGGCTCCCAGCCCCAATGGGGCCACAGACAGAGGTCAGAGAGAAGGCGTCCACAGCCTGGCCACCTGACCAAGAGGAGTCCCTTTTAAACTAAGGCTTACGCAAGAGGGAAGAGCCACAGAGATTAGAACAAAGACAACACCTAAGATGCATTCAATTTAGGGGAGTCTTTGATGAAGAAGTGAACCTGACCTGGAGCAAAAAAGCTACAGTTGTGGCTCAGGCTTCCGTCAACGAGCCAATGTCCTTTTCATATACTTCTGCCATCATGGTTTGTTTGTTGGTTTGGCAGAAGGATTACAGAATAACTACAGGCTGATTTTTTCATGAAACTTCGGCGGAAGGGTGTAGTAGATAGATAGATAGATAGATAGATAGATAGATAGATACTTTATTGATCCCCAAGGGGAAATTCAAGAGAGTGTGGGCCAAGGAAGAACCCATCCAATTTGGAATAGATATGAGTCACTGGGTTGATGCAAAAAAAAAAAAAAAATCATTAACATTGTGAAATATGGTATTTAGCTTAGGCAGAGGCCTGCACTCTCTACGCACTTCTAGCTCCAAGAATAAATTACAATTTTTGGAACACTTTGTGCTAACTCAAATCTACAAAGAGATGTAGTCTTCACCATCTAAGATGTTATGTTTTTACAATCACTGCATTTTCCCAAGGTCTTTGCAAGATATGTCTTACCACTGAATTCACTGTAGTTGAGTTCATTATTATGATTAGTAATATACAAAATATAACTATTTACACATGTGCAGTGTAGCTCACTTCTCAGTTGATTGGGGTGTGTTGTTTATAACAATAAATTAAATATTTAATCATCAACCCTTGCAAGCTGTCACACGCGCAGTGTGACATCTTTTTGTCACTCTTAACGAGACTTCCCCCTAATCTTTTTTGCATTGCAATCCCCCCACCCCCTGCGACTGACTGTGACAGACCCTGCATCCTATCCCTGCAATTAGTATTAGTTGATTAGCCATGCTTCCACCTCCTTGATTACAGTATTAAACCCTCTACATTTGGTGCCCATTAGTGTTAATGAAGTTTTTTTTTTTCTTTTAAAGTTATTTATTTATTTATTTATTTATTTTTATTTAGTTATTTTTTGTATCTGTGATGGGGAAGTTTGTTAATCTGCACAAGTCTGTTGACAGGATTAGCTAGACCATTTTAATGAGGGAGTCTTGGCGAGGAGGGAGGGCTTAGCATCGCCTCTGGCCCAAATGCCACCATCGGCCATGCATGTACTATAAAAACAACAGCGCACACTGGTTAAAAGACTTATTTATTTCTCCAGCTCATGCATTTGTTTGGTAGTCGTGTGGCACTGTCGAGTACTGTTCAGGCCATTTGTCCGGAAAAGTACTGCTGCTGCAGTGGTAGCTTGGGCCAAGTGAGTTCAGATTTATTCTGTGTGTAACCCTGAGGACCTGCATGTGGTCTTTAGCAGGTCAGACCACTGCTCTCTCATGGTGCTACATGATTTTGGCCTTAGCATAGCCAAATGTCAGTCAGAGTTTAATTTATTTACTATTATTAAATGCATGCAAATTGCAGCCTAATGGGTATTGATGGGTATTGATACCCAGTGAGAGTTTTTGTTGTTGTTATTGTCCAGAGATGTCTTTTTTTCTGAAAGGAAAACAATGAACACCTCACGTGCAAACTCACATTAACACAGACGCACTTTTAGGCACGCCAAGGTCAAAATGTTCTCTCTACTTGTCAAACAATACAATCAGCACATTTTTTCCCAGTTATAGTCCTCTGAACATTTCCATGATCCGTTGTCTCTTACAGATTGTAGAAGAGTTATCATGGTGAGGTTTATGTGAAATGACAGTCTCTCGTTCGGCCATATGCCAAGATGGGGAAAAAAACCTCACATGCTTCACAAAATGGATGCTCACATTTGACTCCTCATTGGAAACCTACGTTCAGCACTTTATTCAAGTTAATCCTGAGCCCTCACTCTTTTCTTCCTGATGATCTGTCATGTGACAGATTTCCATACAAATCATGTGTTCATCCCTCATACTCTTTTGCATATGTGTGCACAAGTGTGTTGTGTTTCTTTGTATACAGAAAGCACAATACTGTCCACAGACTTTTAATGTCGTTCACGCAAAGTCAACTTCACTGTTCACTTAATCATCCTGAACGTTTGTCACCTCAATTTCTAAGCTGTTTTATATCTTGCTGGCCTGAATTCAGCTAAAATCCAGGGCAGAGCAGTTTACCAGTGAAGCTGGCCTACCACAAATACACCTTCCCCTCTTCCTCCTCCTCCTCTTCCTCTGCCTTCTTTAGATGTAACCTAGTGGCCACTTACATGGCCTGTCATGCTGCATCTGAGATGTCTCAGGAAAAGACCTACCCCAGATCTGCTGGAAAGATTTCTCACAACGGAGCAATGACTGCCAGATATATGAAAATGGGGGGAGGAGGGGGTACAAAACTAATCCTAACCCTATTCAAAGGCCTTGCTACTGCTTTCAAGGTGTGTTAAAAGATAAAGACTACACAAAAAGATTCTGTAAGGCCTTTTCTAAAATTCTGTAAGGCCTTTTCTGAGATTCTGTAAGGCCTTCTCCCCCACAAATCAGTTTCTCACATACTGAACCTGCCAGTAAAGCTGGGTTAAAAGATGGAGAATCAGACAGGGTAGCTCAGGACCCACCCCTGCCTAGTGGCGTTATTCTGTGGGCCGCTTAGCCTCCCCTCCTTACACCCACCTCCCTGTTTTGGTCACTGCCGGTGACTCTCTGTGACTGCAGAGGATAAAGAGGAATCCCCACACACACACACACACACCCATCGCCTTGCCAGAAATTATGGCCATTGGCCGGAGTCCCAGCATCAGTGAAAATCCCACTTTTATCTGCCTAATTGACGTGCTCAGCAGATAACAAGTCGCCACGGCGACGGCAGCGGTGGTGGTGGAGGGAGGTCGGGGTGGTCTACAAGCACATGGATCAGATCGGACAGGGCTGAAGGGGGAAACGTCCGACGAGGTCTCCATTCCACCTACCCCACCTACAACCCCCCCCACGGCCGACAAGATTCATCGGCTTTACGAAGAGCGGTCCAGGAGTCGCTGCCTAAGCCCTTGTGGATGTTTTGAATAGTAGGCCAGTGCAACCACATGGCCAGAAATAAAGTGGCAGCTTTGGAGCAGATGGCATTTGAATACATGTCATGTTTCATTTAAAAAAAAATTAAAAATACAGGGAAAAAAGGATGCTGGTGATGGTCTACCCCTCTTGCCCCCCCCCCCATTCATAAGCTGATGAGGACAATTGTCGCAGGACGAGCATTTTGGGAATTGTATTTCTCTCTCATGTTGTGATTCTAGGTATCAGCGTGTCCGCGGCAGGGATGGGGAGAGAGAGGATTCATAAGTTCAAAAGTTCAGGGAAAGAAAACCACAACAAGGTGAGTTTGGCTGTAAAACTGAAAACTGGATTCCCTCGAGCTTTTCCTCAGACAAGCTCTAAAGTATACTGGACTCATTAGAGGAACGTGAGAGAGCACAGGTTGACGTATATTTAAGTTGAGCTGTTTACACTTCAAGTTCAACTAAAAGAATAACAGCTGTCTGCTCTTTGTCAAAACACACATGTGTACCACATCAAACATACGTTTAATTTAACTAAGGTTAATGAGTTATTCATTATATAAGAGCTATCTGAGCATCAGCTTTGCAAATTAATGATTCATTATCAGGCAGGAAGACAGACAAGCAAAGGTGTGATGGTCTGTCACATGACATCTCACCTGACCAATCAAATCAGAGATAAATATGGCACATATAGTCACGTAATTAGCATCTGCCTCCTGACACAAAAAAACAACCATGTTCCTGATCTTAATAGAAATATGTACCACAACATTTAGAGTGAACATACAAGTCACAAGCTACACAACACAAGGCATCATTAGTGGAGGCAGACAAGATCTCAAGGATGATCAGAACAGCTGTCATGATGAAATTTTTAAGGGCACTTTGCATGATCTAATAATGAAAGACCATGAAAGAAAAGGATTGTGCTTTGTTCAGCTACTCTTTAGATCTCCAATCCCAAATGTCCATGTGTCTGACCTCACCCTCTAAGCACTTTTAGGGAAACTTTGTCGTGTAAATACCAGTGACCTAAGGAGAAAGACTGACACTGTCCTCTGAAGAGGCATGTATTTTGCTCTATATATACACTGTGCCTCTAGAAATATTACAGTCGAGTATTGTGTTTAAAGCCTCCCAGATTTATGTTTCTATGGTACCAACAGTGTTAGTCTTCTAACCCATAGAGCTATCTATAAATAGTCTCTGACCACTCGTGCTGAGTGTTGTCTAGGGTACACATTTGCTGTGTATGGCCCTTAAAGAAAGCTAGCCATCTGGATCCAAACAATCTTAACATAGTCCAAGTAGACTCTTCGAATCGTACAACTAAAAGTGTATTGGGTAAGTGTGTCTTCTTTCAGGATGCTATTTGCCACCAGCCAAGTAGCCAATAAACAGAACTATTCATAGATAGACTGCAAGTATATTTGCTGTCTAATGTTCGACAGCAAATAAATATACCTGCAGTCTGTCCAAATAAATATACCTGTAGTTCTGTCCATTGGCTGGCTGGCTAGATAACTTGCAGGAGGTCAGAGAGAGAAAGAGAGAGATTGGTAGATCAAAAAGAAAATGAGAGCTGTTGAGATAACAGGGTGAAGTACCCATAGGTGCTGCTTGTTGGTTATAGAGAGAGCCTTTAGGCAACTTCAGGTCAACTTAGTTTGAGCAGATGTGCTGTACTTGAGGTCAGCCAACATGCACTAATTAGTGACTCTTCTCTGTGTTTCATTGTTCATTCTTTCGGTCTGAGTCTTATTATTTTTCTTGCTGTTGCCGTCTCTTTTTCTGTTCACGTGTCCTTGCTGTTTAGATTTTATTTAGATAGTAACATCTATCATGGAAATATTGTAATATCCATGATGTTCTTGATGTCACGGTACTTAAAATAAACTAGGCTGAGGTTTATCCCCAGGCATTGTGATGACACGGAGTGTGATGCATCCCCCATCTCTTTCTCGCTACCATCATTGTTGACCTTGTGTTCGCCCTTGATCCCTTGTACACTCTTTATCTCACCTCCCCGCTGTTCCAACCCTCTAGATAATCCCAAGAGTGTGAAAAGACATCACACGGTAAAAAACATCACGAGGCAAAGCGTGCTCGGAAAAAAATAATAATAATCACTCTCCGACCATCCGTATGGAATAACATCTCCATTGTGCTCCAATAACTGCGAACATTAATAGGATACGTCTATCACATTGGCCAGAACGACAACCACAATATTGCCCTACTCGAATTCCACTGCTTTATTCTCTCAGCGCCAGTTCTCCATGACCTTGGCAGAAGACTCCTGCTTATGTTGGCAATCACTCTGGCCCTTTAAAACTGATGGGGGGGATTATTGGGCCTTTTTTTTGGCCCCATCAGTGGGCAAGTAATAGATGGGCTTTTTTGAACCCCACTGAGCGCCTGCACATCAAAACCCGGACTTCAACTGCCATGCCATGACAGGCTGGTCTTAAGCGAATTTGGAAGACAGATCTTCCAAAAACGCCTCTTTGTACTCCTAGTGCATTTCTTCTTTTTATTTCTATTGGGTCTGAATTGCGTAATCAGTTTTCAAACTCTAATGCACATGTGTAATATCCCCTTTGTGAGCACATTTGTAAAATATTTAGGTCTCCTCGATCAGTCAAGCGGAAAGTGGACACTTTCAGCACCGAAGCTACCGCAATGCGCTAACCTCCCTTTTCGTCAGTGTCTCACACTACCTCAGGACACTGACCTCCTGCAAAACCTGTTTTTTCAACCCTTTCACCTCTTGGGAGTCCGACACTAAAAATGGCACAAGCCCTGCTGCCAGCCATATTTTGGGGATTAGTAGCTGGTTAGGAACATGCTGGAACAAACGTGCATCTATCCTCCACCCCCCACCAACTTCATAAGCTCATCGCCCATCTAGGAACAAACACATGGGTACCCTTGCAGCCAAGGCAAGTCCAGAGGCCACACACACACACACACACACACACACATGCAGGCGTGAAGCACCTGCTGTCCAGTATTCAGAGCACCTGTCTGCAACCCTTACAGCTGGGTCCTCCCCTCCCCAGCCAGCAGGGGACGACTGTAAGATAACACCCTCCCCCCTATACACACACACACACACACACACACTACTACTACTACTCCTGGAGATGGGACACCCATGTCAACATTCCAGCCTTCAAAATGAAACCATCCAACTACACCCCCACGCAATGCACACTGGAGGCATCCTTCCATTCATTTGTCAGCCTTCTGACGCTCTCTCAATTGACCTTTCTGTTGGACTCCAACTCTTCACTGACTGATTCCCTACAGATGTACAACTACTCCAGCACAAAACTATGCTTACTGTTCGGTCTTGTCTGCTGTTAGCATACTTTGAACTTATTCAAATAAGTTATCCCAAGGAGATGTTTCCGTAATGACTTCATGATTTCAGTTGGGCCTTCAGGAGAAACCCTCTGCTCATAATTAAATACCAGCATATATTATTATTGTTATGTTTTAATCCACTCATTTCTTACTTACATTAAGTGTGAGGATGTAATATGTATAGTTATACTGAGACCATGCATTCAGTTTACCTTCGGTTGAACAGAGCTTTTACCACATCTGACACCTCACCACAACTATCATGCAGTTACAGTAAAAATGTATGTAGGATATCGTATTACAGTCAAGGTTTAATATCTTGCAAGCTTTCGCAAGGTGCCCTATATAGACACCACCTCAACTGCAAACAATCTAGAGTCTTACTGTGATCACACAAGGGACAAATCCTGTGTGCTCTGTTCAATGTTGTGTTCCACAAATACTGCACTCTGAACTAGTGGAGCGCCTTTAAAAGGCTGTGTGGGCTCTCCACGGAGCCTCTATGTGAGTGGCAGTGGCACTGGGCTTCAAATGGCCTGCTGCCGCTGCTGCTGCTCACAGAAGGCTGGCCTCATTGCCACGGCCTGCCTGACTCAAAGTGACACGGCGGAGGCTGGTAGAGGAGTGGGGGGGGGGTGTGCAAAGGGGACGCGAGTGGACACCGACGTCAAGGAGCATGTCACAGGAGGAAGCACACTTGCCTTAACACGCCTGCGTGCAGCTAGTTAATAGTTCTGGAAGCGCAGAGGCTTTTAGGCTCAGAGGGGAACCCTGGGATAGAGATGGCTGGGGCCAGTGAGGAAACAGTGTGGAGTAGCTACATGATGGGTTTTGATCATTGGGTTTCACGTTAGAATAACATGTATTAGTTTAATTACATCTCCACCTAGGTGCACAACACCAATGCCCACGTTTACTTTAACATAGCAGTCCCATTCCCTATCACCACACTCACACACACACACACACACACACACATGGAAAGTACATCCACACATCAAACACATATTAACATCCAGCCCTCTCACTCTTTCTTGGTCTGGCACACCCATTCACATGCCTAACGCATTGTGTCTCAGGTTCTGATAACTATAGCCTCATCTAATCTTCTATGTAAGACGATCCGTTTCCACTGTGCAGCCATGCGAGCGAGCTACCAAGAAGCTCAGCCCCCCTGCTCTGCCCCTGGCTCCGGCACCTAGCACCTGCTGGCACTTTTCCTATGGCCTCCAGGGACATTCTGGGGTGTAGTGCGATATACAGCCTGCCCTAACGATGCTCTTTTGCCAACCCCATGATTGCTTTGTGTTACCAACTGTGGATTGTAAACAGACAACTTCCAATCGATTATGATCACGCCTGCGGTTTTCTTCCATAACGTTATGCATGTGAATTGTAATATGATAATGACAATTAATCTGATATGCATATGGATCCATTTTTGTCCAGTGCCTCGTCGGAAATGTGAAGGAGTTGCATTGCAAGGTCATCGGAAAACAGGATGCGTTGCTGTTGCGTTTACAAAGTCAGCCTTTTAACCCGAGTCAGTGTCCTTTGACTAGGAGCCGCGTGGTCCTGAAAGGACAGCTCCCCATATAGAAATGTTCCCGCGAACAAAAGTGGACAGATCCTGACACTTTCTACCGAGTTAAGTTTCTCTCTTTCAAACTAAAATAAGTCGTTTGTGGAAGTATAATTATGGTTTCAACACCTACCAAATCAAATAAATAATCAAAAAGTTCATGATATATGCAAATTCGCCACACCAAAATGTAGGGGAGGATGATCTTGACTTCATTACCTGCATAATCAAACAAGACCGTAGATGCGTCCATTCGCTGTGTTTTTTAAAATAGGACATGAATAATTAACAGACATGCAACAGGTTAAAAAGCTTGCTGTGCACTAACCTTTTATTTGCGTGAAGGGTCTTGCTGTGATGAGTTCTTTCACTTTGGATGATTTTACTCTCTATGCATCCTTCGTTTGGTAAGATCCTCCCGTGAACAGTATATTTTGTACGTATCTCTCTGTGTGTCAATAGGGCATTCTCATCACACAGCGTTCACTCCAGAATGCTCTTGTGAAAACAAGGCTGCCATTGAGTCATTTTCATATTTCTTGACAATGTTTTTTTTTCTGTTTAGGTCCGTTTTAAAAAAAAAAAAAGTCCCCTGAAAAAACGCAACACCTTTATGTAGACTAATATCAAGAATATAAATCAGTTCTTTATGAAATAAAGAAAGAATCCATGTAAGGGTAGACGTTCAGGCTATTCACGAACCACGTATATTGTTGATGTTTCTTATATATAAAGTGTGCTCATATTTCAGGTTATAGTTAGAATCACCAGCTTGATATATGACTTCAAAAATATGTACATGTTCTGAAATGTGTTTGTTGCGTGATTTCCAGTAGCCTGATTTACATAAATGATACATTAATAAAATCGAAATGCCCATTATGCAAGTTTTCCAACATGTAGGCCTATATAATTCACTCATTTCAAGGTCGACATGATTTGTTGGTATAGTAGTTAATTTAAGGCCAACAAAACAAATCTGTCAAATGCAACTATCAACCCAATGCTGTAAACTATTCAACTTTTTTTTCATCTAGACAACTATCCATTCACACACCCTATCCATTAGCCTGACCATCCCGCTTTTTCCTGTGATGACATGTAGCATTTAGGCCTATGATGTGTAATGTGCAACATAATTACTAGCCTACGTCCATTTGATTCAATCAGCGCTAGGTAAAATCAGCGGGATTTTAATAAATGTGCTCTTCAAATTAGAAAAAGTATGTGCTGTGCTTAAGTAACAGGGTAGCAAAACTTTCCTGAATCACAATATCGTGTTGATTCTAACATTGTGCAAAAGCCTTTGAACACACAAATGAGTTTTTTTTTTTTTTCAAGGACTGAGTGACTTTCACAGTACCATGATGCCACCATCTACGGGTGGACACCGAGCCCGACACTGAGGGTCTACAAGTCTGTTTCCCTCGTGTCCAGACAAAATGCGTAAAGGGATTTCTTGATGTCCATGCTGCTGTTAGCTTTGATGTTAGTTTTCTCCACAGGCGTGTTTGTTTCGTCGTTGTTCTCCACATCTCCTGTTGACTTCAGAGATGACCTGCTGCCACTGCGTTTCATTTCATCGTTTGGACTCTGGCCGCTGCCGGCGGTATTGTCATCTTTGAGTGATGCTTGATCCTGATCGGTTTCTCGGTGGTAAAAATAGTTAAAGTTGGACACGATGACAGGCACCGGCAAAGCGATGGTCAACACGCCAGCGATGGCACAGAGAGAGCCCACAATTTTACCCCCCACCGTCACGGGTCTCATGTCCCCGTAGCCTACTGTGGTCATAGTCACAACCGCCCACCAGAAGGCATCGGGGATACTGGAGAAGTGAGACTCCGGCTCGTCCGCCTCTGCGAAGAACACGGCGCTCGAGAACAAGATAACTCCTATGAAGAGAAAGAAGATTAAGAGGCCCAGCTCGCGCATGCTGGCCTTTAAAGTCTGGCCCAGAATCTGAAGGCCCTTGGAGTGGCGAGAGAGTTTGAATATTCGAAACACTCGCACCAGCCTTATGACTCTCAAAATGGCCAGAGACATGGATGGCTGACCGTTTTGGTGCTCTTCGCCGTTCTGTTGCTCGGCCAGCTCAGTGCCTACTGTGATGAAGTAAGGCATTATGGACATAATATCAATAATGTTCATGACGGTCTTAGAGAACTCCGCCTTGCTTGGACAGGCGAAAAAGCGCACTATAAGCTCAAACGTGAACCATATCACACAGGTGGTTTCTATGATGAAAAAGGGGTCTGTGAAGGTGAGCGACGGCCGGGCGGCCGTGCTGTTGTCCCCTCTGACAGTGACTGGCAGTTCTCTCTCATCTCGGAACTCTGGTAACGTCTCCAAGCAAAACGTTATGATCGATATTGTGATGACAATCACAGACACAATTGCAATCCCTCGTGCAGGGCTAGAACTCTCGGGGTACTCAAAGATGAGCCATACCTGTTTCTGAAATTCATTTTGTGGCAAGGGTTTCTCCTCCTCTTTGATGTAGCCCTCGTCCTCACGGAAACGCTCCAGTGCCTCCTCCCCCAGTTGATAAAAGCGAATCTCATCGGCAAAGACGTCGATGGACACATTGACGGGTCGCCGAATCTTCCCCCCCGACTGATAGAAATATAGAATCCCATCGAAACTCGGCCTGTTGCGGTCAAAGAAGTACTCGTTCCGAAGTGGATCGAAGTATTTAATTCTCTTATTAGGATCCCCCAGCAAAGTATCTGGGAACTGATTTAAGGTGCCCAACTGTGTTTCGTACCGTAGTCCGGCAATGTTTATAAACACCCTCTCATTGCTATCGTTGTCCATGTCCATGTCCAACATGTCCTCATCAAACAGATGCGGACTATGGTCGGCGCGCAACAGCGCATCCATGGCATTTTCGTTGCAGCCAAAAGTGTTGTTCATGTCGTTAATTTTCCACTTAGTGCTTAGAGGTGGACTGCCCAACGTGTTTGACTCCTTGTAGCCCTCAGTGAACCCTGTCTGGATAAAGCCTGGTTGGGGATGATCCAGCGCGTTTTGGCAGACTTCGCCGGCATTTCCACCGCTCCCTTTTGCGCCGCCGTTTTCAAAACTCACCAAGGCTATCTCCATTCCGAAGCCATTAAATATTCATCTGTGAAAGACCTATGAACTTTGAGGAAAATTATTGTCGTTCACACGAACAGTTCTCTCCACTCAAAACTACTGCGTTCCAGATGAGGCTGCGTGAAATCCGACGTACCGTCTTCCTCCTCACCACTCACAATAATACATACTCAGCGCCTCAAAGCCAGTTCTAGCTCCGTGGTCTGGGCAAAGTAAATACTACCATAAGAGGAGCGAGAAGACCCGGATGAGAAAGTAATGAGTATTCCTGGCATCAACAGAGCTGTTCAACTGCCACTGTCAGGGAATCCTTTGAATGTCTTTCTGTGTCAGGCAATCTGTCATTCTAAACTCACACAGAACTGTGTGTGAGAGAGTCGGGAGAGCGAGAGATAGAGAAAGCAAGAGGAGGGGTGACACCTCCCTCTGAAGAGGCTCAGCATATCTCAGCGCTATTGTTTTGATAGCATTTCATCGTTGGATGTAGGATTTTATAAACTAAAAGTCACGCATTTAATAGCTACAACAATATATATATATATAATTATATAATAATAATAATAATAATAATAATAATAATAATAATAATAATAGTAGTAGTTGTAGTATTAATAATAATCTTACAACCATGGACACTTCAAATGTATTGCTGTATTCTTAGACCTGTCTTTACAATTAAATGTACAGCCTTATTTAAAGGAATGATCTGTGCTCTTTATGCACACTACTCTTTAGATGTCTTATCTAATAAATCCCCAAGTTAGTTCCAGTTTACATACCATGAATAAGGTTGTCATGTGTGCTGAAGTCACACACACACACACACACACACACACTTTGCACACATGGTTGAGTATTATTTAGCCTGGAGAGATGTTGCATCACCAAATGTTTTTGCGTGTCATATCACCATTAGCAAGTCAGGTTTAAGGAGGAAAAGTCCTTACTGACCTCCCTATCTCAATTTTTATCAGTAACTCACTCACTTTCTGCCTTTCGCTCATTCTGAGTGGGTTTGTTGGTAAACCAAATGATCCACATACATGGCAGTCAAATGACTAACTTACATGATTGCCATTTCTAAGAATAGACAGACAGACAGCTGCAGCCTCGACCAATGAGATTTTCTGCAGTGGATTCTACAACTGGGTATTAATATAGTTTACCATACTAAATCTATATATTTGAAATAATGCCCTGCAGAATGAGACATTGATCTCATAGATACAGTCTCTCTCCATCTCTCTGTATGTTTATGCCTGTGTGTGTGTGTATGTGTGTGTGTCTTTATCTCTGTCACTCTTAATCTTTTTTCACATTTTCTCCTTGAATGGATCCTCTTATTCTTCACATGCACTCCTACCCTGGCTGCTTCTTACAGTCTTTGAATGGGTCATGTGACTAAACATCTCCCTGCCATTCTCCTTAATCCCCACCTCTGTGTCATCATTGGATTCAGCTGGAATATAGCCATAGCAACAGCAATCCCTGTGTGGGAACTTAGAGCGGAGAACACATGATTGACAGCGCACAATTTTTTAATTCATGTGGGCGACGAGCTAGGGATGGGAGAAGGGGAGGTCAGGCTGCTGCAAGTAGGGGGGCAGAATAGAACGTGACACCGCAAACGTCTCACAAACGTCACATAACTGTTGACATCCTGTCCTTGATTGACAGGCAATTCCCCACGAGCAAGTTATAAAGGATAGATGATTATGTTCACTCAATTGATTTGTATCTCTATACCTACACAACACACAACAACATTTTCCTGATTTTGACACCTTTTTACCATGAAATGTTTACCATCAAATGACGACACTCACCGTTTAACCCTTAAGGGTATGAGTTTTTGAACATTCTAACATATGATTCTGTTCCGCAACAATTCAAGGTTCTAAAATTCTATGTTGAATTCAATGAACCCAGGTGTTCTTTAGCGCGTTAATTGTCCAACATTCCCGTCACACTGGTGCGACAGTACACCTTTAAGGGTTTAAATCGGACCCTAGGGTTTGTACAAACACAGCCACTGTGCAGGGACCTTATACAGTGTGATGCTTAGTTGTGGTAATGGACCAGACTGGGCCACAGTATGAAACAGAGAGCAAGGCGAAAGGAGAGTAGAAAATATACAGTCAGGGTCATATGAGCAAAAAGAGGGGACAGCTTAAAAACTAAGCCTCTTAGCAGAGCATGCAGTAGTGTGAGAGCACGCTGGAGATAATGGTAACACTTACCATTACAGTAAATGTCCCAGCTGCATAATATTTTACCACAGTTGATAAATATTCATAATAACATTCCTAGAAAACCGTACAAAATTATGAAAAACAGAGACCTTTTTAGCCTTAATCTGACTGTACAGCTTCAAAAGACATATGTTATTAAGTAACAAGTCAAGTTCATGTTTTGTATGAGATATCTTATTTTTTTTATAGTATTTGTATGTAGATAAGGAGAGACTTTGAGCTTGTTAATCTGAATCAGATTCAACTGTATGTAGTTTATAGTACAAATATAATTTATTTAGTAAATTAGTTTTTCAAAAGAGTTTTGATAATGACTGTTTCACCAGAGTATTATATTAGCAATTTTCCATGTGAAATAAACTGATATAGTGTGGATGCTGATAAATATCATGTAGCAGAGTTGTACATGGATTTGCATATGCAAAATCACAAATTAGAGAACCTCTAACGACCCTTCCCACATGAATGGGAAATAGGCAAAATAATGCAATCAGCAATGCTGAGTGAAAGCACTGACCACTATAGTAGTCAACTTCTGCAGCGCTGACTGGTCAACTGATAAACAGGAACCTACATGATCATTCCGTTCACTCAGCTTGACAGTGTCAAGAAGGCACCATGTGTCCCCTGCCTCCCAGGCCCATCATGTCCCAAAATCATCCCCCAATCACATCTCCACCACCCCCCCCCCCCCTCCCTGCCCCCCCACCCCCACCCCGCCCCGCTTCCGCCTGTTTGGAGAGCAATCAGGCCCTGTGGATTGGAAGGAGAGAGTAGGAGCGAGTGAAGTAGAGAGTGCTGAGAACGACAGAGGGAGGATAAGAGAGGGATGGAGGGGTGTGTGTGTGTGTGTGTGTGTGTAGGGTGGGGGGAGGTGGGGAGGGGGTTGGAGCTGCAGCCGGGAGCTCCCAGAGGAGCATCAGGGCAGCGAGCGAGAGGCAGACGCTCCCATGCGGGCCAAGCTGTCCGTGGCGTGCCGGCGCTGCACTGATCACGCTCATTAGCACGCCCGCTAAAGCTAACGCTAATGCTAGCCCCGCCACAGCTGCCGGCTGCTGCCTGTAGTGAGATCCGTATGATACTCTTTCTTCACTACTTTCATTCCAGGCCTATAACTCTCTCGCTCTCTTACTTTTTCTCTCTCTCTCTCTCTCTCTCTCTCTCTAGCAGTCCAGGCCTCTCATTTCTTCTTCTTCCTCTGTATTCCTTCTTATTCCCTCTCTCTCTCTCTCACACACACTCTCTCTCTGTCTCTCCTTCTTTTTCTCACTCTCTCTCTCTCGCTCTCTCTCTCACACACCCACACACACCCAGACCACCTCTAGAAATTGTATTACTGATCAGGTTTCCTTCAGGGAAGCCAGTGGTGCCTGAGTTCTATGGCCCAAGAGGCACCATACTATAGCATCAGTGACTCTGTCCGTTAGGCTTACTTGTGCGTACATATTACACTATTTCTCCTCTGGATCCTGTGCAGTGGCACAGAAGCAAAGGCTTGTTCCGTATGGATGGTGGAGCATTGTGCCCACTGTTGCTGTTTTCACCTTGATTTTATTTATTTATTTATTTAGTTGTCTCTCCTAAGAGTGAACCGGGGGTGGCTAGAAAGGGCCAGGGGACAATGGGCATATGTTTCTCTCCATCTGTCTGAAGTCAGCCATGGTACCCTGTGTGTATGTGGCTGTTTGTGTGTGTGTGTGTGTGTGTGGGTGTGTGAGAGAGAGAGAGCGAGAGAGAAAGAGTGAGAAAAAGAAGGAGAGACAGAGAGAGAGGTGTGTGAGAGAGAGAGAGAGAGAGAGAGAGAGAGAGAGAGTATGTGTGTGTGTTCGCAATCAGGCTCTCACTAACCATTCCTTTTCCCCCTCTAGTTACATAACCCCCCACCCGCACCCCAAAGCCCAGTTCGCTCAGGACTCAGCCTGCGTGGATGCTAACTCAGCGCCAAGCGTGCCATATCAGCGAGAGCGAGATGTGCAGTGCTACATGTGCATGTTTCCGGTGTGTTACACATACACACACACAGACACATATACAACACACACACACACTCACATGCACGCATGCATGCATGCATCGATATACCCCAAGGATTTTGATGCAGCTGAAATGATAAGCAGAGGCGTGCAGTGGAATAGATTTAAATAGGAAATGACATTCATTCATGTTGCCGATGTTAACTGTTCCATTGTTGGGACTGAGACACATTCTTTAGCAAAGTTTGCAGTAATATATTATTTACAGTACATCTCAGTATTTGTTGAAGAAACTACTCTACTCACTGCGTCGGGCCCCAACACAGCTCAAAATTCCTCTTTGAGGAATGGCAATAACTGGACTGGCCTGCAGGATGGATCGCTGTGACTGAATACTTTGCGAAACCTTCGTTTGCCTTTAGGAAACCTGAAATGCATTTACAGGGACATTTTACACACTGTACACACAGATGATTAAAACTAAAAAGCCCCCCCCCCCACCCCCCCACCCCCCGTCCATCTCTGCTCTCCGAGCCCTTTTGTGTCGGCTTTTGTGTCCACTACAGCCCATGTCCGGTTTGTGCCACGCCAGTGAGTTTCTTTTCTGGAATCTTCTATTGAGCTGCTGCACAGATATACAGAGAAATAGCCTTGAAGCACATTATCTGAGGATCGCGACGTGACCAAAATGTAAAAAAAAGGCCATAGAATATGGAAAGAAAGAGAAAGAATGGGTGACGGAGGAGTGAAGAGGAGTGAAAGAAAGGGGGAAGATAATAAAAGAAAAGAGTCAACACTGACATGGAAGAGCTTTTTTACCTTCCACAGCCACTGTATGCCCAAGATCTTTTCCGAAGGAAAGAGCATGACCTATTTAAAAGGGTAAAGTTCCTCTACCCTGCTAGATTAAATGGTGGGGAGGAGTGGGCAGGGGGGATGGGGGGGGGCACGGACATTCTATATTTATCTCATTCTTATCTACTGGGCTGGCTTGATCAAGATAAAGAGAGCTGTGTGCATCTTATTTTGCACGGATTACAGCACACTTGTCCTCAGACCAGGGAGATATGAAACTGCACTAATGCAGCCTGGTAATTGGCCCGTGGGGGGCGATGTGGGGATAGCATGCAATGTCCGTGGCTGTTACGTCTCCAGTTTTCGTGCGGGCGTTACTTTTGTGTTTGTTTACGCACAGAAGCTGACAAGCACACTCTCTCTCTCTTCGCTGTTGTTATTGTGATCAGGGATGTTTTTGTTGTTTACAGTTTAGGCTGGGTACATACGTACAGTATGTGCAAAGAGAGGCCTTTCTGAGATGTTCGTAATGGTGCCTGAGATGTTCGTAATGGTGCCTATGCTCTGTAAACGGCCCGTTTGGTCGGAGCAGTCAGCTCCGATAGATAAATAAAACAGCAGCTCTTTGGAAGACGCATGGAGCATGGCAATTAGGAGAGGGGCCAAATCAGAGGGAACAGATGGGACTATAATTAGGAGTCACAATCACCTCTGATGAACCATTTTGTCAAGGAAGGTTTGGCATTGTTGTCATTAATTGGTAGGATTATTTGCACGCACTTCGTATGAGACTAGCAGGGGGGGTGAAGCTAAAAATACTCCTCAAATGCTTTGGGTGGTTTGTGTTGGTGGTGTGTGTGTTGTTGTGGTACGTGAACACTTAATGCATGTGTATTTGATGATGTGGGAGCATATGCGTATGCCTTTTGTCAAGCTTCTTCATGTGTGTTTGTGTGTGTGCATGCATATATTGCATACATGTTCTAGTTATGTATGAAGACGTGATCGTCCATGCAGTTGTGTGATGGCAGTTGTGCAAGCGTAATGGTGTAAGTGTGTGTCCTGCATGCATAAATGCCTTCACATGCTGTAGGGTACACGCGTATGTGCGTACATGATGATTGGTGGAACAGTGGCTGATAATGTTGGCTGCCTCCCTCGCCTGCTAACACAACTCTCGGTTGGCTCAGGTCTTGTTGGCAATAGCAGAAGGGAGCCGTAACCATAACAACAGGTAACCACTAACAACCGGCATTTATGTTGGCACTGGAGAGAGAAGAGAGAGAGCACTGCTCTAATTACAGTGGAAGAATTCAGTGCCTGGAATCAGCCTTTGCTGGCCGTGGTGGTATCAACAAAAAGCTATTTTTGATGCAAAAGGAGCTGCACCCCCACCCCCCCCTCCCCCGCAAGAAAAATGAAGAATGACTCTTCACTGTTTCACACAAAAGAGATGAAAGCATCTCACAGACAACAAAGAGCACAGCACAGACAACAGGGAGACCCTGCTATTACCACCATCCCGCTGTCACTCCCGCCAGACCCTCTCCAACCCCCAAAAAAAATAAAAAATAACAGGGCAGAATATAAAATGTCTTTGCAAAAAAAAAACAGATGGATGATCTGTCATTACTTTGAAGATCGTCATGCAACAAGCACACACATCAGGCAGAAAGGATGACATGTGAGTGCACTGCCATATGCTGCAAAGAGGAAGAGACAGAGGCGATGGCAGCAAGCTGAGAAGAGTAGCACAACATTACAGGTGTTGCTATCTCATGCTAATTTAGTTGCATGTGGCGGAGATCTGTGAGTCAGCTGGAAAATGGCTAATGATGGCAGTCTATTGTGTTGTTTATTTGTCTGTTTATGTAATTGTGGTATTTATTTATTATTTTGGGTTTTGCTGACTGGACACTGTGCATGGTTTTGAGCGTTGTTGTCCTTTTTTTTTCGTTGAGGAGGGTTATGTCGGGCCACAGATGTGCTGACACAAACCTTTGTGTGTTTGTGTTTGTCCCCCATGTGGGATGTATCTAAGGTAACGTGCCACACCGCTAATCCCAGGAAAGCCCTAGCCGACCAATCACAGTGACGATACAGGAGAGACCCCCTCCCCTTCCTGCTCACTCAACAAAACTTCCATCTTCGACTTTGAACGACAAAAAGAAAGATTGTAAAAATCAAAGCAGCCGGGCGAAAGACCGACTGACTGAGATGGTCATTAACCTAATCCGTGGAAATGACCGATCTGTCCCATGTCATCACAGGTGTTTCCTTTATAAAGGTGATGGAGGATCCTGGACAGCATTTCAGGCTGAATGGCCAATTTCAATAACTCATTGCTGCTAAGTTACCGCACCTCATGTGCATGTCGTGTTCAGACATTTTTAACATGAGGGAGGAAAGATAATGGAATAACTCCCCAGAAACCTCTTGTTGTCATGGGACTGCGAGAGAGTGTGTGGGTGGGTAGGGGGAGGTGTAGAAGAGGGATGACTGCCTCTTATAAAAGGCAATTGTAATACCACATACTTTTTTGTCACATTCAGTCAATGGTAAACATAAGTAGTGAGTCAGACCAGAGCATAAACAATAGGAACCAATCAACACCTAGCGCCTCAGGACCACAAAAGGGAGGTGTATCATTTTGAGATGAAATATCAACAACCTCTTACAAAACTGCAACCGAGTAACGTAAGGAACCGATGCAGAAAATTAGATGTGGCTACATCCATGTCC
>NC_063205.1:11400585-11433085 GCF_017589495.1 Alosa alosa
TAAGGTGAATTCACTACATGTGCTGATGGAGAGGATGTTCTAAGGAGAGGGATAGATTCCTAAAAGCCCTCTGCTGACCTCCATGTTGACTGGCAGAGAGAGAGACAGAGAGAGAGAGAGAGAGAGAGAGAGAGAGAGAGAGAGGGAGACAGTGCTGCCTCTTGTGGTCTCCTCCCGTCCCCTCAGCTGGTCCGTAGTGCGGCACTGTGGTTCGTCCCCTCGCGAGGACACACAGTCTACAAGCTGTCTGCTCCCAGAGAGTGACTCACTCGTCCAGCCCTGCTGCTGCTGCTGCTGCCGCCGCTCCAGATTGAGCGAGCGAGCGCGCCAGCGTCTGTGCATCTCTTACCACACTCTGTCCGACCTCGTAATCACTGTCAATCAGGGCAGCTATTAAGCACACACCATTACACCAGCTGACAGACTCAACGTGCAATCGAAGCCTCTCACGTTTTTGTTTTTGTTTTGTTGTTTTTGATTTTGTTTGTCTTTGGGTCCACAGACGTCCGAAATGAAGAGGACCGGGACTGTCGGGTTAAACCGGATCACGTGCCGTGGTCAGTCATGGCCAGTGTTTTTAGCCCCAGAGGTGATCAGTCAGAGGCCTTGCGTCCTTCTTTCCCTGGGTCTGATTCTTATTCCTAGTGGCTGGCTGGCGAGTAGCCAGCAGCAGTAGCCGCCACACTTCTGAACGCTGTGCTCTTAGTCCTAATCGCCTCTTCAACGCTATCATGTTGCCATGGAGATTCCCATGCATATTTTTCTGCACTCACTGTGTGTGTCTGTGTGTGTGTGTCTGTGTGTGTGTGCGTGTGTTTGTGTATGCATGCTTTTGAGTGGGTTGTTGTTGTGCCTGTGTCTGTGGTTGTGTGGTTGTAAATGTGTGTGTGTGTGTGTGTGTGTTTGTTAGTGTGTGTGTGTGTGTCTGATTGTGTGTGTGTGTGTGTGTGTATCTGCTTGTGAGTGTGTGTGTTTGTGTGTATGTGTGGGTGTGTGTTTGTGTTTGGGTGTCTCATATTATTTAAAATGAGTGGCCACTTTTGTGTGGTAGTAGGCCCCTCCCTTTTAGGTGTTACAAAGACAGGCCCTAGATTCGTGACGAGCAAGTAGCTGGCTGTTATGGAGCACCACCCCAACCCCCAAATCTCTCCTGTGCCGCAGTGTCAGATCTGAGCCACAAGGAGGCAGTAGTGCACTTGTTAGTTGAGAAATGCGGCAGACGGGCGGGCGGGCAGGCAGGCAGGCGACAAAATCGAGGGAGGAGGGGGTGACCGTGCAGCCAGCCTTCAATGACATTCCTCCCTTTCTCCTCCTCCTCCTCCTCCTCTTCTGCTTGGAGACACCAGTGTGATGGCAGAGTGTCTATACCCCCTTACATTTAAAGGTGTGGGTTTTTGAACATTCTAACATAAGATTCCATTCCGCAACAATTGAAGGTTCTAAAATTCTATGTTGAATTCATTGAACCCAGATATTCTTTAGAACATGTCTAAATTCATTCATTTTCCAACATTCCCTTCACACCGGTGTGACGGTAGACCTTTAAGGGTTAACACCCTTCCTGTCCGTGTGTGTTGACACATGCTCCCCCCCAAGGATGTGTACATTGAGTCCATGTCCATGTCCATGCAAGGTAGCCATGCGTTGCGGTTCTCCTCCACCCTCCTTATGGTCCTTATGGTTGGTGGTGGAGGGGGAGGGGTTTGTGGCGGACGGGCGGGTGGGGTGGGGTGGGGTAGTTGCGGTGGGCAAGCATAGTGAAAATGCTGGCAGATCTGGGCGCCTCTCTTGTGGGGTTATGAGGATGAAGCCGGGGTGCCCAGGTGGCCAGGGTGCGGATGGCGAAAGAGGAAGAAAAGAGGAAGAGTGTGTGCAAGAGAGCGAGAGAAAAGAGAGAGCAGAAACAAATGAGTAAGATAAAGAAGGAAGATTAAAAAAAGAGAGAGGGAGAGAGAAAGAGAGAGAGAGAACGAGATGCACTCACCTTCAGGCGCGACAGCTTCTGCAGACTGCAGGGGCTCAGTGGCGTGTATGTGTGTGTGCGTGCGTGTGTGTGTGTGGGGGGGGGGATGCTGCATTTGGTTGGTCCCGGCAGTGCTGCAGCATCCGCTGGACCGCATTGACTCGCTGCTGCCACCCACTGTCCGCCTGTGGCAGTGCAGATGCATGGAAAACACTGCAGGAAGCGTGGGCTTCAGCATTTGCACATTTGGTGGTTGCTGGTGGTGATGCTACTTTTAGCCGCCATCATGTGATGATACATTACGGGGGATGAAACACCTGATGACTCCATGTTACTCAATGTTTTTTACACTTATTATTACATCTAAAGCTTAATCATAGATATGTATAATTCATTGATAATATATTTCATCCTCAAAATAATACTACGAGGCATAGCAGAAAATAAGAGGCATAGCAGACTTCGGTGAGATACAGTACCACATTCTGAGCTTTCATTGTGCCAAGTGGCTAAGGTGGGTAAGCCACCGATAACCTGAAACCACCGGGCGAATGTGACTCGGTTTCTTAGTGTTAATCTCAGTTACATAATCAGTAAGGCACTAGAGGCTCAACAGTGTATGTTTCCACTATAGAGCTGGGAATAGGAAAGTGTGTGTCTGTATGTGTGTGTGTGTGTGTGAGAAAGAGAGACAGACAGAGTTTGTGTGTGTGTGTGTGTGTGTGTGTGTGTGTGTGTGTGTTTGTGTGTGTGTCTGTGTGATTAGCATCTATGTTTGTTGGTGTGTAGGTGGAAAATTTAAATTAAAAAGAGTAGTTCATTGGGTCCCGCTTGTTCTGGGACTTGAGCCAGAGGGCAGTCATCGAGGAAAAGGTTAACTATTATATGTAAATGCAAGTTTGTCTGTGTGTGTGTGTGTGTGTGTGAGTGGGTGTGTGTGTGTGTGTGTGTGTGTGTGTGTGTGTGTGTGTGTGTGTGTGTGTGTGTGTGTGTGTTGTGTCCCTATGTGCACTCACTACACCATGTAAAACCATCCGTGCTCCATCCATGGGGGGACGCAACATCTCTTGTTTTCCCATTCTCTGAACCGTGTGAACCCTGAGCCAAGATTGTTGATTGTTTGTGTTGTGTGCGAGTGTGTGTGTGTACTGTATGTGTGTGCATGTGTATATATGTGTGTGTGTGTGTGTGTGTGTGTTGTCCAACGTTACACCACAGAGATCATGGCCACTACATCCATAATCCGGTGCTCCTCAGGGGCCCAACTGATCTGACCTGCTGGTCATACGTCCCTGCCCGTGGCTGCAGCAGGTGCCTCCGAGTCCCCAGCCCCAGCCCCACTCCCTCCCCTGGTCCCTGGTTCTCTCTCAGCAGGGAAGGCCATGCCTGTCCTCTGCTGTCCTCCATGTGTGCCCAAATAGAGCTCCTTTTTCTGGGAAGGGTCAGGAGCTGGGGATTGGATGTCGGGAGCAGCACGCTCTGGGGTGCTGCAGGGGTGTGTCTGTGTGGTATTTTTTCCACAAAGGCGTTAAGACCTTAACACAGATGCACCGACACGTCTCAGTGGGTCCAGATGCTTGGTGGAGCGTGTGTGTGTCCTTTTTTCTTCCACTTAACAGGGAGTTGGGTGTTTAGTGTGTGTGTGTGTGTGTGTGTGTGTGTGTGTGTGTGTGTGTGTGTGTGTGTGTGTGTGTGTGTGTGTGTGTGTTGCTATGCACCAAGAGCCATTTGCTGTTTATTTTGGTGATTGGGATTGGTCAGGCCCTCTCACAGGCCAGGGTTCAGCCCCTCACTTCTTAATTGAGGTGTTGACAAAAGAGATGCTGAGGCACATTATCTAGGAGTGTTCTAGTGTATTCTAGAAACACATGCACAGACACACACACACACACACACACACACACACACACACACAAATGCCCACACATGTATGCACTATCTGACGCAGACACAGAAAGTACACACCAAACGCCAAGTACATGTCAAAATTAAACACTGCCAAGTGTCAAGGTCAACCTATTTACTGTGCATGTGAGATGGTAGACAGAGGTTACAGCTCCCAGAAAAAGGAGTCCGAGGAGGCCTGAAGAATTGGGTAGCAGTTATAATTCCATGCAAGAGATCCATCTTAGACTAAAAGGATTTTTATTAAGAATAGATCAGTGCTGTCAGGAAGAGTATAACAGCTTTTGTAAAATCAGACATCAGTGGTGATGAGACTTCAGTGGTGAGTTTTCCCCATGACCCAAATGTTCACCGGGTAGCTAATGATTTCATAGTCAGTAGCAATGTAGCCAAATTTAATCCTAACACTGTGCTTGGTTTTGAAGAGTGTGAGGTTTTAAGGCTTTTTTTTCTAGCAGCCATTATTCAACCCGATATGAGACAGCAGAGAAGGCAGATTTGTGTGTTACAGGGTCGGATCACACTGCTATCACACAAAGTCATTGTCGTCATTATCATTTACTCCGAGAGGGCGCTTTGAACGGTTGTTGTCATCATTTGCCTAAAACAGTCTTTCTTTAAGAAAAAAGAGAGCAAAGTCATTTAGACACTTTTAGAAGCTCCACGGTTACCAGCATGATATTTTTAACATTTGGCAAAAAGGCAATTAGAGGCTTAATGGCAGCATTAGCAGAGATTTGATTCACTTGTATGAGTGGGAAGGTCATGAAGGGGATGCACGCCTGAATCACTGCAGCCCCTCTGGCTGCTGCGGGGCCAGGGCCAGCCTCTGTGTGCCTCTGAGGCAGCTGACTTGGCCTTTACTAATCCCACCAGAGAGAGAAGGGGAATGAAGAGGACGGGAGAGAGAGAGAGAGAGAGACGAAGAGAAATAAAATTGAGAGAGAGGGGGAATAAGGAGGAGGATGAGAGAGAGCGAGAGAGATGAAGATAAATAAAATAGAGATAGAGGGGAAAGAAGACAGAGGAATAGAGAGAGACAGAAGGTGCAGAGAAAGAAAGATAAAGAGAGAGATGTGGGAAAGAGGAAAGGAGAGAGAGAAGGTGAGAGAAAGAGAGAGAGAGAGATGAGGGGAAAGAGGAAAGGAAAGAGACAGAGAAAATAAGATAGAGAGGGAGACGGGGGTGGGGGCAGAACAGAAGGCGAGAGGAAACTAAAGAGAGAGAGAAGGGCGGTGAAGAGGTAGATGGATGGAATGAGTGAGTGAATGTGATGGAGGGAAAGAGGGAAAAAGACAAAAGGAGTGAAATAGAGATAGTGGGAGATTGAGAGGGATCGAGAGAGAAAGAGAGAGAGATGGAGTCGGTGGATGCATATGAGAGATGGAGTCGGTGGATGCATATGGAGTCGGTGGATGCATATGAGAGATGGAGTCGGTGGATGCATATGAGAGATGGAGTCGGTGGATGCATATGAGAGATGGAGACGGTGGATGCATATGAGAGATGGAGTCGGTGGATGCATATGAGAGATGGAGATGGAGACGGTGGATGCATATGAGAGATGGAGATGGAGTCGGTGGATGCATATGAGAGATGGAGATGGAGTCGGTGGATGCATATGAGAGATGGAGTCGGTGGATGCATATGAGAGATGGAGACGGTGGATGCATATGGAGACGGTGGATGCATATGAGAGATGGAGACGGTGGATGCATATGAGAGATGGAGACGGTGGATGCATATGGAGACGGTGGATGCATATGAGAGATGGAGACGGTGGATGCATATGGAGTCGGTGGATTCATATGAGAGATGGAGACGGAGTCGGTGGATGCATATGAGAGATGGAGATGGAGACGGTGGATGCATATGAGAGATGGAGATGGAGACGGTGGATGCATATGAGAGGTGGAGTCGGTGGATGCATATGAGAGATGGAGATGGAGTCGGTGGATATATATGAGAGATGGAGTCGGTGGATGCATATGAGAGATGGAGATGGAGTCGGTGGATGCATATGAGAGATGGAGACGGTGGATGCATATGAGAGATGGAGACGGTGGATGCATATGAGAGATGGAGACGGTGGAGTCGGTGGATGCATATGAGAGATGGAGACGGTGGATGCATATGAGAGATGGAGACGGTGGATGCATATGGAGTCGGTGGATGCATATGAGAGATGGAGACGGTGGATGCATATGAGAGATGGAGTCGGTGGATGCATATGAGAGATGGAGACGGTGGATTCGGTGGATGCATATGAGAGATGGAGATGGAGACAGTGGATGCATATGAGAGATGGAGTCGGTGGATGCATATGAGAGATGGAGACGGTGGAGTCGGTGGATGCATATGAGAGATGGAGATGGAGACGGTGGATGCATATGACGAGGGAGTGGATGCATATGAGAGATGACGTGGAGTCGGTGGATGCATATGAGAGATGGAAGCGGTGGATGCATATGGGTCGGTGGATGCATATGAGAGAGATGGAGCGGTGGATGCATATGAGAGATGGAGACGGTGGATGCATATGAGAGATGGAGACGGTGGATGCATATGAGAGATGGAGATGGAGTCGGTGGATGCATATGGAGTCGGTGGATGCATATGAGAGATGGAGACGGTGGATGCATATGAGAGATGGAGATGGAGACGGTGGATGCATATGAGAGATGGAGTCGGTGGATGCATATGGGGAGATGGAGACGGTGGATGCATATGAGAGATGGAGTCGGTGGATGCATATGGAGTCGGTGGATGCATATGAGAGATGGAGTCGGTGGATGCATATGAGAGATGGAGACGGTGGATGCATATGGAGTCGGTGGATGCATATGAGAGATGGAGTCGGTGGATGCATATGAGATATGGAGGGTCGGTGGATGCATATGGAGATGGGTGGATGCATATGAGAGATGGAAACGGTGGATGCATATGAGATGGATGCATATGGATCGTCGGTGGATGCATATGGGTCGGTGGATGCATATGGAGTCGGTGGATGCATATGAGAGTCGCGTGGATGCATATGATGCATATGGATGTCGGTGGATGCATATGAGAGATGGAGTCGGTGGATGCATATGAGAGATGGTGGATGCATATGGGTGGATGCATATGAGATGGAGATGGATGCGGTGGATGCATATGGAGTCGGTGGATGCATATGAGGATGGAGTCGGTGGATGCATATGAGGTGGATGCATATGGAGATGGAGGTGGATGCATATAAAGAGATGGAGTCGGTGGATGCATATGGAGTCGGTGGATGCATATGGATATGAGAGATGGGTGTGGATGCATATGAGATGGAGTCGGTGGATGCATATGGTGTCGTCCGGTGGATGCATATGGGTCGGTGGATGCATATGAGAGATGGAGTCGGTGGATGCATATGGCATATGGTGGATGCATATGGAGATGGAAGGCGGTGGATGCATATGGAGTCGGTGGATGCATATGAGAGATCGGTGGATGCATATGGAGTGGTGGATGCATATGAGAGATGGAAGCGGTGGATGCATATGGAGAGATGGAAGGTGTGGATGCATATGGAGATGGGTCGGTGGATGCATATGGAGTCGGTGGATGCATATGAGAGATGGAGACGGTGGATGCATATGAGAGATGGAGACGGTGGATGCATATGAGAGATGGAGTCGGTGGATGCATATGGAGTCGGTGGATGCATATGGAGTCGGTGGATGCATATGAGAGATGGAGTCGGTGGATGCATATGGAGTCGGTGGATGCATATGAGAGATGGAGTCGGTGGATGCATATGAGATGGAGTCGGTGGATGCATATGAGAGATGGAGTCGGTGGATGCATATGAGAGATGGAGTCGGTGGATGCATATGAGAGATGGAGTCGGTGGATGCATATGAGAGATGGAGGTCGGTGGATGCATATGGAGTCGGTGGATGCATATGAGAGATGGAGTCGGTGGATGCATATGAGAGATGGAGTCGGTGGATGCATATATCGGTGGATGCATATAGGTGGGTGGATACATATGAGATGGTCGGTGGATGCATATGGAGAGGTGGATGCATATGGATCGTCGGTGGATGCATATGAGAGATGGAGTGGTGGATGCATATGAGAGATGGTCGGGTGGATGCATATGGAGTCGGTGGATGCATATGAGAGATGGAGTCGGTGGATGCATATGGAGTCGGTGGATGCATATGGAGTCGGTGGATGCATATGAGAGATGGAGTCGGTGGATGCATATGGAGTCGGTGGATGCATATGAGAGATGGAGTCGGTGGATGCATATGAGAGATGGAGTCGGTGGATGCATATGGAGTCGGTGGATGCATATGAGAGATGGAGTCGGTGGATGCATATGAGAGATGGAGTCGGTGGATGCATATGGAGTCGGTGGATGCATATGAGAGATGGAGTCGGTGGATGCATATGAGAGATGGAGTCGGTGGATGCATATGAGAGATGGAGTCGGTGGATGCATATGGAGTCGGTGGATGCATATGAGAGACGGAGTCGGTGGATGCATATGAGAGATGGAGGAAGAAAACAACGCTGGCGAAAGGAAAGGAGAGGCCGGAGGGGAGGGGGAATAAAAGTCAGAGAGAAAGGGAGGATGGGATGGAGAGATTGAACGAGAGGGGGAGGGTGACAGATAGAGGAGAGAGAGAGCGAAAGAGAGAGAGAGAAAGACATGTGACTCACTGTGGGACGGGGGGGCCACGCATGGCTCTTGCTGGATCGCCTCTGGGAGGCTTTGCCGCTGTAAAACGCGCCCACTTAAACGGCAGGCAAGGGCCTGATTTATATGCTAAGCATCGGGAAGAGACGCTAATGCGCAGCCTCCCTCTCTTCTCTCCTCTCCTCCCTCTCTCCCTCTCTCCCTCTCTCTCCACACTGCTCCTGTCCTCCGCTAGCAGGGGCGGCCGTGTGCGTGGCCCCCACTTAAAGCTCTCCGAGTGGCAGTGAGAACGTTCCGGGCTCATGTCCTGGAGCCCCTGAGTGGGTCTGGAGAAGAGGGGTGGCTGCGTGTGAAAAACAGGCTTAGCGTATATAGACCCTTTCAAGAGAGTTCCATTATCAGCATCATAGTTGGCCCCACAAGACTTCCTTTTTAATATTCCATATGTTATCTTAATGTAGAGGAAGTAGATTGGGGCCCAAATAGAACGTTCAAGCATTGTTTTTGTTTACCTTGTTGAAAGGGTCCATAGTGGGGCAGAAAGGAGGAGTTCCATGCACAAGAACCCTCATGTCAACGAGTATGTGATGTGTGGCCTCCGAAAATGACACATGATGGAAGGCTTACCTGTGTTTATTGGTCTGCATGCATATATATGGGGGTGTGTGTGTGTGTCTGTGTGTATTTATGTGCATATGGGTTGTAGGTGTGCATTTACATTTATACTGTGTTTATGTGTGTTTTGTGCATTCTTGTGCAAGTGGATGAATTCATGTGTGTGTATGTAGATAGATAGATAGATAGATAGATAGATAGATACAGTGTTTCCCCTAGAATTTTTTCCAGCAGCGGTGCTATTACTTGGCTTGGTTATATCATACCTTCGTGTTTCTTTTGTGGACATTTTCAGCTTTCTTTTACATTATTGGTTAAAAATGATAGAAGAAAAATAAAATGGCACAACCCAGAAAAAGATTATTTACAATTTATTTAAATTTGTCTTAATGGCAAAGACCACACCCAATCTCAAGAGCACTTTATTTTTCTGGGCTTTTCAAAGAACATCTCTAAGGCTCTTTGGTAATTGAATTGAATTGTGGGGGGGCCATTAATGCTGACACGCATGCACGTAGCCAGATGCTCTCCTTGTAGTCTATTTCTCAGTCCCCAAACAACAAACCCATCGTATAAAAAAAAAATACTCACTTTTCTTCTACATCACTCCCACAGTTACCATACAACTCACTCACAATTAACTCGAAAAAGACCTAGGCTACTTGATTGAAGTCGCGACCCGCTCGCCTCACCGTCCAAGAGAACGCTGAAGTTATGAGAACACGTCTTTCTGATAAGAGAATGTAGGCTCCTATATGTCTAATGCAGTAAACGAAAAGGTCTGTTTGTGATAGCCTATTATAGCTAAGTGGGACAGAATTTAGGCTATAGGCTACGATATGCCAACATATGCTCATATTTCCTTTAACTATCAGACAGTTTAAACAGGCCTAGACTGTGTTAGCCTAGCTTTCCCATGCAAACATTACATATAGCCCTACGCTAACGTTACAAGTCTAGGCTACAATTAACGTTAAGACCATACACCTTGTAGCACATTGGTTTTACTCTATTGCATTACTTACGTTTTAATAATTTGTCGTTGAATGTTGATGGAGGCTCATCTTTGGGAAATCAGCTCTCTGGATAAAATTGTCAGCGAGCAAGAGTTCTCAGAGTTGACTGACACGGGTAAATCCAATCAGCAGAAAGAACCGCATCACAACAGTAGGCTAAATCGCAACAAACTTTTTTTTTTCCCCCATGTTAAATTCATTTAGGTAATCATGAATTGGTTTATTTTATTTGATGTAGGCTAGGAGAGGGGAGGATGCATGTTTCACATTAGTGTCAATGTGTCAAAGCAGGCTTTGGATCAGAGGAATTGCTCAAGCTTAACATATGGCATAGGCTACAAGCGAATTCAATGCATACAAACAGCTTCGCGATGAAATATAACTAATATCATTTTTTATTGTCACCAGGCCTATAAGTAGGCTATTTATTGTGTAACCTACAAGTGAACGATGACACCATAGGCTACACTGTGGCGGAGCAAGACCCCATCAGTCGGGATAGCTAAACAATGTAACCCGTTGTTCAGAACGTAGGCTAGCCATATGGGCTGCAGACTTGTCTTTGGGCTTGTAATCACCTGACACATCATGCCGCATATATGTCCTGAATAATGAGAGGCTAAGTGCGGTTTGATGCACTTAACTTCCTCAAGACTTTCAGAAAACAATTTCGAGATGGCGTTGGCCGTTGTGCTTTTTACAGTGTGTTAAGTGAATCTAAAACGATATTATGTTGCAAAAATCCAGCGGCGGATGAAATACATTGTAGGGGAAACACTGAGATAGATACATACTTTATTGATCCCTAGGGGAAATTCAAGGTCACAGTAGCATACAGACAACATACACACACACATTCACTAACAGCAATTAAAAGTAATTAAAAGTATATAATATAATAATAACACAACTAAGCAATAAGGACTGTAGAAGATAAAGAATATACTAAATATACTAAAATACAAATTATACTAAATAAAAACTTAATCTAAATCAATTCTAAAAAACAGTATCCACATAGTGGGAGATTAATCAATCAGGTGCGCTTGCAATGACTGAAGCAGGGACTGAGCCTGTGGTCCTCTGTGCATAAGGTAAGGTAAGGTGCTCTTTGTGAATGAGTGTCATGGTGATGGTGCAAACGAGTAAGTCAAACAGTGCAATATATATCTATATATAAATAACTATATTAAGAAGGTATAAGTGTGGTCACAGTTCGGCTGTGGCATGGAGGGAGGGGTTGTGCATATGTGCTAATAAAGCACGCAAACAGTGAGGCAGAAGACAATGGGAAAGTGGCTAGTGGACAGACAGTTCAAGACATGAAGGTGGTGAAGAGTCAGACAGACTATGCGGAGAAGTCTATTTCTCCTCTTCCCTTAAGTGATGCATTGAACAGTTCAATGGCCCTGGGGATGAATGACTTCCTCAGTCTGTCTGTTGTGCAAGGCAGTGAGTGAAGTCTCCAGCTGATCAGGCTCTTCTGCTTGACAATAGTGCTGTGGAGTGGATGACACTCATTGTCCAAGATGTTGATCAGTTTGTTCAGGGTCCTTTTGTCAGATATTGAAGTGAGGCACTCCAGTTCAGCTCCCACTACATCAGTGTTTCCCAAACTTTTTTTCTGGGGACCCACTTTTTAGAAATAACAGACTATCGCGACCCAATTCACTTCAGATCTAACATGCAACCACCAATATTGCCCAAAATGTCGATGTTTTAGGCCACAGGTTCTCAAACTTTTCTATAACCATTCTGGTCTGGCCCACTACTATTATAGGGTTTGGTGATGCACTGACTCCTCAGTTTTCCCACAATTCTGCAATCTCAATTACACTCATGAAACAATGTTAAATATGTTCAAAGCTGTTAAATTCTCGCTCAGTTTTGTACACACACACAACCTCAGGTTGTCCTCATGTGTTGTGTTGTGTTGCATTTTGAGCACCATCAGCTTGAGAAGTTGGAAATGACTAGCCTATACCAAAAATATCAATTATCAATATCAATTGTATCAATTACATGTACATCTGAGAGTTTGGGGATATTCTGGCATGCTACGCAGTCATCATTCTTCAGCATATAGTAAGCTGCTCCTGTATTTCTACAGTGACAGACTACAGTGATTTATTTGCATGGCTAGGCCGATGCCCGAGGCACCACAACGGAACACTGTGTTGGTAGCATTGGCTAACTAGCGCCAGATTTCTGAGTGCAGGGGACAAGCCGAGGTGAGCTATGAGACATACATTCACACTCGGTATCATGTTTCAACACACTTTAGGTCAAAATCACACCGGAATTAACTTTCAAGAGTATAGGCCTATCTACAATTGAAACTACCGGTATCTGCAGCCTATGACGCAAATGTAATAGCCTGGTCTACAGAGACGGACAGAGTACACAGCTTCATTACCTAAGTAAAAGTACAGATACCCCTTGCTAAATTTACTCAAGTACAACTAAAAGTACAACAGTCAGATGTCTACTTAAGTAAAAGTACTTAAGTACTTGTTTTTAAAAGTACTTGAGTATCAAGAGTACAAGAGTAAATTTTCTAAGTGTTACTACTGCCACAGTGCTTACATTTATGTACAGAAACGTCCTACATGGAGTTATGAAAAATGTTAATGTTAATACCTTGGAGAATGTAAAAGAAATTGAAAGTAAAATCAAGTCATTTCCATCTTTTTACCATGTTGCCAGGGATGGGCAGTATTTCTAATACATGTATTTAAAATACAAAATACTATTTTGTAATTGAAACACTTGAAGCGAAAACTATCAGTTTTTGTTTTCAATTTGTTCAGCACATTGAAATAGTCTGGTGAGGTGGGGCCACAGGTTGGCACATTTCCAGCATCCAGTAACCTGCTGCGTCTTCATCCATTGTTTCGTCCATGGTTTCGCCTTTTATCTAAATCTGACCATGGAGTTGACTGGCGGAAAGCTGAAGGTGATTGCTGATAGGCTGTCTCAATCAGTGGCGCCTGCACAATCCAATCACGTTTGAGAGGGAAACAACAAATTGAGGGTTTCCGAGATTTTTCTTTTTTCCCTTTTTTTTTTTTAGAAGAAGTAACGGGTACTCACGGTTATGGATAGAAATGTAGCAGAGTAAAGAGTACGATATTTGCCTCTCAAATGTACTTGAGTAAAGTCATGAGTACTCCCCAAAAATGATACTTGAGTAAAGTACAGTTCCCTCAAAATTGTACTCAAGTACTGTACTCAAGTAAATGTACTCCGTTACTGTCCAGCTCTGCTGGTCTACGGATGTCTGCTTAGTTGTTGACAGTATATTTTTTTACGATTTGATTTTAACGGGCCAAGTTGAAGAGTTGTTGTCCGTTATTGTTCGTGCAAATATAGGCTGATTCATGTCCCCGTGCATTTTGCAACTGTGAGGTCCATGGTAAGCGCCCGACAGAAATATTGTTTCATTTTGCGAGTGAGATATCCACCCTCTGGCGTCCCCTCTGCAACGTGTTCGCCCCCCAGTTTCAGAGCTATTCTAAATGCAAAAATGAACAGAGGAAGTTATGACAAAACCGTGACTGTTAACAAACTTGGTCTAGATCCTAATAGAAAGCTGTTAGCTTTCCTATATATAAGGTATTAGCTAGGCCTATTACCAGGGTTGGGTCAGATTACTTTGAAATGTAATCCATTACTGACTACAAATTACATGGCAATTTTTGTCATCAGTAACGTAATCAGTTGGATTACTAAAAACATGTAACATAATCTGATTACTTTAGGATTACTTTTAGAATTACTTCAATAAATATGTCCCTTAAGTAAAAGACACCACTACTGGGCCCCAGCAGTGGCGCGACTTCGATTCCCGCCCCGTGGTCCTTTCCCGATCCCACCCCGACTCTCTCTCCCACTCACTTCCTATCAATCTCCACTGTCCTATCTAATTAAAGGCATAAAAGCCCAAAAAATATTTTTAAAAAATGTAAAAAAAAGACACCACTACTAAATTGATGAAAGAATTATCATTCTATTTTTCTCTTTATTATTTTATTGCATCTAAGAAATCTCTTTGCTCTGAGTAAAGCATTCCTATGTGAATGAACTGATCTTTTCCTCCAAAAGTATTACCATTTACTTTGAGGTCACCAGGTCCCATTGTCTGAAAAACACCCAAAACTAATACATTTCTATAGCTATTCTCCACTTTGGGGGTGGTGTTTTGGTGGTTGAAATTTTCACCCCATCCAAAAATTGATCACTTAGTCATCATGGATGTGATCATGGATCACTATTCTCCAAACATGCACAACTCAGCTTAACCTTTATAAGGGCACACCTGGACAATGAATTTAGCTTTCGCTTGATTTTTTTGACCCAGGGACATGGCCTGAGATCGGAATAAAAAAGGAAGCATTAAATCCAAATGACACCATGTCCATTTCAATTGTGGGGGTGAGAAAATTATTCCTTTGGGATGTTTTTCAACCAGGGGGACCTGGTGACTTTCTCAAAGTAAACGGTAACACTAAAACAAGAGGCTACATTGAGATTAGGAGGAAAAGATCAGGCAGTGTGCCGCGAGACCTGCCCCAATAGTAAATAAGTTAGTAAGTATAGATACTCTTTTGATCCCGTGAGGGAAATTTGGTCTCCCAATCCGTGAATTAGTGAAGCACACAGAGCACACAGTGAACACACAGTGAGATGAAGCACACAGTGAGGTAAAGCCCACACCAACCCGGAGCAGTGAGCTGTCTGCTACAACGGCGCTCGGGGATCAGTGAGGGGTTAGGTGTCTTGCTCAAGGGCACTTCAGCCGTGGATGTGGGCATGGGAGAGCAGTGCTCAACCACTTCCCCCGCCCACATTTTTTCTACTGCTTGGGGATCAAACTGGCAAGCCCATATCATATCTTCAAATTAAAAGATAACTAGGCTATCATAAAAAAGTTGCATTGTTTGCATGATAAAATGTAATCAGGTAATCCCCAACAATGTAACTGTAATCTGATTACACATTTTTTTTATTGTAATCTGGGTTGATTATAGTTACTTGATTTTTGTAATCTGATTACGTAATCCAGATTACATGTAATCAGTTACTACCCAACCCTGCCTATTACACAATATAAATTGTCACTAGGATATGCTGGCGACCCAAATAAAATCTCCTACGACCCACCTGTGGGTCGCGACCCAGTCTTTGGGAACCAATGCACTACAGAGCCAGCTTTCCTTACCAGCCTGTCAAGTCGCCCCGCATCCTTCTTCTTTGTGCTTCCTCCCCAACATACCACTGCATAAAAGAGGACGCTGGCAACAACAGACTGGTAGAACATCCTGAGGAGCTTGCTGCACACATTGAAGGAGCGCAGTCTCCTCAGGAAGTACAGCCTGCTCTACCCTTTCTTGTAGAGTGCATCAGTGTTGGCTGACCAGTCCAGTTTATTGTCCAGGTGGAGACCCAGGTACTTGTAGGTGCTTACCACCTCGACATTGACCTCAATGTGTGTGTGTGTGTGTGTGTGAGAGAGAAAGAGTAAGTGGTCACAAAGGGCCTGACTGTCACTTCTGGACTGTTTTCCCCTCCCTGTGAAACAGTACACCTCTGCTAGCCTTGTTATTGGACTGAAGGACACAAGGGTTGCCTCCGTCCACAGTGTGTGTGTGTGTGTGTGTGTGTGTGTGTGTGTGTGTGAGCAAGGACTATTAATACCCTTATGATGCCATCCCAGAGCATGCCGCGCTCTCCCCCAGCCAAGGACTTCTGCCCTCTCCCCTCGTCAGGACACACACACACACACACACACACACACACAGGCATGGCTCTGTCTCTCTCTCAGCAGCACACTGACTCACAGGGTGTTTGGTGTTTTAAGGCCCCAACAACTTTGCGTCTGCCGGGCGCTGCTGCATGGAAGGCACTAGGGTTAGGCAAGGGTTAGGGTTAAGTTGCCTAGAAGTCAACGGTCGCAGCACTGCCTTGAAGTCAACGACAGGGGGCTTAAAACACCATCAAGCGACTCACACACACACACACACACACACACACACAACACAACACAACACAATGCACTGTACATTCAGACATTAACATGTGTTGTATATGCAGACAAAGATGCACTCACATACACAGCTATTGGCATATACATGCACACATACATACCTGTGTGTGTGCAAATGCCACCATACATACACACACACACACACACACATACACATTTAATTAATTTATTTAGGATGACCAATACTGATTACAACAACACAGCATTCCAAATATTAATAAAGAGCCCTTTTGTGTCTCACACAGCAACACAAACACTGTGCAAGTGCTTACAGCTTTACAGATAAATGCATATTATCAGCTAAATCAGTGGATAAATACATATTATCAGGGGTAGAGACACACACACACATACATACACACACACACACACACACATACACATACTGTACATACACACACAACCTAGCAGCCTCTCGTAACCTTCACCCCTGATGACATGGCACTTTCCTCCTCCTCCAAAGGAATCCCCTCTCCGCCAAACAGCAGGCATCATCCCGTCTGTCTTCTCCACACGCCACGTCACACACACACACACAAATACATAGTCACACACACACGCATACACATATAGACACACTGCTCATCTATAAGAATGCGGTATTGTTGAAGTTGTTGTCCAGCGCTATGTTTAGCATTTTGTTCCCAACCCTTGTACACACACACACACACACACACAAAGATCCAGCCCCCTCTGCCTCCTTGCTGTTTCATGGAAGACCTCTTGCTGGAGGGGAGAGCAGGGGTGTGACGAAAGCATGGCAGTGCAAACAAACAGCAGCAGTAGAGGAGGAAGAGCAGGAAACAAAGCACACACACACACACACACACACAGGCACACACTCTCTCTCACACACACACACACACACAAACTCACTCACACACACATACACACACACTCAGGCAGACACACACACACTCACTCAGGTACACGGACACACACTCACTCACACACACAAAGACTCAGGCAGACACACACACACACACACAGGGACACACACAGGCACACTTCACAGAGAGGGGCAGAAGAGGTTATGTAAATGACGTGTGAGATGGAAGCTATTTATAATATTTTGACGTACTTACAGTAGTGTCTGTGTGAACAGGAAAGAGAGCATGTGGAAAAGATATGTCTGTTTTTTTCCATGTGCCTTTGCAGTGCATTTTTATTTGTGCTATGTGTGTTTCCTCTGTGTTTGTGTGCATGCCTGTATGTGTGTGGGTGTGTGTGTGGGTGTGTATATGTGTGGGTGTGTATGTGTGTTTGTATGCATTCAGCGTTGCTCGTAGTCATCCTTCACTTGATTCGAAGCACTGTTTTTGTGTCAGCTGCCTACTGGCGTCTCCATTGCTTGTGTCCATCTCTCTCTTTCTTTCTCTCTCCCCCTCTTTCTCTCTCTCTCTCTCTCACACACACATACACACCAACCAACCCCCTTCAACCTTCAACTGTAAAACGTGACACAGGATGACAGGCGTACGTGCGGGCAGCCACGTCACCATCTTCATCAGCAGCGGCCGTCAAACCCTCGTTACGTCCTCATCACACCCTCGTCACTTCGAGAGGCGACCACGCAGGGCCATCAACACGCTGGTGGGGTCTCCGCCCTGCCCACCTACATGTGTCTGTGAGCACATCTGAAAACACACACACATGGACATAGACACACACACACACACACACACACATGTACATAGACACATACACACACACACACACACATGTACATAGACACACACACACACACATGTACATACACACACACACACACACACACACACAGATATATACATGCCGACAAGGAACTCTTCCCTGCCTCCCTACATGTGTCTGTGAGCACATCTGACAACACACACACATACTCGTACATGCCGACAGGGTCTCCTCCCTGCCTACCAACCTATGTCTGTGAGCACATCTGACAAACATAGACACACACACACTCCCACACACGCACACATCTGTCAACATAGACACACACACACACAAATAAACACACTGACAGGGACACCTCCCTGCCTATATAGTCCTCTACCTGCCGCAGTGAGCACAACTGACAACTGAGGCGCACACACACACACACACCAAAAAAGGATTCTTTTCTTCCTTTCCACCTCTCTACATCTAAGTGTCTGTGAGCAGAGCTGACAGCCGAGTCCAGCTACTGCATAACATAGCTTAGAATACATCACACAGTAGAGTAATATAATAATGTCAGTTACCTTAGCCCCCCTATACCCACCAGGAGCCCCAGGAGTCAAGATCCCCCCTCTAGACATTATAGAATGTCCAATATACACACATCATTCAAACTGTAATTACAGTTTTTTTCAACTGCTTACACACTAAATCTTTGCTTGTCACACAATTTTCTAAACATGTCCTCCAAACATCATAACCTGACACCAAATCTGCAAAACCATACACTAATTCTCAGTGTTTGACTCAGTTTTCAATTGACTAAAACACATTTTGCAAAACCCCACACACAACTTGATTTCGTTCTTCAAACACAACCCATCAAAATGCCACACTAAATCACCAGTGCTTCACTCTTTCTCTTCACATGTGCAAACACTATTTAATTTTCTGAACACCATCCAATCATTGCCTTAGTATAGGTCTATGAATAGATATACTCTCTATATAGGTATGGACCCTTTTTCATCTGCTCCTAGAGGATTTCCGGTTGAAATATTCAACCAATGCAGATACTTTGAAAATAACAGTAATCGGACTTTAGCTTACAGTAATGTTCTACAAAAAGTTGACTTTATGTAAAATTTGTCTTTTTACTTAATTTTTGTTTGTCCCCATGTTACAGTACCATTAGCTCAATACATTTTTCTGTGCCTCCAGAAATGCCTTAGGAACGCTTACTGTAGAATTGTTTGTTTCTGCAATTGAAAGAGTTTATAGGCCTATGAATACATACTGTACACCCCTCCCACATACACACACACACACACTTGTCTCCATGTTGTCCATGTAGAAACCATGTACATCTGGTGGTCTTGTTTTCTTGTTTGCTGTAAAATACTGTATTCGCAACAGTATATTATTAGTTTCAATATTGCTTGCATTTTTACTGTGTATTTCAACTTCTCTTTGTTGATACCGTAACTTTCACTCTTGTATGGAAATACATATAGAAAGCCTAAGACAGAAGAGCTTGAGGTTTTGAGCAACAGTGTGTACATGATGTATCCAAAATGTCATATTATGACAAAAGTGTTTGTAATGTGAGGCGAATGTTTGCTTTAAAGATGTGTTTTTGACATTTTGAATGTTGTGTGTCATTTTGCTGGAGATTTGAGGCATTTTGCATTTTGTGTGAGCAATTGTGGGTTTTGTGTGTGGAGTTTTGAAAAATAGACACAGAGTTTTGAAAACGTGTGTAAACAATTGTAAAAAACTGTAACAGCATGCTAACTTTCATTATAAAAATACACTTAGCCTGTTTCATCAAGATGCCCAAAAAGCTTCCAAGGACAGCAGAGAATGAGCAGATGAGTCTAATGCACTGTGCTGTAGAAGGTGTGCTTGCACAGTGTGTTGTTGCGATGGTGGCACAGATAGCTGTAGCTGCTTGGCTGCGTGTGTGTGTGTGTGTTTGTATATATGTGTGTGTGTGTGTGTGTGTGTGTGTATACTGTACTGTAGGAGGAGCGTCTGTCCATGCTGCGGGGGATGACTCTTCCTCCACTGTCTTCACCTGCCTTGGCATCCTCTCCTCTAACTGCTCCTTACTCCTCCTCTTTCCTCTCCTCTCCTCTCCATCTCTTTTCCTCTCTTTTCCTCTCCTCTCCTCTCCCCTCCTCTGTTCTCTTCTCCTACCACTCTCCCTTCCTCTCGTCTATCTCTCTTCCCCCCCTCCTCTTCCTCCTCTCCTCTTCCTCCTCTCCCTTCCCATCTCCTTTCCCCCTCCGCTCCTCTGTTCCTCTCCGCCTTGCATTACTGCTCTTGCTGCTGCTGCTGTGTTATATAAGGCTGACTGGGAGAATGTAGGCCAGATCTGTGCTGGAGAAATACAGGGCTGCTGCTGTCTTGGCTCTGCTCTTCAGACCTGTCAGTGGGTGAGAGCTGTAACTCAACTGCACCTCAGCCCAGGGTCTGTTCACGTAGGCAAGGCGCTGGCAGTGTTGAGATGATTGTGTTTGACTCATTGGGATCCCTAACGGTACATGAATTGCTAGCATGCCTTTTGTCTGAAATCAAATGTCAAATGTCTGAACCTGTGGGTCCTCTCGTACTGAGCAGGATATACCATTACAACAACACAACAGCAGCAGGGTGAAAACCAACCTGTCTCACAAGGGTCTAATCCCAACTCTCGTCCTCATTGGTGGATGGACATCTACCACTTATATCACCACCTTGGTCGTGAAGGTCATGGTGGAGAAAGAAAAAAAGGAACGATAAAAGTCTTCAACCATATCACCGAATCACCTATAGTAAAATGTACTGTTAAAACTGTTTGGTTGAGTATATTATTAATAGAAATATGCATTTAATTGCACACAAAAAATCCTGTCAATGCAGTGGATTTGTAGAGAAAGCATAAAAGTATATAAAGTGATGGTTCTTTCCTCTCTATCTCGTCTACTGTCTAACCATGTCAGTGGAGCAGCTGAGCTGGGACTCTGTGTATAGCCAGGGAACTCCATCAGTGGCATCAATATGATGGAATCTCCCAACTTCAAACAGGCATCTTCCCAACTTCACGATACTGCCAGTCACAGCGCTCCGTGCGATTGGGCGACAGGGAGCGGCCAGTCCGGGTTCAGGGGGTTGATTGACAGCTGTCTCTGGCAGTCAGACAGGAGCCGAGCGCAGCTGAGGCTTGCCTCGGTCTGCCTGTCGCTCGGGGCCTCCCGGCCCCACATGAGGGAATCCGCAGTCCCTTTGCTGCCTCCCCACATAACCACCCCCACACACACACACACATACACACACACACACACACACACACACACAAACACACACGGAAACACACAAGTTGTCCTCCACTCTTTGCAAGATTCAGGAGAGGATGGTGTGGTCTGGGATGAGCCCGACTTAGTGACCACGTCTCTCAGTTGTGAATAAATGACACACACAGTGAAAGAGAGAGAGAGAGAGAGAAAGGAGAATGAATACAGAGAGAAAGATGAAACGACAGGAAAAGATGAACGAATGGCTGCTCAATCAAAGCAGCAGCTCTGAGATCCTGCCGATTGGCGCATTTCTGAAGAGGGCAAAGCTAACGCCTCTAGTGCCCACAGTGGCATCCCCTGTCGGCGTCTGGTTTCTGATGCCCTCCACTCTCCGCCAGGCCGTCAGTGGCATCAGACAGCTCTCAGGGGCTTCCCTCATCCCACAGTCTTCTCCTCAAAGAAACACAATGTCAGAATTGGTCATTACCCCTTGACCTCAATTTGTCTTCAACGTACTGGGTATCCCTTTAGCATTCTTTTTCAAGGTGTCGGGTTCTATGGAAGTCTATGGGATTGCCCTGCATGTTGGAAACTGACGAAAATGGTTGTGTTTCTGTGTGATTAAATAGTGCAGTATCTGGCAAACTGGACACACATTGGCGATGACAGAGATTCCGTTCTCCTGTGTCTGTGAATCATCAAAATGAGTTTGAAGCTATCATTGTAAAGGTAAAGGAACGTCATAGTGTTGGTTTTAATGGCTGCGATTAAGACACAATGAGAGCCTCCATGATGGGCTATGGGATGGAATTATAATTAGCTTGTGATGCTCACCGATTCCGCACATGTGTCAGGGGCCCAGTGCAATTATCTCCAACACCAACCGGAAAACCCGCTTCCTCTCCACCAGATGTTTGCCAAAGACGCTCTGAATGCTGGTGCTTACCTGTTCAAACTGCCTCTGTTCCACACTGTCCTTCAAATACGCACATACAGTACACACACACAAACACCACACGCACACACACACATACACACACGCCGTCAGAAGAGACACTAAATTCCCTGAGTGATTAGTAGTACTGAGTTATGTGTCTCATGATCTTGATTGAACCGTACAACGACTGAGCAGTGGTGGCCATTATCGCCCCGGTCCAAGCGATGACATGAGCTGATGATGCTGCAGAAGATGCCACGGGACGCTGCTTCAGCTCATTTGTGTCTTCCCCCCTTTCTATTTTTTATCTTCCCCTATACAGTCTCTCTCTCTCTCTCTGTCTCTCTCTCTCTCTCTCTCTCTCTCTCTCTCTCTCGCTTAATGACATTCTCCTCATAGTCCTTCCTTCTCCTAATTAAAGCAAAGCGCCACTACATGCCTGCCATCTGGCCGTTCACTCATGCACAAAGAATGCAGTGACTCAACTCGCATATGGAGGCGAAGACAGAGGGAGAGAGAGAACGAGAGCAGTCTGACTTCACCTCTTTTCATGACCTCTGCGCGATGACCTTGAGTTGCTGTTTGAGAAGTCTGTTAAAATTTGCCCTGTGCTGCGAAGACTGTTACTGTAATGTCATTGGCTGTCCAGTGCAGAAGAAAGCCTCATGATTGGCCTCTCACAGCCTTGTTTCGCTGTGCACGCATCTTCACACGGACAAGGGCAACTGATTACAGGGCAACACTAACACACACACACACACACACACACTAACACACAAACACACACACTAAGCAGTTTGTGTTATATAATAGCGTGATCGTATACAATAATGCATGAGAATACAGTGAGATGTCTGGAGGCTTCATTTCATCTGAATGTATAGTAGCCATACTTAGACTCTGATGCTGTGTGTCCTGATACGAACTCAAAGAGGACACTTTACAGTATCTAGATAATTCAGACTATTTGTATATACTGGATTAGTGAAACCAAAAGTAATGAGGACTAAATCATTTGAATGGGTTTTTATTATTTACCCTTTTGTCTATTAATCTTCTTATATACAAGACAGATGCCATGTCCTGTATGTGCTTGTATAAAGCATGTTTAGTGCATGTGTCAGAGTGGCTGGCTCATTTCACTGGCATTTCAAAGACCTCATGCGGCAGTAAAATAAAGCCGGATATCTATTTCAAACTGAGGGTAAACACTAGCAACGCCAAGCAGTAACATATCGCCTGCCGTTGGCACCGTGATGGATTTAGCTTTGTTATTGCACAGGTGGCCCGTCCAGGTATAATCTGCATGCACGGCTGCACAGCGGTGTTGTTCCCAGGCTTCACCTGACGCCCACACAACACAAGTGGGTCACAAAGAGAGGACACCGTGTGCTGCGCCAAGACGAGGGGAAGGGAAGAGAACGCCAGACAGGACCCCATGGCAGAGTCCATATGGGTGTCCATAAGTGGCACCACACACGCCTCGTTGTGTGTGCGAGTGAGGAAGGGGGAAGGAAGGCTCTGCTTTTAGTGAGAAGGCTGGAGAGATGAAGCAGGGTGGTGGAGGATAGGAGGATGCTGTTGTCTCTCTCTCTCTTGCTCTCTCTTTATCTCTCTTTTTCTCTCTCTTGCTCTCTCTATACTGTATCTCACTTTATCTCTCTCTCTTTTCGCTCTCTCTTGTTATCTCTCTTTATCTCTCTCTCTTTTCTCTCTCTCTTGTTATCTCTCTCTTTATCTCTCTCTCTCTTTTCTCTCTCTCTTGTTATCTCTCTCTTTATCTCTCTCTCTCTCCCTTTCCCTTTCCTGCTGTTTTTGTTTGGCTCAGGGGAATCACTGTGGTGAGGTCAGCATGCAGACAGTTATGAAAACACATGCACGCACAATCACTCACACACACTCGCAAACACATGCATACACACATACATACACACACACACATTAAAGGATACACAGACATCATGCATGCAATCTCTCACTCTCTCTCTCTCTCTCTCTCTCTCTCTCTCTCTCTCTCTTTCTCTCTCTGATCTCTGAAGCAACCACAGACTCACGACACCCTAAGGTGAGGGATTCATGCAGAATGTTGTATCTTGTCTCTGATGGTGGAATAACACCATGCTGCACAATTCCCCGTAATAAACACATCTACTATAGATACTAAGAGGGCCAAACGGTGTGTTTTCTGTGAACAAATGAGCCCCCACTGAGGCCTTATTAAAACCTAGCTCTCATATGGACACTTGAGAGTGTGTGGGAGCATAGGTGAACACAGTGTGTGTGTGTGTGCATGCGTGTGTGTGTGTGCGAGAGAGTGTGGTTGTTTATGCAGGTTTTTATTATTTTTCATTACATCACATGTAGTTATGCTGTAGATGTTTTTGCTCCAGGAAGCTTACTGGACACAGAGGCATTATGAAACAGCATGTTCCCCTACAACAATGGCATCATTAGCCCATATTACATACCGCATATTGTCCATTATACATGCAACCTCAAATGATGGTTTTTATGTCCACAATCATAATATCTCACATTAAACTTTCATCGTTAAGTTAATCATCTGTTACATGTGAACCCATACAAAAGTGAAATGTCTGTATACTGTACATAGGGATGTAAAAACTTGCCGCTTTGCACATCAGCATGTGCTCAGTAAGTTCTAGTGATTTGTGCAGGCTAGCGTTTGTTGCTTATTTTAGCTAGTGGTGTTTATGACCATGACTGTGCGTGAACCCAGAGTCACAAAGAGACATTTTTCCATCTCTATTGTTGATGGTCAGTCAGGCATCATCTCAGAGTCTGAGGCTCAAACACACACACACACACACACACACACATGTATACACTACCTTTGAGCAGGTAACTTAATTCGGCAGCTGAGTAGAAGGAAGGGGAGAGGTGCTGCGCCCTGTGGTCAAGGATGAAAGGCAGTGGCTTACTTGCTGAATGTCCGATCAGGCGCTCCTCTGCCATAGCAGGGATACTGTAGGTTACATATGTTAACCACACACAGAGGTGTCGCATGGCCAACTGTACAGAGGACACCCACTGAGGGTGACTAATGAAGATGACCCCGTTCCCATGAAGCCCTCAGTCCAGCGTGGTGTGAGAGCGGCACATTTTCTGTCTTTATTTTGTTACATTATATTTCGCTTCTTTTCTTCCTTTTATCATTGTCTGATTTTTTAAATTCTTTTTCTGAAGTTTTTGTTTGTTTGTTTGTTTGTTTGTTTGTTTGTTGTACTTTTTCTTTCTCTCTCACCCCTCTCTCCCTAAATCCCTTCAACTGGCCTTCCCAGCAGGCTAGGGTTACATCAGTAATTAGTTTGCCTTGTGTCTCCCTTTGGCCTGCACGGAAGACTGGCTGCTGCAGCCCTGCTCACTTTCCACCACACACACACACACACAGACACACACACACACACACACACACACACGTGAGTACACACACACACACACACACACACACACACACACACACACACGTGAGTACACACACACACACACACACACGTGAGTACACACACACGCACACACACACACACATACACAGAAACACGCACACCCAAACACTAATCTCCTCCTTTTTATGGTCTGAGAAATAGCACCCCAGGATATGAGAATGTTGTCATCAGTGTGTGTGTGTGTGTGTGTGTGTGTGTGTGTGTGTGCAAGGACAGTGTGTTTATGTGCATGTATCTCTTTTCCTCTTCCTTGCTCTCACTCTTTTTTTTCTACTGCAGCCTTATTTTATGTTTTGAGACAAGAGGCAGTTTGTTGGTATGTCCACGTGTCTTTTTGCCTTAGGGAACCACTCCCTTTTTTATCTACTTACTATGTGTGTGTGTGTGTGTGTGTGTGTGTGTGTGTGTGTGTGTGTGTGTGTGTGTGTGTGTGTGTGTGTTGCTGTGTCACTCAGGATTCAAGTGCATATATCTGCATACATGTACATTCCTGTGTCGCTGCATAAGTGTGTTCATGACTCATCATCAAATTCTTGGTTCTCTCATAAATTCTTATTCTGACTCTCTTTTCCTCTCTCTCTCTCTCAATATTTGCAGCCAGGCCTCTGTGATGTGCTCTGTAGTTGTCTTAGCTTCCTAAGTTTCCTAACCCCCCCTCTCTCTCCCCCTCACACACACATACACACCTCTTCCCCCATTCATTTCTCACTTCTGACCCACCACCAGCTGCCTATACACTCACACACACACACACACACACACACACACACACACACACACACACACACACACACAGGGCTAGCATTTTGGGTTAGAATTGGGATTAGAGTTGTCGTTTAAGGTTTAGGGTTAGCATTTAAATCTTTATCATATGAATTTGTTCTCAGTTTTTTTTTATGTATGTTACTTTAAATGTGTAGGTAACACTGTTAGATTTGGGCACTTTATTATCATAGATGACACAACTTCCTCCTATTACCTAAAGCTTGTTATTTATGGTTAATTTTAGTCAAAGAAGCATCTAGCTCTCCCAACACTGGTAGGAACAGGTTCACGTCGACATCACCCCTTGGGTGTCTGATTAGCTTCTCATGCTAACACAATTCTGCACACAAATGGAAACTTCAAAACAGGATTTTGTTTTTTAGACACCGGCAGGCAACTGGCCTTCAGTCAGAGCCACCTCCATGACTCTCCTCTGAGTCATCACAATGTAATCCTAAAGAGACTGCGGTGACATAAGAAGCTTGGCGACTTCCAGCTTTCGTCGACTTTGATTTCTACCCCGGCGCGGAGAGAGAGAGTCAGACTTATCATTCAGGTGACCTGACGCTTCCCCCTCTCTTCTTTCCTCCTCTTCAAGCCTTTCTTCCAAATGAGGCAGAGACATACACACACAATATGGAAAGTGACAACAAAACCAACAGCTATCCGAAAGAATTTACCCGTGTTGTTTCTGAGAAGAAAAATGTAGACTTGTACATTGAATGTAGATTTTTTTTACATTTTTATTTCAAACAAAGTCATGTCAGTCAGCCAAGGAAATAATCTGAGATACTGCCCAAGTTACTGTGATGCACGTTTCCTTATAGGACCTAGTCCATCAGCCCTGAACAGGCCAGGGTATATGTGGGGACTTGGCGGTCAGTTGATGGTCATCAAGAATACAAATGTTGGAGGGTCACTGACCTAGTCCATCAGCCCTGAACAGGCCAGGGTATATGTGGGGACTTGGCGGTCAGTTGATGGTCATCAAGAATAAAAATGTTGGAGGGTCACTGGCATGGCTTACACTTCGCTCCTTACCCTCACCCCACCCATCACCTCACCGCCTTCACCCGCCACTGTCCGGCCTTTGTCCGAGGTAAATCACCCCTGTTTTGATTTGGCAATCAGTTGTGCAATCTGTGACAGACAGCTGTAAAGGTGTTTGTTTGTATGTGTGTGTGTGTGTGTGTGTGTGTGTGTCTGTCTGTCTGTGTGTGTGTGTGTGTGTGTGTGTGTGTGTGTGTGTGTGTGTGTGTGTGTGTGTTGTGTGTGTGTGTGTGTGTGAAGGGTGGAGAAGAGTGAAAAGTTTCTAAGACTGTCCTATCTGTCATTATGCGTGTGTGTGATAAAATACACTCTCCTCAACTGGGCAGAGAAGAACAGTTTGTACCCATCTGTACAGTTTGTGTAGGTAGCACTCTATGCGCAACATGACTCACCAGGTTGCCTATAACCTTTAAATGTATGTGTGTGTGTGTGTGTGTGTGTGTGTGTGTGTGTGTGTGTGTGTGTGTTCGGGTGTGTGTGCCTGTTTTGTGTCTGTGTGTGTGTGTGTGTGTGTGTGTGTGTGTTTAAAAATGCCCATGATGAATCATACACTTCTACCCCCACTTATAAACTGCTTGCCAGCTTACATTTAGGTTTCACTGCCCCTAATTCTCTCTACATGTTTTGTTTGTCCACATCATTTTGTGTTTTGCATGTGTGACCGTGTGAACAGTTAATCTACAGACAATCACTTCGCACTGACCAGACACTGCGTCGATTACTAACCACTATCTGTATAACGTTTCTCCGAGGCTACGATTGACCTTGCTATTCTCGTCTCCAACTCTGCATTACAACACAATCCTCCATAAGCGCTTGCAGTTTGTCGTCATCGATAGCATATCATGCCGAGTTGGACTAATTGGATTTTAATGATGCTGTCCTATTTCAGTTCTGATTCAGTGCTCTTTGTCAAATTGAATCGACCATCCAGTGCAAATTCCTTACGGTCTTGGGTGGCAAATTTAGCATTGTCTATAAATGTTGACTAAAGCAGTCTCACATGTCCTGCACATTTTCTAGTAAATGAGGCATCATATAAATGCTCTCATTGCAGAAAGCAGCCATCTATCCCTGCTATGTGTTAAATAGTGGTGTAGGCTATTATATACAAAAAATGTATTCTGTATGTCTGACATCGGAGTGAGGGAAAACACAATTGTTAGGAAAAGACCCTCAAAGTTACAAGAAAACAACTCAAATGAAGGCGATTGTGCAATAGTTATTTGAAGATGACCATCCAGTGACCCAGTGCTTGATAATGCTAAGAGAACCAGGAAAACACTGGCTGAGAAAGAACCAAATGAACAGTGTTATGTTGCCTGGGAGGGAACGAGACACCTCCAGACATGTCCGCCTTAGGGCCCAGAGTTCTCACTCCAGCTGCCAGGACAATCACGCTGCGTTTGGAGAACACGGAGCAAGAGATGCACAAATAAACACGTGTTTCTAAAATCATCCACCACCACTGTGGGTTTAATGTTTTATTCTGTACAAGCGAGAATAAAAATGAAGTCCCTGTTAATTTCAGTGTCCCTGTGAACAGTGAGTCTGTGCGTGCATGTGAAGTTTTTGTGAATTTTCGAGCCCTCAGGGGCAGTGGGTAGAATTGGAGGGCAGGAGGTTTGAATGGATGCTGCTGCGTGTGTGCAAAGCACTATGTCTCTCCTCGCTTGGCAAAGTGTACAGATGTGAATATTTCATTACCTTCTATGACACACACGAGGAAACAAGACACCAGACCGGGGAGCGGAGATCCCAGAAGAGGGCCAGTCTGTCTCACAGGAGAGTCATTGCTTTCCACTGCTTTTATTCCCTCTTCGATTGTCTCTTCTTCGTATGTTCTATTCTCCCCCTACAACCCATCCATCCATTTATTTCTTTAACTGCTGTCCTAGTTCAGTGCCCCCCCACACACACACATACACATACCATCACCCCCCTCTGATTCTGGATCACCAAATGCTGGATGCTGGTACCAAATGCTTGCTTTGGTCCTCTCTCCCTCCGAGCGGAACTGACACAGTGTCAGCTGATGGAGTGTTAGACCTGAGAGGCCTGCCACTCGAGTGGCACCAGCTCCTCTGTTGGACAGATGTCCGCTGTCAGCGTGGCTGAGTCTTACACAGGCAGCCAACCGCAACCAACTACCGCACAGACATTACCCATGACCTCTGCACGACCAGATAGCCAATGGCAATGAGGTCATGCTTAATGATCTACCGTCTGTGTGTAAGTGTGTAAGAGCTTCAATAGAGAAGTGAAGCTAATTCTTGCACCTTTATTTGACCATTACAGGCAATAACACGCAATTTTGTTTACCAGTTTTTAACTTTTCAAGCATTTGACTATTAACCTGACTCTCGCCAGATGAATTTCGTTCCGCTTAACTCCGCCTAGCTTCACTCACATCCATCTGGGACCTCTTCCATTGAGAGGGATTTCTGCACCAGATTTTATGGTAGAGCCAATCAGATAGATAGCTAGATAGATAGATAGATCAGGACGCAGGGCGGGAGTTTCATAGATGTGCCCTAGCGTAGAAGCGACTATGAGACTGTTATCAGCATCACGGGTGGGCTTCGATGTGAGTGGTTGAAGTAGCTCGTCAATAGATGACGGACAAGTGGCTTATCCAATCATATGCAAGCATTTTTTGATTAGGCCCAGCCTTCTGAAGCAACACTTCAATGGATTAATCCCAGATGGATGAGTGGAGCTAGGCGGAACGAAATTCATCTGGCGAGAGTCAGGTTATTTGACTATAGCCTCCCACATATTACTAAGTAAAATGAAGTATATGGCCTGCGTAGTACAAGTACTAACATGTGTGGCCATTTTAATAAACATGTTATGCCTGTGAATCGCTAAAGTGCATTGCTACACAACGAAAGTAATATTTTCATTATTTATCATTAGACAAAAATAATTGTGTGAAAAAAGTATCGCAGTTATGAGTATTCTCTAACATGCTAAACTTAAAGTAATGCTCTTTAATTTTGCACAAAGTATGGTATCCGGTTATACTGAGCACCTGTTCAGTGTAAACAATGGCCAGGTGGGTCCCAAGAAGTGGCACACGGGTCCACACAAAGGCATACATGTCATCGACGGAAGCCATATGGGCATGCTTGGCACCAAAAGCCCTGGATCAGCACATAGCCTGGCATCCTAGGGCCCCCTCCAACACACCAACCTGCGCTGCCTACCTCTCCTGTCGTGCACACATGTGACAGAGAGAGGTAATGGATGGCTAACGGCTAGCTTTGTTCAGGGGAACCGAGGCACGCTTAGATGAAACCCTTGGGCATGCAGTGGAAAATGAAACTCGACACGAAGGCTATTGAATGAGATCTGTGTGTGTGTGTGTGTGTGTGTGTGTGTGTGTGTGTGTGTGTGTGTGTGTGTGTGTGTGTGGACATTGTTGTAAGTTGTGTACATGACAAAGTTTGTGTGTGTGTATGTGTCTCTGAACTGTCTTTATCTCACAATCTCAATGAGCCCTTGGTTCCTTGGAGTTAGCCACCCTGTTTTGGAAACTTCCTACTCATGGCCAGACTTGCGGGTGGCTTAGCCACACTCTGGCCGTGTCATAAGAGTTTAGCCATGCTAAACAGGATCCGTTTCCGTTCCTACGGCCCTGGCCACATTCTGCGCTCCGCACGCTCTCTTCCCTACTCTGATTAAGGTAATTGGATATTAATGGCCACCTCCGTCACAGCAGGGATATTGGTTGCACGGTGTGAGCGATGGGCGGGCGGAAATCAGAGCCAAAATCATTGATGCAAAGTGACGTTTAACAGGACACGATGACAGATGGGTATGTGGTGGAATAAGAGTCAGCTATCTGTAGTCATTTGGTGTCTGAGCCCCTTAACCTGTCCACTATTACGTAATTGTGCTTGTGTGTCTGGACGTCTGAGGGAATGGCCTTCGTCAAGCCTCCTGTCTGCGTTGGGGGAATCTGATAGACATCTCCTTGGGTCAGTGGGCTGTGTCGGCAGATAGCGGTCCAGGAGTCTGTCAGCTGTCTGCCCAAAGGCAAAGCTGTGGGCTCTCCTCCTGAGTTACAGGCTACCAGGGGCATTCAATGGAAAACACAACAGTGTGTGTGTGTGTGTTTGCATCCATTTGTGTGTGTGTGTGTGTGTGTGTGTGTGTGTGTGTGTGTGTGTGTGTGTGTGTGTGTGTGTGTGTTTACTGACACTGCAGGCAGTAAATCTCTGATTACTGATAAAATACAGCCACTCGCACAAGCTACCAGTGTAACACTACACCGTCTGACTGGTGAGCACTGCATTGTTGGGAGAAAGTGACAGCCTACTGTAGTTACAAATTACCTTTAGAAATAAAAGATGGAAAATAACTTGTGTAATATATTATATATGTATACCATGTGAGTATATGTTGCTCTTATAATTTGAATACTAAATTAGCATACTATATGGGTTATTTCAATCTTTTGCCTATTAATTTACTGTTTTTGAAATTGCAAATAAACTTGGACAATGACTCAAACCCAGCTCTCTTTAGGCATCTTGCCACACACACAGCGATTGAGCATCTGAACAGGGTTCCCCAGGGGTCCAAAATGGCACATTTGGCTCCAATAGCTCTGATTAGTGATGGACCAGTCCAGTACAGACACAACAAACTAGCCGCCAGACGACTGCAGGGCCGTTTGACCGTGTTCTGATTCACGACCTCGCTTCCTTTCCCTTCCGAGTGTGGCGTGTGTAATTAAACGGGCGTGTGCGAGAAAACAGGCTTAGTAAGACTCAAGCCGTTATCTCTCTCCTCATTATCCCATTTCACTGTTTTACATTGTGGATGTTGCCTGCACACACAGATTGCTGGTTCTGACTGGAAAAGCCTATTACCATACATTATGGCCACCAAACACAGAGATAAAGAGAGCATATATCCCACTAAATACACGCATGGTGTCCACATATGGTGATTATGTCTGTGCATGAGGCTGTAAAGGGAATTATCAGTGATGGGGGTTCTATTCTGATCTTTGCATGTATGTTCCAGAGCGGTTGGGATTCCCTGCACTGGATATGGTGTATGTCTGGGCAGCTAGGCTGCGATTTCAGAAGAAAAGAAAAGCTGTGATTTGACAAGTCCATTTCGATT
>NC_063205.1:11438085-11505585 GCF_017589495.1 Alosa alosa
AAATAGTGTGTCTGTGTGTGTTTGTGTATGTACGTAGGTCTGTGGTCTGTGTATAGTGGTTTCTCTATATCTGTGTACATTAGTATGTTTATGTACTGTACGTTTGTGTGTGTTGGTATCCAGACCCTAGTTGTCACACATAACATCTTGTGAAGCAGACCAAACGTGTGCTCTATCGCGACGCTGTGCTATGATCTTAAGTAGGCTAAAGTTGTCAAGTAAGCAAGCGAGTAGAAATGCTCCATTTTGTCGTCCTTTTTCATACCATACCAGTACTTGCCTCAGTGGTGCAGAGGAGGAGGGGGAGGAGAGGTGCAGAGGAGAAGGTGCAGAGGAGGAGGGGGAAGAGAGGTACAGAGGAGAAGGTGCAGAGGAGGAGGAGGAGGAGAGGTGCTGCTTTGATGTTTTTACTTGTTTCCTCAGGGGCCAGTTTAGGAGAAATGCGAGTGAAGATTTGGTCGGTGACCTACAGTATGTGTGTCAGGGGATTGAGTTCTCTCTCTCTCTCTCTCTCTCTCTCTCTCTGCTGTTTCTGTCCCCCACAATGCTTTCTTCCTCTGGGAAGTTCTCCCTCCTCCTCTTTGGCTTTTTTGCCGCTATAGCTCCCAGGCGCTCTCTGTCTCTCCTCCTCTTTTCCTTTCTGTTTAAACACAAATACACACACACATACACACATGCATGTACACACAATCTCTCTCTCTCCCTCTCTCTGTCTCTCTCTCTCTCTCTCTCTCTCACACATATACACACACACACACATTCAATTGACATTATCCTACCCTTTCTCTATGTCATACACATTGACTTCCTTTCTCTGTCACTTGCACTGATGCACTCTCTCTTGTTGTCCTCTCCTCTCCCTGTCTCTCTCTTTCTCTCTCTCTCTCTCTCTCTCTCTCTCTCACACACACACACACACACACTGTTTCTCTCACACACTCACCCCCCCCTTCTCTCTCTCTGTCTCTCTCCTGGTGCACTGTAAAGCCAGAGCCCAATTACAGCGGCTCCATCTGGCCCCATGTGGACATATGTTCCCATGATTGACGGCGCGAAAGCAGGAGCGGGCAGGCAAGCCTGTGCGCCTCGCCTCGGCCACGTCTGGGTAAATATAACTTGCCTCGGCTGCGTCTCTGTTGTGTCCTTTCCCCCCAGACCGATAGGCCACTCGGACACAGTGGTCAGGGAAAGAAAGAGGGAGAGAGAAAAAGAGAGAAGAAAGATAGAGAGGGAGAGGGAGTGAGGGAGGGGGAGGGAGAGGGAGAGACATGTGTGACCTCTGCCCTGCCTTCCCCTGACTCCCTCCAGAAGGGGAACCCAGGGCAGGGGGAAGCGGAGGACACTGCTGGCCGCTTCTCTCACTTAGACTGGCTGCAGAGAGGCCCATCAGTGGCAGACGGCGCGTGTGTGTCTGTGTGTGTGTGTCTTTCTCTCTCTGTGTGTGTGTGTGTGTGTGTGTGTGTGTGTGTGTGTGTGTGTGTGTGTGTGTGTGTGCGTGTGTGTGTGTGTCTGTGTGTGTGTGTGTGTCTTTCTCTCTCTCTGGTGTGTGTGTGTGTGTGTGTGTGTGTGTGTGTGTCTGTGTGTGTGTGTGTGTCTTTCTCTGTGTGTGTGTGTGTGTGTGTGTGTGTGTGTGTGTGTGTGTCCGTTAGTGTGTGTGTAAGGATTAAAGCAACAGCCTCAGCCGACTTGCAATCCCACATCCACTCATGGCTGGACACAGGCAACCGCAAGATAGCTGACCAAAGTGAGTGATAGACACGCCGAGGTAGGATTCCAAGTGAATGCAAAGAGGCAGAGTCTTTAGCTACACTACGTACGCTATGTTTCAACGAAGCGAGGCGTTCATTTTACGCCACATGTGCAGAGCGGCTGTGACAGTGTGCGAGATGGTGCTGCTAAGTTCTCGAAGCCGTCGTCGTCGTTTTATTCTTGGAGCCGGGCGAAAAATAGCTATGCTCTGAGTCATGCTCTTGCAGTGCTGCCTGCTCTGCTCGTGAGGAGATTTATCAACGATATCAGTCTCACACACACACACACACACACACACACACACACTCACACACACACACACACACACACACACACACACACACACACACACACACACACACAGTCACACACACACACACAGACACACACACACACACACACACACACACACACACACACACACACACATATAACGGTGGCTGGAGCTGCATAGCTTACAGTAAGCTCAGCCACATTTCCAGCAAAAGTGGGCTATGCAAGAGGGCTAAGATTTTTAGCAGACACACACACACACACACACACACACACACACACACACACACACACACACACACACACACACAACACACACACACAAACACACACACACATACACACACACACACACTGAGGCACCCCCTCACACATGTGTACCTGCCTTTCGGTAGAGCTTGAGGGGGCGTTGACACACACACTTTCAGTCGGGCGTCGACCGAGATGGGCGTCTTGATGTGACTCACAGGCTGGGCTTGGCGTGTGTGTCCTCCTTTCGCCTCTCAGTTCCTCTCTCTCTCTCTCTCTCTCTCTCTCTCTATGTCTTTTTCTCCCATCATTCTTTCCTTATGTGTTTTTTGGCACTCTCGTATCTATTCTCACTCTCACTCTCTCTCTTCTCACCCCCCCCCCTCAACTCCTTCTGTGTCTTATTTGTCTGTGTCATTCTGTTTCCCCACATGATATAATTATCCTCCAAGAAGACCATTAGAGTCAAGAGTACATACAGTATGAATTATGTATTCATCATACATTGGTTCTTGTCACGTTTCGCTACATTAAGGCCATAGGCCTTTTGGCCTGTCAGTCTAGAACTTAGTACCAGCCCCTCTGCCCTCTCCCATGTGCTTCTGCAATCATCTGAGTGGCTCCTGTTTTTGTCCTGTGAGTGCTTGTCAGGCTTTGATTAATGGCCCGTTGGGTTCCAAAACAAATGGACACGGTGTAACCTCAGATCAATGCCCCTGCCGGGTTGTAGAGGTGGAATTCCTCATCCAGCATTTATCCCTGGCTGCTAGGATCGCCAGGATCAGCCAAGAGCCACTTCACTGAGGCGGCAGTGAAAAGTCACAGGCCCCAGATCAGGTCCATCTGTGCGATGCCTTGGCAGGGGTGAAACTGGAGTGGCCAGCTGAAGGTGGAGTCCCTACAGATCTGGGATCAGTCCTAAAAGGAGATGTGTGGGCCAGAGTTTTCCAGGCCACGTTACGACAGCAAGACTAATGATCCGCAGCAGGAACTCATCCCACAAGCAGGCTTCTCATGCCGGACTATTTTAAACATCAGTTATAGTAGGCTGAGTGTGTGTGTGTGTGTGTGTGTGTGTGTGTGTGTGTGTGTGTGTGTGTGTGTGTGTGTGTGTGGTGGCATGTGTGTGTGTGCTCACGCACGTGTGTCGTGTATGTTTTCTTTTGTGTGTGTGTGTGTGTGTGTGTGTGTGTGTGTGTGTGTGTGTGTGTGTATGTGTGTGTGTGGGTGGATGAGATAGGAGCACCGCATTATCGGAACAGGGAGAGGGAGAGAGAGAGGAGAGAGAGTGATTCTGATGCAGTGAGATTGTGTGCTTCAGCTACAGCCAATGAAGGCTGCATTATTTAGAGGATTTTTTGTCTTTTTGCTCGGATGCAGCATCACTAACCACTAACCTCTAAATCATCCCTGTGTGCTTGTCTGAGCAGAACATCCTTAGTATAGCACTGTGTTATCTAAGGCTGGGAGAGGAGGCCTGCACTCTACTCTGTACAGTCACTTAGCTAGACCATTTTGAAGGCTAATTAGATTGAAAATATCTGTTGTATAATTTGGTATTATGTATCTGCTGTGCAAGAGCACGTAGCATGTCTCCCAGTGATGGTTTGATGAATAAAGCAAAATAATCAAATCACGAGATTGTTTCTAAAAGCGGTAACTGTATTGGGAGTTCTGGCTTGCAGAGCAAGAGAAACCAGCAGTAGTGCGTTCTCGTGCTAAATCACTCCTCTCTTCACACACTTCAGCAGTCTCCAGTATAATCATCATCCAGTATAGTCATTTTGATTTGTCCCATGCTCTCTGCGTTGTGACAGGCGCTGAGTGACTGGCGTGTGTCTGCGCAGTCACTCTGTCCTCTGGTGCGGTGCTTTTTCAGCGCCCGAGACAGGAGTGATTAAGGCGTGTCTTTGCAGTCCATGCAGTTTACCATCCACACAGGGGCTGCGATGGATACAGATGTTTCTCAGTCTATTGACACACACACACACACACACACACACACACACACACACACACACACACACACACACACACACACACACACACACACACTGCTCTGTGCAAAACCCTCAATTTTGTACCATGTGACTTGTCACTGATTAAGCAGCACTGAGCAGCACACAATGTCAAACCAAAGGCACAGTATCAGCAAACCATTTCATCATATCACTGAAGCATTCTGGTACTTTTCAGTAGAGAAATGCAGAAATTGATTTTAGCACAATTGAGTATTGAATGGAGAAACCTAATTGTGCATCACTGCACTGATATTTGTGATGAGTTAAAGATGGCTCTTGTAAGGGTAAAGGAAAAGATTCTGTTTAGTAAAATGTAGTAGTTCACTTTTTTAGGAGGTATCTATGCCCTTCTGAAAGGAAAGTTAAAGTCTCTGTATGTTTTTATGATGTCACAAAGCCTCTTAGGCCCAATTCACACCAAAGATTCGCAACGAGAATAAACCGTTGCAGAAAGGAGTTGCAGCGGTGTGAATTAGATGTTGCACGTCGTTGCAAGCCGTCACAAAACATCCACCATGTCTAGTCGCAGTTGCAAGGTTTTAGAACGTTGCAGCAAGTTGCTGGTTTATAGAATGTTGCAGCTCATCTCATCACAAATCTTTGGTGTGAATAGGCCTTTAGGCTGCCAAAATTAGCTATTATAACTATTATCTATTATAGTGCTTATGGTGTAGTGGGTGTAATAACAGTATATGTTTGTGACTATTTTGTTTGTCAAAATCATCTTAGTCTCAATAGCTCTTAAAAACATGCTCAGAGTGATACAGAGAAGCCAGCATCAGTCAGATTTTTCGCCAGAACTTCAAATTTATTGAGATGGATGCTATATACGCTGAATTGATGAGACAGACAGAATGAACAGCCTTGCATAGATCACACTATGCCTTTACCAGCGTGTGACAAAAAACGTTGCATACTGCAGCAAAACCCTGAATGCATGTCGACAATAAATAACATACAACATGGAAAACATAAGTACGTACGTACAGCAGAAGGTAGTAGCAACATCCAAACAACCAATGATGACAGACAGACTGGTTTCTAATGAGTGAGATAAGAGTCTCTCTTGTGATCCCTAGTAGCTCATATATGGAACTCATATACCTGTTATGGGGAGAAAAAAAGACTGAGCACAATTGTGTACAATGGCTTGCTTGTCAGAAAGTTTGTTTGTTTGTTTGTTGGTTGGTGTGTGTGTGTGTGTGTGTGTGTGTGTGTGTGTGTGTGTGTGTTTATATGTCAGTTTGTGTGTTTATATCTTTGCTTATAGTTTTGAGTAAAACAGAATTTTATTTATTCACTGCTCAATCAAAAAAAAACTTATTTGTATAATAAATCATCTTATAATTTGTGAACCATGTAGACTGTGATCAAGGCAAGTACCTGAATAATTAATAATAATAATAATAATAATAATAATAATAATTGGGGCAGTGGTAATGACTGAAGCAAGCAGATGATTAATGACACAGCCACGGTATAGTTATTTCATTTGAATGGCTTTAGATCATGCAGTTCTCCACTGACATGCAGTCTCAAAAGAAGCTGAATGAGGCCTTTAAGTGAACCACAATATGAACGAATGCTGTCCTACTGGATGATCATGAGTGCCTTATAATAAACTATATGTCCCATTCAGTAAAAAACACATTTTTTTTTCTTAAATAGTAAAAGCACATGTGTGTGCTTCGCTTAATCATGTACATATTATTAAGAATGTATTTTTTGTTTTGTTTTGCTTTGTTTTTTTTTCTTTACAATTGTTCTCATGGCTCTGTTTTGAAATTCACTCACAAAAAAAATGGAAATCGCATACATAGGTTAAAAATGTCGCATGAGTCTTGAGACATTATACATTTGTTTTGTTCAGTAAGTCACTGTGATTCATGGACACAGACGGTCAGACGAAAAACTGAGGCTTTCAACATCTCAATCCACGGGAAAACACCAGCATGATTTCATTCTCTTGTAAGGACGCTCAAACTCTTGGCAAACTTCTGTCTACTTTTCAACATTTCTATCAGCTTTCATCAAGTGACTATAAATATATAAGCCTCTCAGGCCAGAAGTAAGCCAAAGCAATGAATCACTGATAACTCATAGCTCACAGGTTTGACCATTAGCGACCTTCACAGTCTCTCTGGCATGTCATACTTTCCTGGCACAATAAACCCTCATCATTTGCAAAAGTAAGTGTCTAAAGATTCATGTTACAGCATTTTTTTTTCTTTCAAAAACTGTGCTTTTCAATAGGACAGAGTCTGTCTTAGTGGCTTCAAGTCTAATTGCGCTTCTCCCATTCCTCGTAACCCATACATAATTCCAAATAATAAAGATACGAAACAGATATTGGTACATTTGGTCCCTTGAGATGTGTAAGGTTACAAAACTTTAGATATGTCTTCAACTTTGGCCTACTGTGCTCAGGGGAAAGAAATGCAGAATGACTAACTAATATCCCTGCCACCCTGATATTGACAACTGCATTTAAAAAAAACAATGATAACAATTATATAATCATATAAAAGACATATGCCCTTTCTTTTCTCTTGCCCCAATAGAAAATCTGCCTATGTTCTAAATACTGCAGTTGAACCCAGTGCTGATTTGAATGCATAGCACTGGACTGTGCAAGTTTGACCATGCCACAGACAGCAGATTACAGGTCATTACAATGCCCAATAGTAAGTTTAAAGGGTTGCTTCCCACTCATCGGATACCTATGGTCTTATGAGTGTTAGAGTACATGGCCAACATGCTTGAGCTGGCAGTGTAAAAAGAAGGAATACACTTCGTTGACACAATAGACAATGAACAGATCCAGGCCTTTACTACAACAGTTAGAGGATGGGTGTAATCTACAGACAGACCAAAGTCAGCCAACCATTACTTTCAATACTGAAAAAATGAAATGTTACAAATGGGATGTCAATCTAATGGGACTAATTTGGAAGAATTTTGGCTTCGTTTTGGCTCTTTCATTTTAAACATCCTAATTGAAAAAGTGCTATGGACGTAAATCATATGAAAGCAACTTTGGACGTAGAAAATCAGTTTTCCTGCCTTTAGATTTACTACTTTAGATCTGTCATTGTTTGGATTCATATTGGGGTTTTCTCCAAGGAAGAATTGGGTGTCATCGCGCAGTAGTGCATTACAAAATGCAGTTCTTCTTGTTAAGATATAGATGAACTGCATGTAAAAATACATGCATTCTTTCTGTGCCATATTAATTTGCAAGCTTAAGTGCAGTTTGTTGGTTAGGTGGAAAAAGTGATATAACAGATGTGAGAGGTATCCCGTATAAACTGTGCATTAATGTGCCTTTTATTGCACTTGCAAGGTAGTCTGGCCTTGAACCACATTATATTCTTCCTTTGCAAAGTCTTAACTAAGTGACTGTTACTGTGCAGGGGAATATCCCTCATCTAGTACTTAAATACCACCTCGCATGCCCAGTGACCCTCACATTATCTCTGTCCTTCTTGCTGAGGCAGTTGCCAAACGGTTTGCACTCTCAACCAGGTAAATAAGAAATGTGTCCTCCACTAAAAGCATGCCATAGTGAAAGGAACACGCACACACGCTCAGCTTAATGTTTCAGCGTTGTCACCCAAGCGCCCAATTCTCCTTCTGTTACCATCCAAAACCACTGAACATGCCAGGCCACACCTTTACAGGAAGTGACCTCACTGGCCTGACCGACACGAACGTCCCCAGGTGGAATGTAGACACTGGCAGTTTACTTTGCTAGAATTGCAGCCGGCTTGTTAAGTAATCATCTCCCGATGGCGTTCATGCCGGGAGAGCTTTTCAGTCTTTCTTCCAATCCCCCAAAAAAGGTTAGTATCGGATCAGTTGACTTACGAAAGCAAAGGTGGCAGTATAATGTCATTGGAAGTATATTTAGCTGAACAGTTAGTACTTTGAATGATGCGCACTGACTAAATGATCAATACACTGAGGTAGACAAACTTAAAATAAAAGGCTTGTTATGGCAGAACGAAAACTAAACAAATGACAAAATGTTAATGTACTCATGATGATCATTAGGTTGTTTTTCCTAGTTATTTTTTCCTCTATATTTTAGGCCTATGTACAAGGTGTAGGAGGGCTTAAGTCCCAAGATCTAAAACACCATGGTTCGCAGAGAGGGGGTTTGGGGTTGCGATCACACTATCCGTTCTCATATGTATGTCTGTGTGTGCTTGCATGTACATATGCGTGAGCTTGTGTGTGTGTGTAAGTGTGTGTATGTGTTTGCTTGCATGGATGCTTAGATGTGTGTGTATACATATTTTTCCCTCACGTTTTGTCCAACCTTTTGGTTGGCCACGGCCTTGCGCCTTGCCCTGCTCTTCCCACACTGTTTCTAAATATGACCACATGCCCTCCTCCCCTGGAGCCTGCTTGTAGAATCGATTATCTATTTCTAACCCCCAAACCCCTCAGTCAGGAGATTACAGATGTGTTCAGAGTGCCTCCTACAGCAGGTGAAGAGATTCTGTACTTATCTGTATCTACTTGATGCTATTGTACAGGGAGGCACTTGACAGTCTTTATGTGTTATAGAGGATTAAAGGCACTACGTAAGTCATTTTATAATCAGTTGCCATTTTGTTGTTGTTGTTGTTGTTGTTGTTGTTGTTGTTGTTGTTGTTGTCGTCTTTGTCATCATAAAGCATGCATGGACACGAGTACCAAGATGGTCTGGCTGATTACAAACCAACGTGTGTTGTTGTTTTTTTTTCTTTTTTTCAAAATGAAAGGAGAATAAAGAACTCGAATCCGGTTCTTGTTATAAGTCCATAATTTATACTATGGCTCAGCTGTGACACTAGGAGCTGCGTCCATGTTCTGCAACTGTCTGTTCGCCGTACTACTGTCTATACCGTGCAGAGCTGTGGGCAGTTTGAGTATAAAAAAGGTTTAGCTTTTTGTATTGTTTTGTTTTGTTTTGTTGTTGGACAAATTAAGTTATTTTCCTCAGTGTCATCCCCCACACCACCCAGGCAAGTATACCAGGCATCATCAACTTCCTTAATGACTGGGTGATTCCTGCCACGGGCCCTTTCAGTCCCCAATATGTTTAATACTGGCATCATGCATTATACAATGTATATACCTAGATACATAGTACCTCTGTCAATTATGCCATAATGCTTAGTATTTCACATGCTATGATTTTGTGAAGAAAAAAAAACAGAACTATTCCCTTAAGAATGAACATTCAGCACTTAAATGCTTTTAAATTATTCACAACTTAAATAGCCAGTGCACTTTTGGTGAAAAGCAAAATGAGAGAGAACTCAAATATTGAGGGCTTGAAGTCTCAAAATGATAATAAAAAGGGCAAAAATTAAGTAGTCCTATTAAGAAAGGGGTGGGGCAGATTCATGAGGTAAAGTCTAGCGCATGCCGTAATTTAAAACAAAGAGTATTTCAGCATGCTAAAAATCAAGCTATCTTTTGACGTTCTACCCTCTCATGGCATTGTACCCTATGGGACAAGATTTAAGTTAGCATCTGCGGGAAAGAAGTAGCAGCATTGCAGATGTCTTCCAGACAAGAACCGCCTCGCCAATCCGGTGTGAAATATCAGCGGGAGGACCTCCTCCCCGCCTCCACCACCCTCAACCTCTGGATAAGGTGCGTTGCTGATCCGTTGAGCTCAAGTATTCATCCATCAAAAGCAAACCACACTGGTCGATGAATCTGCAGGTGCAGCAGGTGCAAGACTTCTAAAGGGGTGCATTGTGCAACACAGAGAAGTTGACCTGTAATCCACGCTCGGCCGTTTCCAACCTTTCACTGTTTTGCACCGCTTGTCAAAATGTGTGACAATCATTAGGGGGTGCCCGATGTACTCGATTTTGTCTGAGTGGTCAAACAAAAGATATCAAACGATGTCTTTGATTGTGTTTTGAACTATCCCACTCTCGAATCAGGCAGATGATATTGTCGATTCCTTCAACCTCAGCGCGTATAAATACTCTCTTGGTTCGTGGTTCATGTTTTTTTTTCCTCATAAATGCAATGCAAGAACGCATTGACGTCAATAAAGCATTCAAGTTGTATTAAAACACTATGTACAGTTGAGGGTAGGGATCCCCAGGTGTGCGTTTAAGGTTGGGTTCTATGCGCAGTCCTACACATCCGTTAGGAGCTTTCCTCGGTTCACACAGTTCTGATTGGCAACCGTGCAGTTACCAGTTCTGAGGTTTGCATCTCGGAAATTGTCGATGCTGTTGTTTATGTCCTCGTCTATTTCCATGTATTCTGACTTACTGACGATGGACGAGCTGCGTCGACTCGAATTCGAGTCGGACGGGATGTTGGGGTTGCTCACGTTTAGGAGCTGAGCTTGCTCTTCTCCCTCAGTCTCTCGGTGGTAGAAATAGTTGAAGTTGGACACGATGACTGGCACCGGCAGAGCGATGGTCAGCACGCCGGCAATAGCGCACAGAGAGCCCACAATCTTTCCACCAATGGTCACGGGGTACATGTCCCCATAGCCCACAGTGGTCATTGACACCACCGCCCACCAGAATGCGTCTGGGATGCTGGTGAAATAGGACTCCTTCTCCTCGGCCTCTGCAAAGTAAACCGCGCTGGAGAACAAAATGACGCCGATGAACAGAAAGAATATAAGCAGTCCCAGCTCTCGCATACTGGCTTTCAAGGTTTGTCCCAATATCTGAAGCCCCTTGGAGTGTCTCGACAGCTTGAAGATCCTGAACACCCTCACTAGACGGATAACTCGGAGGATGGCTAGAGATGTGGCCTCTCCGCCGGCTTTGGCCTCCTGTGCTTTTATATCGCCTGGGTCATCTGCCAGCTCCGTGCCCAGTGTGATAAAATATGGTATGATGGACACTAAATCTATGGTATTCATCATATTTTTAAAGTATGCTGCTTTGCTGGGACAGGCAAAAAAGCGCACAATCAGTTCAAACGAGAACCAGATGATACACAGGGTCTCCACAATGAAGAAGGGGTCGGTGAGAATATTTGGTTTGTAGAAGAAGGTGGTGTTCCCTATTGTTTGGAATCTACCCTTTGGGTCCTCCTTCAGTTCAGGTAATGTCTCCAAGCAAAAGATGACAATGGAGATTAGAATGACCATTACCGACACAATAGCAATTCCCCGTGCCGGCCCAGAACTTTCAGGGTGTTCAAAAAGCAGCCAGATTTGGCGCTGAAACTCATTCTCTGGAAGTGGGCGCTCCTCCTCTCGTATAAACCCCTCATCCTCTCTGAATTTCTCCATGGCCTCAACCCCAAGTTCATAAAACTTTATCTCCTCCGAAAACATATCCAGGGGTACGTTGACGGGTCTCCTTAGTCTGCCCCCAGACTGATAGTAATAGAGAATAGCGTCAAAACTTGGCCGATTTCTGTCAAAGAAATATTCGTTTCGTAACGGATCAAAATACCGCATTCTTTTCTTCGGGTTGCCCAGAAGCGTTTCCGGAAACTGTGCGAGGGTCTTGAGCTGGGTCTCGAAGCGCAGTCCTGATATGTTTATCACGACTCTCTCGCAGCATTCGTGGTCCTCGTGGTCCGGGGGGTACGTGTCCTGCGGGTGCCCCGGGAGAGTGGCCGCCTCGTCCATGTTATCTCCAGCCACCACGGTCATTGTGGACACGGGGCTGACGACGCTTCAGGAGATGCTGAGGTCGGCCGAGCAGGCATTCAGTTCCCCGTGCCGTCTCCCTCCGGATCCCACACTTTGTGCGTGTGACACCAGCGGAGGAGCGAGCCTGCTACGCCTCAGTTGGGCTCCAGCACGGTCTTCTGCTCCGAGTCGACCATTGCTTCACTCTTCCCACACACACACTGCTGCAAATGCTTCGTCTGGTCTGTCACCTAGAGAGAGAGAGAGAGAACAGGATAGAGAAGAGGGGGGTAGAGAGAGAGAGAAATCTTTGCAAGTTCAGCAGTTTTATATTTTGTAATTTTGAACGCGTTCTATTTGCAGTAATACATCCGCGCGAATTGATCATCGAACAAATCACATATGTGCGCTTAAAGCAAATGAAGAAATCATGTCCTCAATTTTCAAGTTTCAGTACACTGCCCACCCCATTTGCGCACACTGCTCACAGCGCATTCCAGCGCAGCCGTTAAGACAAAATGGTTATATTGTATGGCTGTATCAAATCTGGACACTGATCCCACACTGTGAAGTAATAACACGATATTACTTACCTTGTATTTAATTGGAGAGGACCCCTGTGTGCTTGCGATTTGCCCCTCTTCGGTACACGCTCTGGCCACCGTAAGAACTTCTCCCTTCTCTGTTTTAATATGGATATCACTTTACAGCGCGCTGCGCACTATGAGCTCTCCTGAAATATTCATAGGCTATATTGTCTTTGTGGACATCCAGCGGCAATTCTCGCATCGATAGTCTTCCAGAGGAGTCCGGAGTAGCCGTGCAGTACCAGTAAAAGCCTCTTTTTTTTTTACCTCGAAAGACTTAAGTCTTGAGACGGACCGTTTAAAACCATGCCCCAACAACTGCGGCAACGCAAGCGGTAGCGCGCGACACACCGGATCCAACACCAAGATATCCTTTTGCTTCTTTGACCGTCGCCTCTCCCAGCGTCATGTGCTGTTGGCCACGAGAAAATATGATGGTGCGACTGAGTGGACTGAATACATTAGGGGGCAATAAAAGCACAGTGTGTATCTCGCGGCACTGCCGCATCAGCAGAAAGCAGCGAGCGATTCCCGTTTGGCTGTGTCAACAGCGGTCATGGAGATTTCCGATGCGGTATCCTCTCAAACACGCGCTGTTCACACGGTTCGACTGATGAACAGTTGGTGTCAATGAAAACGTGGCAGCAGGAATCGATTGCAAGTCAGTGGGAGAGAAAATAGCAGTCCTAACCATGTTGTGTTTCAAATTCCCACTCACACGCACACACACACTCACACAGACACACACACACACACATGCAGAGAGGGAGACACAGATGTGGGGGGCGAGAGAGAGAGAGAGAGAGAGTGGAGAGAGGCGGGGAAGGGGGTTTCGACGCAATGCAGACAGGCTGCACTAACACAGGTTGCCACAAGTGCCTTCCACACCACAAAAACAACGTAAAAAATGTGCGAGGCAAGCCGTCACTGTTGTGTGTGCGCGCGTGTGGGTTGTGTTGTGTGTGTGCACTCCTATTTTGCGGACACAGGTGGTGCGCAAACCTGTCCTGTCCTGGTGGCATGAACATATACATATCAAACGACGATAGTGTGACTGCTGCGGCGATGAAACTAACACCAACACTCTAGCTGTGCAAACACCAGCATCATTTAATTTAGGCACGTACGGTAGAGAAACATCAGCTCTCTCGCTGTGTGTGGGTCTGCTCCGCCTAATGCTGCATTTGCACTCAGGAGAGGGGAAATTGCTGCGATAAATAGGATTCCAACAAAATCACGCAACATTTGCACATTGAATTCTCTCCGCCTGTTACTGCCTTTGTGACTGTTTTCTGTCAGAAACACTGTAATGCTACGTCAGCCCCCAAGATTTTCAGTCTTGATTTGATTAGCATGGAATGTAAAGTGGAGTTTTACAAAGAGTAAAGCTTGCAACCTTTCAAGTCAGAATATGGCTGGACTGTGACATTTTCATTTCTTTGTTATGCCTGAGTGAGTAGGGGAAGGACGAATCAGGATAAACTCGTCTAGAGTAATATCCTAATAAACGGAGATTTTACGCTGCTGAGCTTTGACTCGTTCTCAGTTTCGAAACTGGAAAGCAGAGCTTATAATTATTGCACCTATTAAGATAAATCATTGCGTTGAGGGTGTAGCTCGAGATAATGATATATCACCTTGGACATATTTTACATTTTTAAACATTATCATTTAAACCACGGGAATATATTTTAAAATCACGGAGATATCTTCCCATTAGTTCAGAGCTACAGTAATCGATCTGCTCTGACACATCTCTAGAAAGTCTGAAAAGTTCAGTTTTTAAGAAAGACAGCCCACAACTGAGCCACATCTCAGAGTTTATTCACTCAGTGACAATGTCGCCTATGACATTCACAAAAAGGAAACGGATGTTGTCCTCTTGATGAATTTCATTAGATTAGTGTCTCTTGCCTCGGAATTTCCTAACATTTGCATAGCATAGGCCTAGACCTATAATCCAGACCTTGACAACCTTTCAGATGGGTTTAGATAATGCTGTGTTCATGAGGGGAAAAATTAACTGATGTCTCTTTTCAATGTCATTGTTTTATTTTTACCCCTCCATTCAGCACTGTCACGCATGGGAGGAAATGTAGTTCAAGAAATGCCGTGCGGAACAAAGGCGGATTTCAGCACTAAGGACAGCGACACGTCCTTATTCCTTTGCTTGACCTCGGGCAACAGAACATTGCTGGCTCACCGGCCCGCTTGAGACAGTATTGCGCGGATAGTTTTATCCAGTGATTCTGTTAGAAAAAACTATACCCAAAACACACAGTTGTTTCTCAGTTTAAAAAACAAAAACAAAACAAAAACAGAATATTTCAACTTTCATGCCTTAGCCTTTTTTTTTTTTTTTTTTTTGATGTAGCGAAAAAATGTTGCGCTTTTGGCCTTAGAGCCACTAAACCTATAGTGACGTACTGGAGCCATGCATTCCTGATCCCAAATAAATACATTAAAATGACATTTTTAGCTTCCTCATCCAGCACAGAGCTTTGCTGCTACAAGGGGCTCAGTTAATCTGACACTGATGATTTCAGTGAGGCATTGGAATGCAGTAGTTTGGAGTTTGGCTTTCCAGGGAAGAGGAAGATTTGCTCTTCTATTTATATACAATTAATGTGCTCCCTTCCATGATTTTTTTGTTCCTCTACTGTACTGCCATTTTTTTTCCTTTTTGAGTAACACAAAAAGCGTGCATGTGTGCAATCAAAGGGATGGAAATTGCACATGTGATGCCTTTCTCAGATTAAAGTGGCTAAGAAATCACATTTATGGACCGAAGAGGATGAAATAGAAAAGCTAACCAAGAACTATAAGAGCTGTGATGCAGAGCATGGCATAGTGCAACATTATGCAGAGCTGACCATGGTAACACCCTGACCTTACGTCCCACATACTCGACGCACCCGACCAGTAGCGCGACAATGTGACGTCACAGAAGCGGCGTAACCATTTATACTCGCGCGTGGTGGTCGCGACACTAGTTGCAATATTCTCCTGAACAGAGGTGTCGCTGTTGTGAAACGACTAAAGCTAACTACGTTACACAGCAGAAGAAGCTGCAGTAAGAAACACTAGTAGCTACCAGAGCCCGTCTACGGAGAGCCTTGCCACTCTGTATTAAGTCCCATTGTACCGAATTTTGGATGCAGTTCCACCAGAGTTCCACTGGGGGCGATCGCCATGAGTGCAGAATGAATGGGAGTCAATGGAGCTAGACGGTCTCTTCTAGTCTCTTCACCTGATTGTCGTTGACAAATCTCAGATTTGATTGTAGTTTGTATAACTTCAACATGGGTTATAGGTCAAAAGTTGAATGAACGAGTACTTATGTCCTTTTGATTTCTTACAGGTTGGGTCGTTGTTGCACATAACACGCTAGCATTGTGCTAATGAATGACGTCATTGACACATTTAAAAGGCTTTTTAGAACAATTAAGTGACTTAAAATATATAATACTTTAAAAAATATAATACTTAACCAAGTGTATTTTCTTTGCCTCCCCTTTCGAATACAATTCTCAAATTACTTCAAAAAAAATTATATCCCGAGAAAAGTGGATTTTGAGGGGTACAGCTCCATAGACCTCCATGCATTCTGCACTCGTGGACGAGCGCCCTCATGTGGAACCACAGAAGGAACTGCAACCAGTTCAGAAACCGGAAGTTTTCCGAGAGTGGCAGTTCTCCCCCTATTAGACATTCTCTGTAGCTACCTAGTTAGCCTCTGTGATGGTACTTCAGACTTTGGTTGCTACTATTCACAACTACCATCATCATTATCATCTTGTTTCCAAGGTGTGTGCACAGGTAGATAGATAGATAGATAGATGGATAGATGGATATATAGATAGATACTTTAGTCATCCCGAGGGAAATTTTAATCATTTAAACAGTTTAATGAGCTGGCTAGCTAGCTCGCAGCTGGCTGAGTTTGTGTAATTTCCTGAAGTGGAAAGAGATTTTGTTCAGGCCTTAATAGATATCCTTTGTTTGAAAATAAATCGTTTCTATTCTTTCCTCTTAATTCCATGTGTTGCAACTCTCACTGGTAACTTTGTTAACTTATCCAGCAAACTATTAAAAATTCAATGACTGTAACAAAACACTGCAACTCTCGCTTGCCCTCGAACTAGTCCATCTTCCTGTTTCCGCCTTGTCGCGCTCGTCTGAAAAAAAATGAGTGGTGCGCTACCTGGCTTCAATCCTGGTGCGCCGGGCAAGATCTACGTCATTTTGACGTCACGTTGTCGCGCTACCGGTCGGGTGCGTCGAGTGTGTAGAAGCCAAGGGCTTCCCTCCCTCCGCCTGCTTCCCTGTGCTGGCACAGACCGGACCGACCCACCCAGGCGAGAAAGAGAGTTAGAGGGAGAGAGAGAGAGGGAGAGAGAGATATAGAGAGAGGGAGAGATAGAGAGAGAAGGAGAGATAGATAGATAGATAGATAGATAGAGAGAGAGAGAGAGAGAGAAAGAGAGAAAGAAATAGAGAGGTGGCAGAGGGGCTGGCAGTGCTCGACTGGTCCCCGGAAGCTGGAGCTGAGCCCTGGGCCGAGCATGTGATCGAGCAGTGTGTGTGTGTGCCTGTGTGTGTGCCTGTGTGTGTGTGTGTGTGTATGTGAGTGTGTGGTGGTGGTGGTAGTGGGGGGTGTTCATCCTCCAGCCAGCCCGGTCCAGCCATAGGGAACTCAGATGTACAGCGTGTTCAACACATTTTCTCCATGGCAACCGGGAGGTAGAAGAGACAGCAGGAGAAAATAAGCGAAAGGTGGGTGGGTTGGTGGGTGAGCTGGGGGGGGTTAGTGGAGGAGATGTGCTCTAGTTGGATTGGTATCTGCACATACTGTACATGGTAAATGTCAGACAAAGAGAGAGAGAGAGGAGAGAGGGAGAGAGAGAGAGAGAAAAAAACCCTTTTAGGTTCATATTTCCCTGTATCACATTTATACCCCCCCACACATGCACTGCATAGGAAGCCTGATCCACCTCTTACTGGTTTGGTGCCATAAGCTCCACATAGCCCACAAGCCCTTTTTCTCTCAAATGAAAGCTATGGGAAATATGAGGGGAAACCCTGAATTAATTTGTAACATGTGTTTCCACAGCTCCTTTATGAGATAGTGCCTACATAGACGTTGAGGCAAAACCAAGCAAAATACCACCAGTGTCTCTTTGTCTTTAATCTAGGTCCAGTAGATGAATAATGCTACTACACTCTTTAAACAAATGTGTTGTCCCTATCTGGACACAGAGATGTTTTGAACATAAGTTGTCTTATTTTTAACACATATTGTGTAACAAATAAAAAAAGGAAACAACTCAAACTGTGTTGTCCCTGTCTCTGGACACAAAGATGTGTTAAAAACCATGGAAGTTGTGTTGTTTTCAACACATTCGTTTTAAGAGTGTAGAGTCTCCATTCCCTCAAGTCCACACATTGGGGCCATAATAGCTTCTACAAGTTCTAATGTTTGCCTTGTTCTGGCAATAACATGGCTTAAACATGTGGAAAAGACATCCTAAAGAATATTGTGTTGGAAATATGTGCTTTGCCAGGATGTTTTGGATATGTGCCATTTACATGCATCAGATGTAGCAGGTCAAGACAACATGACCCTCGATGAAGTGCTTGGCTGTCCTAAGGATTATATTATAAGACAATATATATAAATTGGAAATAAGGGGGTGGTGAACAAATGAATGCTATTCACATTGCAAGCGGGGTCAGGGCTCTTTGAGGGAGGGGAATGTGCACCTGCGATGAAGCTGGTTAGCCAAGCATGTCGAGGCAATCTGCACACATTGCTCATCGGTGTCACGTGTGCGTCCGTGTCATTGTGAATCCATATGTCGCTGGGCTGTGACCTGCGACCTATGACAGTGATTCAGCCAGGGAGACTTTAATCCAGTGTGACTTCCACACAGCTCCAGCACCTCCTCTGTTTGACAGGAGACATACACGTGGACTCTCAGTGGGAGCATACAAACAAGCTGTTGTCTTTGTGGCACCAACAAACTCTGTGCATGCACAACGCCTCAACAGCAGCACATGGGTAGTAAAAAATGCGTCATTTTTGCCATCTAGGCAATGTTGGGTGTTTGGATTACCCATGAGCAACTGAATCCCCACACATTTTTTAGAGTTACATGCTGTTTGTCAGGTGATACACCTCACGTGGCTTCTGAACCACAAAACAACATAGCCTGTATAATTGGCTAATGGTGTCAAGTTACTACTGTGGTGTGTTTTTTTTTTTTTTTTTTTGACAGGCGGAATACATTAGAAGGGGTAAATAGGGGCCACATCACATCATGGGCCTTGCAGGAGCCAGCTATGTAGAGGCGGGGTTTCATAGGGTTCACTCTGGATGCTGTGCAGCACAGCTATGTAGAGGCAGGGGTTTCATATGCCCGTGTCCTGACCTCGTGTCCTCCCTACTCCCAACACGGACCTCTGCTCCTGTGCAGCGAAGGTAACTGTGGGATGCAGATGAGGTAAATGAGAGAGAGAGAGAGAGACGTTGTGCTGTTTAGTTCACATTCCTCTGTTTTTTTTTTTTGGATCTTGTTTGAAACCTTGCCAGATAGAGTCAGTACCAAGAGCCATTAAGGCCCTAGGACAGCCATCACCAAATGGCGGACCGCGGTCCGAGTCCGGACCGTGACGTGATCCTATCCGGACCCAGACCATAATAGCTTAATTTAGATTTTCACGTAAGATTTCAAAGCTGCGCTAAATGTTTCGTTGGTTAGGATAACAGCATTTACTTCAGGAGCTTCAGGAACCATCATTTCGCTTGCTGCTACTCAGCCAGTGAAATCTGTGAATTCTGATAAAGTCGAGTCAGTGAGTAGTAGCCTACTATGGAGAAGAGACTGATAGCCTGAAACGAGCAAGGAGAGGAGACGGGACGAGAAACAATCAGATGGATATCTAAGTTAACGATAAGTAAGTTATTTTCAAATCATCGATCGCTCAAAGAGGAGAAAGCTAGACAGCGAGAACAGAGCTTTATATAACGATACGGGGGCAATACCACGCATAACTGTCACGTCCGTAACGCCAACTAAATATGGATGTGACAGTTTTGCGCGGAATGGCCCTGGACCTCTTTTATATATTCTGAGACAGGCGATTTTAAGCGCCAATTTGAAGCACCTCTACTAGACAAAGCATATATTTTGAGCAAGCATAGGGTAGGCTAGGCCCATTCAACAGTGAACTGAGACCACAGAATATTTTACGATTTAAGAAGGCAATATGATTGATCCACCACAATCTAGTTAAGCCTACATGCATTCACTGCCCAACAACGTAATATTCCTGGGTTTCCAGGATTTCGGGTCAACATAAAATAAAAAATAAAAAAATAAACTGGCTGATTAATGGGTTCAAGGAACCAGCTGTGGAATATCCATCCTTGTCTCAGCTCAAATTTTATTTTAAGTTCACGTTAAGATCTTTAAATATAACCAAGGCTACTCAGTTTTTCTCCCCAATTAGGCTACTCTTATCTTGCCTTATTTCTCCTCATTTCGAATGTTGCCTTTTAGGCTACTTATTTTATTTCACATTAAACATTAGGCCTAGGCCTACAATCTTCTATTTCTTGAATTTCCCCTTGGGGATCAATAAAGTATCTATCTATCTATCTATCTACAACTAGGCTCCATCCATCCATCCTAATATTATACATACATACATATACATAGCCTAAACACGCACGTTAAACATTATGATGCTCCAGACCTTTGCTTGAGGACATTTTCCGTAACTGGACCTATCTATCTATCTGTCTGTCTGTCTGTCAATTCTGTCTGTCAGTTAGCATATAACAATGTAACATGGATGCATTTATGTTGGATACTGTTGTTTTCATATGAAATTAGCTTTGGTAGCTAATTTAAAAAGGCACAGTAGTGATGGATGTATAATGACATGGAAAATCATGATCTTATCTCCCAAAAGTTCTGGTCAGAAATGAGGGCACAGAGTGATTAATCATTTAACTATGTCTAAAAATGATCATACCAGCTTTTGGCTTTAGTGTTGTTTGGGCGAAAAGTCTGCCGTTTGATTTACTGGGAAGCACAATACGTCTGCGAGCAGAAAGGATGAACAAGGGAGAAGATGGAGGAGAGAAGAGAAGGAGTGAGGCATAGGGTTCATGGAGAGGAGGACTGCTCTTCGTATAGATCAGCTCTCCCCTGCAGGCGTGAGGTCTTGTCATCCCCTGCTTAGAGCCTGGTTGGAATCAGGGGCAACATGCTCATCAGCCGCCCTCCAACCCCTTGCTGTGGGAACCTCTCTTTCTACTCCTCCTTCTCTCTCTCATCATCATTTTCTCTCTCTCCATCCTTCTCTCTCTCTCACCATCCTTCTCTCTCTCCATCCTTCAGTCTCTCCTTTTCATCTGTCTCTCCCTCACCATCCTTCTCTCTTTGATCCTTTTCTCTCTCTCATCATCCTTTTCTCTCTCCCTCACCATCCTTCTCTCTCTCCATCCTTCTGTCTCTCCTCTTCATTCTGTCTCTCCCTCCCTTTTGCTCCTCTCCCCTCTCTCATCCTCCTTGTGTGAATCAGAGGAACATCAGAGGAGGGAAGGATGAAAGCCGAGCGTGAAGGGACCCTGTGTGTGTGTGTGTGTGTGTGTGTGTGTGTGTGTGTGTGTGTATGTCAATGCATGTGTGTGTGTGCTGTAGGTCTATCGTTAAGCAAAGCTGAGCAGGCAAGGAGGAGGCTTTGAAGAACAAGCTAAAATTGAAGCCTTCTGGGGTAAAGGACTTGGGGGGTGGGTACTGGGGTGGGTTGTTTCATCACCCGGTGCATTTAAGGTATCTACATGTAGTGTTGCGTTCTGGGTAGTTCTAAAATAGACGCTGTTCTTTTTTTCGTATTTGTTGTCGATTCTTCTTCGGCTGCTGTCGTTTTGCATGTCTCAACATGCTGAGGAGGTGTGGAGGCAGCCATTATTGGTGTTATTGCCATGGATACCCACTGCGGACTCGTGCTGACCATCCCAGGGACTGCAGTGGGACCTCACATATACGCAACATGGAGAGCCACTAAACACACAGGGCTCTAGTCTAGAGGGACAAATATACCAGAAAATTCCATGGGATGCCAAAAACCTAAACAGCTCTATATATGGACAAGAGAAGTTGTAATCTTGGGACCTATGTGCAGTATAAATAAAGCATGCCATTTGAGAATACAGCATTTTAAAAGCACACATGCGACACAAGGCTGAGTCAGCAACACACATTGATTAGGCAATTAAATATACTGATCAGAAATCATTAATATGGGACTCTAGGGGACAGGCATATGCCTCTTACAATTTCACCATGAAGGGAAGTGTATTTTATGTGTTCGGTGCAATCACGTTGGACATACACTGGACACAGTGAGGCTTATCAAACCCAATGACAGTTCTGTTGACTGAAAATCGTTATAAAAACCTCACAGCACAATTCACACAATTTCTCACGCTGCAGTTTTCTGAGATGCAATGACGCTCCTTGTTTCAGTTGCATGCAGGCGAAGCTCCCAGACATGCATGACAGGGTATCACTTCCTCTCTCTCTCTCTCCTGCAGTGTGTGCTCATCGGCGGCCGTTCCTCTGCTGTGTCTGCGTGGAGCTGGGCTTCTGCAGCACTCGTGTCTTGCCAGGCTTGAGCGTTTTTGACTTTAGAGTGACATTGGCTAAGCGGCAGGGTGGCTGCGGCGGAGCGTCCGCCCGCGTGCTACACACTCAGCGCAGCGGCACCACACACACACACACACACAGGCACACACACACACAGGCACAGGCACACACACACAGGCACACACACACACAGGTACACACACAGGCATACACACATACAAGCACACACACACGCGCACAGGCACACACACACTCAGCTCAGCTCCGCTCAGGCTCGGCGTCGCGGTGTGGTTTAGCGCGCATGCAGAGAGGCTGCCCATTCGGAGCTGCTGGAGTGTGGATTTCCCCTAGCAACAGCCGCCTCCTTATTACCGCGTGCCACTGACATTTTCAAGAAGCATTGCAGAGGCACTCCACACACACACACACACACACACACACACACACACATACACATTAACTCTCACTCTCTTTCATGCACTCTCTATCTTACCATACACACACACACACACACACACAGGAATATATCCACTCTGTCCATGTCCATGTTTGTTTTATGTTTCATTTCATTACCACTATCCCATCAATTCATCTCTCAATGAGGGCCTTGTATTGTATTGTATTTTGATTTGGGACAAAAATAGAAACACTATTTTTTGCTCCCTGGTGACTTCACTCTCAGGCGAGCTGTAGTACCCCATAACACGCTAGTGCACATGCCAACAAAATCAAAGGGCGGGGGGGGGGGTATGGGGGGGGGTTGCTGGAGGGGAGGAGGGTTATGTGAGTGTGTGGAAGGCTGGCGGAGAAGAGAATAGGGATGAATTGGAGACACAGCTGAGGCTTCAGCCTTACAGTATGAATGTGGAGCTCTCCTTCATGCCACGCACACCCACACCCCCACACCCCACACACACACACACACCCACACACACACACCCACACACACACCGTCCTCATTCATAAACACACAGGTCCTTATATAATGCCTACTTGCTATTTATAAGTGCCCATAGCATGCGGATGGGGGGGTGATGGGGGGGCTAGAGTCACGCAGCGCCCTTCAAGACGAGTGCTCGATCGCTGGGGGGGTGCCGGGCTTCGACGCTAGGGAGCTATTATTAGCCCCGTGTCATGTGAGAGCCAATAGAAATGGGGTAGAACAGACGCTGGAGGGGAGGGGGGATTGGACAGAGAACATAGCAGTGGGCACGTTAGAAGAAATATCGTAGATGTGCTGGGAAAATAATGTATATTATTATTATAGTAGCAGTAGTAGTAGTAATAGTAGTGTTGTGTATTATTACTATAGTACAAGTATTGTCTCATGAGGAAGCTTCCCCAACACACATATTGCACACTGCCCTCTCCCCACATACACAGCACACTATCCCATCTCCCCTGTCATCCCCCCAACACACACACCAAGACCCCTGGCAGTTGGGTTAGCCCCTTGAGCCATGGATCTGCCCAAGGATTCTTCCTTGGTAAGGGAGTTTTTCCTTGCCCCTGTTGCTCTTGGGTGCTCCGTGTTGGTGCCCCCCACCCAATCCCAATCCTCCCCCACCTTTTTTATGCAGCCCCCATTAATGCACAAATAGGCTGACACCAGACATAATTTCACTGCATTTCTTACTTCCAGTAACTATATGCATGTGACAATAAACTTCCTTGTATCCTTGTATCCTTGTATTATTAGTAGTGGTGCGAAGAGGAGTTGTGATGTTGGAGGAGGTGGAGTTAAGATATGTGAACTTTAAACAGTGAAAAGATGATAGAGTGTCACATTGTCCTGTCACATGATTCCTGTGTTTACTCACTGAGACACTGAGTGTGTATGAATGGCACCATCAGTGGACGACCTCCAGGTCACCGGCATTTCGCCCAACCCCAGGGGACTCCTTCATCAGTAGCCCTAGTCAATGGATCCACTGTCCCTGACCATCAAGTTGTTCATTGGTGAATGATGGCCGGGGCGGGTCCATGTCCAAAGCAGTCATGTCTTTGTGCCAAGGAACATTTTCAAGTGTAACAACATGTCTGCGAATGGACATGCGCTGCATTTCATGCTGACCGCAGAGGGGTTTTGAAGCGAATGGTGAAGACCACGTGGCTGTTGTGTAGTATGGTTTCGGATCAAGGAGATGATTGGCTCACATATCAGTGGCGGCTTGCATGTCCCCAGAGCTACGAAGTGAAGCCATTGGGCAATGCTCAGCATCAAACATTCATCTAGCTTACATAAAACCTGTGAAAAAAAAATCACACATACCCTCACTGTAAGCTCTAAGACTACGACTGTGAGTATATGTGAAGGTTCTAATGGATGAGTAGAACGCATTGGTATACTTTCCTCTGGACAGAGCTCTTTGCAAGTCATGAAATGAAAAAGAGAAGATTGTAAGTTACTGCTGAGAGTTACGTACGTTGTACGTTGTGCAAGTGTTTAGTTAAGGAGAGAGGAGAGAACAGATCATGTCGGTGTGTTTGTGTTTATCAGCACAAGTTGGTGACCCCAGCATGACACCGCTGTAAACCGTTACAGTAAGACACACAGACACATCTTTTCCATTACTAAGTGAGCAAGTGGGGCGGGCGAGAGGAGAGAGATACAGGTAGAGGAGGAGAGGGAGCCGAACGAGTGTGCAAGCGTGACAGACGCCGACGTCGTGAGGAGGACGAGCCGGAGTGGCACGATGAATAAATGATGGTGAGAGAGCGCTGACAGTGAGATGGGTTCTTGAACGAGAACAGCTGAACAGACAGACAGACAGACAGACAGACAAAGACAAGACAAGACAGGCAAACAGACAGGACGAGACAGAGCTCTGCGGTTCTAGCCTGAACAGCCTGCAGAGCTTCTGTGTGCCATGCGCACCATGTGCTTTCGCTGCTACTCAGGCAACCTTGGCAGAAGACAGAAGCCTAGCAGAAGCGAGTTAGTGATAGCGTTAGCGTAAGGTAGAGCAGAGCTATACTGTACAACTGCACATGGCCGGAAAGCTGCGCTAAGTACAGTGTAATGCTAACTCAGCCTCAGACTGCCTGCTTTATAACTCTGCAATGCTGCAATATTCATGAGAATCTGAGCAGTGCTAGATATAACAGTGTACAATGTGGCGGTTGCTCCAAGTGTTTTGTAAAAGCTTAATCATTGACACAAAAATGACAGCAAAGGCCTCTCCAAATGCCAGCACTAACATTTTGGTTGTTAGCTATTAGCTATTAGCTACTGCGCTATGCTGAAGAATATACTAAGCTATTATGTACAGTCAGATTATGTAAATTCAAATGCAGTCCACTACCATTTGGAACTTTATATGAGGCTTTTTGTTTTGCAGCCAAGGGGATGCCCTGTCTGAGGAACACTCCAACTAACTATACCTCAACCATAACATAAACAAATACAGCCTCAATTAAAATATGCTCATTAATTAATGAAATTTAAATAAAAACACCAAGCACCCCTGGAACATTACGGGGCATGATCCACCAGAAGTGAAAGCTGTTCTTGTTCCCATAATGCAGTTCAGCCAGGCGAGTGCACACCAGCACTAACGAGTCGCCATGGGGTGGGCACAGCAGAGAGGACACTGGGATTCCTCCTCGAGGTAAGGTTGCCGCGGTGACGTGCCAGAGCCAGTGAGGAGGAGGGGCCGGGGGCCTGTGTTCCAAAAGACCTGGAGACACAGAGAGAGAAAAATAGAAAGAGAGAGACTTTGAGAAGATATGTTTGTTAGAAAAAAGAAAAGTTTAATGTTAATGTATGGTTAAAATAAAGAAGACTGTTTGGTAGGAGCAGGCTCCACTCAGTCTCTTTTTCGTCTTTGAGAGTGCGGGGCCAAACTTATAACTGATAAGATAGAGGAAGAAAACTAAAGAAGGCACCACGCCGAAACACGTCTGTAAAATAAAAAAGGAACCAACACTGTCTGTGTCTACTGTATATGGCAAGGAAGTTTGTTCATGAGCATTCATTACTGCTTTTCTGAAAGCAATGTGGTTGGTGATAACCATCTTAACTGAGAGAGAAAAAATCAAAAAATCCTAGTGCCTCCATTATTTAACGATGGGCATGGCATATGAAATACAGCGCCTATCACTCTGCATTTGATGAATGCAGCGATACCCTAGTGGTCGGTGTGTAGGTGTATTTCTCCCCGCTCTCCGTCCGTGTGACAAACTGCCCACTACCATCTGTTCCAGCATAAGGCTCGATTGCTTGATTACGGATATCGGCCCTGTCTCTGGGGATAGAATTATGATGAGCATCTACTACTGTGCCTTTGGAAAATCTGAGAGCACACCATGTTTATACTCGATGCGATGGAGAGAGAGGGGCGTCATTCATCCTTCACTTTAATGGCACATTCCTCTTTCTCTCTCAGAACTAATTCTCATATACTTATATCATCCTTTGAATCGTGCTGACAGGGGCATTATATAAGGCCCTGTGTGTTCATGAATGAATGTGCTATGTGTGTGTGTGTGTGTGTGTGTGTGTATGTGTGTGTGTGTGTGTGTTAGAGAGAGAGAGAAAGAGAGAAACTGTACAAGGCCATATACTGTATTTCCTTGTCTCTCTCTGCTAGTCTCTGACTATGGCTCTGACTCTGTGGTGATGAGATATCTCTATGGGTTTTTTTTTATGAATTGGTATTCTAGGCACATTTTGGGGGAGACTATGTTAGTGCTTGTTGCTGTGTTATACAGCTTAATAATTGATCATTGGTGGACGCTTTTAGATCACAGCTCAATAGCTGGATTCCCATCCAACATTGTAATATGAATGTTGACTATTCTAAGAGATATCCCTGAGGGGAGATACTTGAAATGCATATAAAATATTCTATGCTGGATAAAAAAAATGAATCTGCTTGAGAGAGGCTGACTAACTCCTGATACTCTTTAGATATGAAGTGACTAAGGTTGATGGAAATGGGTTTATTCACATTTGTTGAGATGCTATTGGTTGTTTCTGTGAAAGCCCTGACAGCTTCAGCTGTTCATCAGAAGAGTGTCCATTTTAATTTTAACACAGCAGATGGAAATGTTCACAAGCTCACATTTATTTTAGCTAACTGAAGGAATGGGCCCATTCTGCATACATTCAAGAGAGAGAAAGAGAGAGATGATGTGAGTGAGAGTGTCTGTTTGTGTGCATGTGTGTTAAGAAACCTAGTACTTCAGCTTTAAAGAAACAAAAGTCAAAAGTTAAGATAAATTAGTGTGAATAGACAATGCATACTACTTTGGAAATCTGGATATACCTGTGTATGGGATAGCATCTCAGGTATAGAATAGAATAGAATAAATCTTTAATGTCCACCAAGGTGGACATTTTTCTTTGGCTCACCAGACATAAAAGACAGGTAGACATACAGCCACAATATCATCTCAGACATATGAGTTGAAATATCATGATATTTGGTATATCTTGATATTGGTATCCAAACATTACTTAATACAACCTTTGCGTTCTGTCTTAATTATAATCTGTATATCACAGGACATGCCATGTGCGGTGAAACCTGTGCCCTGCATGGTCTCCACAGTCAACAAGTTCATCCAAATTAGGCAGGATTCAGAGCACAGGTTATGTTTTTGCACCAAAGGTCAATAGGACAGGGCTCATCTGCTGATTCCAGTGCAGATTTAAACCGCTTACCGTATGGAATTGAAATGACCATTGAGAGGATGGGATAGCCTGGAGTGGCCGGACAAACAGCTCTCAATTTCACCATCAGAGCTGGATTAGTCGGTAATCCAAGGACAAGAGGTCTGAAGATGGTGGTAATTGTAATTAATCTCAAACACATTTGTCTCACTGCAAAGCAATCTGACACTGGGTCTCCCTCCCCTCCTGTCACACACAGTGATGTGCTACTGTATGTGCGACTTCTGATTTAGCTGAAATCTCAATTTTTTCAGTTCAAGAAGCCCATAAGCATTGATAACATGCATGAACTTTAGTTTATATATAAGGTATGTTTATGCTTTTTCTGTTGATTCATTGCAGAGATTAGTGGTCATCTCAACCAACACGATGGATTTCAGTATTTTAAGATCAGTGCTGCAAGATTTCTGTTTTATTTTCTCCCGTATACGCAATCTGTGTGCAGATAGGCTACTTTATGTTGTTAAAATGACCGACACGCTGGTGTGGGTGTGAGATTCCGCATTGCGTTAAAATAGAGTATGGTCAGGCGCCGACTGACGACGTGGAGGAAATTCATCAGGATTCAAAACAGTGCTAAATCATCCGTCATTGGGGGAGAAACGAAAGGGGGCTGGGTCATTTTCTTCCATTTCTCCTTTCTCCTGTTGTACGTGTCATGAATACTACTTTTGGACGAGCCCACTTTTACACACTGGGCGACAGTAGCCTAAACAGTAAAAGAACGATTCGTACCTCAAAATGAGAACAAATTAAATGTCACAACTGGAGCAATTTGGTCATAAATGGTTGCCTCAGTTGTAAAAACATTTAGCCACGTATTGTAACAGTTCACAAAGGACACTCCCCTCTGTAGTTCTTTTATGGATTGGGTTACAGTGTCTCGGTTCAAAAATAGGTTTTCTAATCCCCTCCGTGAAAATGGCTTTTTTTCTAAATATAGCTCGGAAAGAATGGGAGGCGAGCCAACAGCTTGTATCCTCCTTCTCGGTCACTGCCATCCGTGCGGGGATTCCCTGAAGGTCTCTGTGATGTAGCCTGCACTTAGTGGCAAAGGATTTGAATAATGCCCCTGATCAAGGAGTTGCTAGGTGGCCAAATTATTTAACGAGACATAACTTTAATGTAAACATTACATACTGGATACAACTGGTCACGAGTTGTCTGTGTAATTACATGCTTTTTTTGTGTGAAATCACTTACGCTACAATTGTTCCCACTCCTGAAATAGAATTCACGTAGGCTACACAACGCCCTGTAAGGGACTTCCAATGTTGGTTGTCCTAGCAGTAAGTGTTGTAGGGAGCGTCTGAAGGACGAGGATACACAAGGTGGTTTCAGCAATAAAAATGTAGCTCAGGGCACAGGGGATTGTTTTCATGCATTGACATTAGTGACATTCAACACTCATTTCAATGCAGTTTACTGAGTAACTTGGGTTACCTTACATGTCAGGCATTCTCTGCCCTCTTCCTTTGGCAATAGGGTAGGCTATTGGCTACAAAAATATAGCAATATTTTCGTTATACAGTTGTGTTTTGTGTGCTGGAGTAACATATGATTCTATTTTGTAAAGTTGCATCACTGACGATTGATGGAGTTTTTGTTTCTCCAACCATAGAATTAAGGGGTTTCCTTAACATGAGCTGGTAATTCAGACTCAGTTTTAATTAGCTTTACAGATTTAATTCTGAGCAATTTAATTGGCAACCGTATACAGTACATTTAAACCAAAAAGAAACTCCAGTGAAAAAGACAACTCTGAATGCAGTGAAATTCTCGAGAAGGCAACAGCAGGTCATGTAATTTGTGAAGATCATAACAGACATGGTGGATTAATAATTCAACGTTTAATTTTGGCTGCAGTTCAGCCAGTCGGTCCTATACCTTTTCCTCCTCGTTGGTAATCGCCTGCAGTTTCCCTTGACATTCTTTCTTACACAATATTCTTGTCTCCCTCCAAGTGAGGTCATTACTTTTGAATGAGGAGCCAGTCCCCTGAAACCTGAATGGGATGTAACAGACCTGGAGTGTTTGTATCACTCTGCTTTAGCTCATCATTCATTCATCCATTAATTATCCATTAATTATCCACTAATCTATCTATCTATCTATCTATCTATCTATCTGTCTGTGTATTCATTAATCCATCCAAGTACCTATTAATTTATCCATCTATCCGTCACTTATTTATTCACTCACTCATTGATTTATTCATCCACAAGCTATTTTTTATTCTATCCATTCATTACTTCGTCTAATCATCCACCTATTCATTTATGCATTCATTCATACAAAGTTCAGTTCAGTTATTTTAACACTATCTGAGGTCTTCCTGAGGGAGTACCTACACAGTTGAATAATTAGTCAAAATATCCTGCGGGATGAATAAATGTATCTATTTATGAAAATAAGTATGAAATCCGCAGTAAGAACATTAGAAACTGTTTGTGAAGGATTGGAATGGGAGACAGGGAAGCCCAGGCCTGGACACACAGGGTCTGTGACAGCACTCCCATAGAGGTCAGTGAATGTATATGTTACAGTTTTTCTCAGTCGCTTTGGTGCTTTTCTCACATCACTATTAACATTTGCACAGCAGTTAGTGCAATTCTCAAAACAATTAGTGCAAACTGCAAAACCTAGTGGATGACCTGCAAAAGCACGTCACTTGCTCAAAATGGATAGTCCATTCCTCAAAAGCAGGTATTCATGTCAATGAAACTGTCAGTGTCATCAAAATGAGAAGTCTTGACACCATCGTTTATGAACAAGATAGTCAAATGGCTTTGTCATGTTTTCATTATGACAGTTCTCTCAGTGTTTTCCAATGCAAAAAAAGGTCAGAACTCGGTGACACTACCTGAACATGCTCAAGACAACACTATACAGTACTTGTACAGCCATTTGAAAACTACAGTAAAGTTACACATTAGGTGAGTAAGTGAGTACAAGACACTGAATACGTACATTTTTACTGTATGCTCTTTGCAATTCTACAGCATTGTGACAGAATTTGATAACTAGTTCAACAATTTTGTATGTAATGACTCAAGCAATGAAATGAAGACTATTAGGATTATTGGGAACGACTATTCAGCATTCATAAGCAAATGATAATGTTAAAAAACAGCAGAGAATAGTATGAAAGCAACTGATACATGTCCAAAAGTATTTGCAATTTGTTCAGAGGAAGGAGAAATTGCTATGATGTGCACAAATGACTAAATGTTGTGGAGGTTGAACTAATAGTTATGAGAATTTTCATTCTGATCTGAAAAAAGCACCAAAGTGACTGAGAAAAACTGTATATATAGTTATATATATCGATTTGGTATATAGAAGCTTTTTAAGCAATATCTCAGAATAGAAGTGTTGTGTATATCACAATAAATGGGAAAGTGTAGTTCTATCAGATCATCGTTTTCTTCTCCTCATTTTAAGTGAGAAAGCTTGAAGAAAAAAAATATTCCTGTATCAGGTCAGAACAGACTGCAGGCGGAAATTAAATTGGTCCGTGAGCTTGCAGTGCTCTTGAATTCGGCTGCCTCACCTTTTGTCATTCCCATATTTATTTATAGAACAGGTAAGGACCACAAGGACCATCTCAGGTGCCCTGTGCCATTTTCCAAGTGGTCTCAAAGACCAACTATGCACATAGTTTAACTGCTCCAATTACTGTAAGTTGTTAGATCTTCTCAGAGATATGGAAGCCAATGTGTTTATCAGGACTAGTATCTATTCAAGTTCATGTTAAATGACTAAAATAATAATTAGTCTGGCTCTGTGCTTGTTCAACTATTCAGAGCTGTGCAAATTCAAATGTGTTTGTTTTGCTTGTTCCTTCTTTCCTGTAAACAACCACAGATACAGTATGCACACAATGGATCACAGTTTCTTTACACAGTTCATTTATTTATTAAACATAATTGTATAAACATAAAAGCTTCATCATTTTAATATGCATTTTATCATATTATACAGATAATATACACCATTATGTAACAGTGAGGACAAAAAAAGGCCACATGTTAAAACTGAGTCACAACTAGTATTCAAACAGTGTTTTATTTTTTATTGCGCATATAAGTACTTTTACAGCCCATACATATATACATACAGGGTCATAATATACTCTCTATGACAACATCATATGCTCATTTAATTTTTGTTTTACACACTGCTATACATTGAATCACACAGATACTTCATCACCCTTTTTTAAAATAAAAAAAGAACAAAAAAATAAATATCCCAGGTTAGGAACACAGGACAGAAGACACTATTGGAGATTTTGCTGATACCTGTTCAAAACACCCATTTTAATTTTAAAGTTTTTTATTTTCTTGTTTTCATTATTATTAATAATAAATACAATACAAGTGATGGCTATTGACCGAATGTTGCAGCTGGACACACACTGAGACAGTCACAGAGGCCGGTATGGAGATGTGCATTCGGAGTCTGTGTTGCAGTCGGCCTGTCTGAAGCCGTTCACACACATAGGGTATAGGGCATTGCCCAGTTCCTGCAGTTCCATAGTGTCACATAGGACTACAAATCTCCTCATCAGGATACTAATCATGGGTGGGTCCTACTCTGTCTATCGCATACACACACACACACACACACTTCAATGCATAGAACAAGAACACAGATGACCTATTTTCCATACATTATATCTAACCTTGTACTTGTAATAATGTTTTTTTTTTAATGGAGCTATTTCTGAGCGAAAATGACTATAATGGGATCGTAATAGGCTGTTTCTCTACTGGTAGGGAGTGAGCATGACCAGTAAGCCTGTAGCTTTTCCCAGTAGCTCTGTCCATCAAAAAGATTCCAACATTTCAGTCAATAATGTATTTGGCTTTGATGCATGAAAATCCAAAATGGTGAACTAGAGCGGCTTAAAAACTGTTCTCTCTGTGAACTAGAGCTGGATACAGTTTGGATGGATAGCTTTGATATGATGGCATATTTTAGTCCTCCTATGGCTGTTACTAGCGGATGTTTGTTGGTGCATTGCAGTCTTACATGAGGTGGATTTAGTCTTTGCAAAGGCTTTGGGAAGCTCACAGCAGACAAGACAATACACCAATCATACACATAGTAGTTCAAATCAAGCATGGCAGTCGTTGTGACACAGTCCAGTCATATGTAAGTCAATGAAAGCAGAGAATCAATGTCATGACAAATGTAAGATGTTGCATGGCAAATGCCCATCGATTTCCGATCCATTTCCAATGCACGCGATTAAGTCAGTGATTGATGAGCACTTGAACAGCATTTGATAACTGGAGTAATGACTTCAAAGCAAAACAAACTGACAACAACAATCAAAGGAAGATTCTGAACAAAGATTTTGGTACATATTTTTGCCAACAGAACGTTCACTGTACAATCCTGGAAGACTTTGTCTTACATTCGTAAAATGTCTCGTTCTGTATCCAAGGTCTCGAGGAAAATCAAAAGCAGTCCCAAGCATATTTTCCCCTTCACCTCAAATTAGAAGTCTGTCTTTTTTGTCCGGTAGAACAGTGTTTTCAACTATCTATGTGGTATACATGCACATTCTCAGGTCTGAAATTCAGTCCTGTTTAGTATGCAGTCCTAATTGCACAAATAGCTGAAAATGGATAAAATGCTGTGACATAACATGACCTGTAAGTGTAAGGCACTCATATAGGAAACAGAGACAGTGGTACCTCAAGCTTCCACTACTGCCTTGTGCGCAATCCTAGCCACATCACCAAAGATACATGCATTATTGCTTGTCTTACTGATCTACAAAACTGTACCTAAGTTACATTACTATTGGCTATAGTTGCTACTTGGTTATATGACTATTTTGCTTGCAGTCAACCATCGTTTCTTTCTGAAATGGATATAAAAATAGACAGACACCATGAAGTTTATGGAGACAGGTGACAGGTGCAACAAAATGGTACAATTATAGCTTATTCCTTCTTGATCCTCACAGAAATAATTGTTAGCGCATGACAAGACAGTGTGAGTAAATGACACCTGTCTTCAGTGTCATCATCATCATCATCATCAGAAAATATATATGAAAATATATATAGCAATCTTTGTCATGGTCAAAGATTCACCTCTTCCATAATTTCTACATGAGAAACAGATGAGTGAGAAATGTTTGTTTATGACCTATGCATACTTTTTATTTTCTGTCTTATATTTGACGTCAGAGTAGATCTTTGCCAAACCCATAACGTTATATAGCTTTCATCAACCATCTGTTCTGTGTGTGACATGGTGAAGGTGACTGATATGGTGCAGGCTCACTGTTTTGGTCCCACTACGGCAACCAGCTGCCTGCCAGTGCAGCAGAGCAGCTCAAGACTTACGGCCGTCTGAGTACTTGCACTGCGGCACATCACCTCCAGCTCTCCCCGTCCTCTATTGCTCCCAAAATACGGCCACTCCTGGCACACCTGTTTTCTTTCACGCCACACACACCTGTAAGCTCATCTCCCTATCTATCTCCACAAGCAGTATGCTCTGAATCCCCCTCTCAGAAGTACATTGCATTGCAGGGAAAGGGTCTGGAGGGGTGGTGTATCTGTGTGTGTGTGTGTGTGTGTGTGTGAGTGAATGTGTGTGTGTGTGTGTGTGTTGGGGGGTTGCTGACTGTTATTGGGGGTGTGAAATTCAACACAAACTTCAATAGCCTCTCCTGCAACCACACCCCCAAAAAAACACAAAAATCAGTAGGGGAGCTGGGACCCAGGGGTGCACTTGCAACGAGACCACCTGCCTACTCCCCTACAACTGGGTCAGCTAGCTAGCTGGTGGAGCGGCAGCATCGCTTCACAGCCTGCTAATCCAATTTCTCGCCGTTTAAATATAAACCCTCGCGAATGTTTCTGAAGATAGCGGGGGCCTTAAGCTGAGAGAGCAGTTCCATCGGAAACACCTAAGGCTTTTCAGATGGGTTCAGATACCTGTGGAATCCACGCAGCAGGAATGCTCGGCAGGTCTTTAGGGGCCTTTTTGTTCTGCATGACAAACAACGTGCCATCCCTGCTTTTATATGGCCTCTTTTTTGTCGCTCTGCATCTTAAAGGTTGTATCAGCGATTTCAGGCCCAAAAAAAGCCCAAACATAAATGATCACATTCATCTAATCTTTTCTAACGATCCGCTAGCTGTCTGCCCCATAAGCGACCGTCAAAAAAACAAGTCTCTGTAGGCAGCCCAGACTCCGAGATTTGTACACAAAAACAATTGTTATCTTAAGTAGGACATGTCTGTATAGTGTCGCATGCCTGTCATCAGAGCCCTTACCTACAACAGCTCTGCGTCTTATGGACTCTAGAGTGAAATGTTGAGTGTTTATGCATTTGATGTTGACAGAGTAAGTGAGATGCTGATGAGGTAACAAACACCAGAATTATAATAGCTTGCTTGTAGATGCATAGCTAATTACATACATTCAGTCTACATTGAAATTACCTTGCAGAGGACTGAGGGATCTATAGCCAATGAATAGAAACATTTCAATGGCCTAGATGGGGATTGATTGCAACACGAAAATGGTGCTGGTCATGACAGACACTAGGTGCGTATGGACCAAACAGGAGCCCATAGTAGGAGTTATAAAGACCCCCTAAACATGGTTATAGGAACTAATACCCCTGGTTCCATGTGGTGTGAAAAAGGGGTAGTTCCTTCAGAAGTTATAGTCACCATGAAAAGTTACACCCTGTCGAAATGTGTGTGATGACAACTAAGCTTGTAGTGGCTGTTGGTTAGCTAGGCCTAGAATAACTGAAGATTAGGATGTTCTAGTGCTTCTGTCAATGTCATTCTCTGCCACAGTTTTGTTGAACACATTTTTACTCACACATGCATACTCTCTCTCTCTCTCTATTTCTCTTTCTCTCTCTCTCACACACACACACACACATATGCAAATGAAATGAAGAAATCAAACTGATAACCAATCAAAAAATTTATTTATCAAAAATAGATCATAAATGAAAAGAGGAAATGTCCAAATTGATGACAATATTTAGAAAAATTAATTTAAAAAAAAGAAAGAATAAAAGAATAACAATAAAATTAAACAGATGCATCATGCTTCCACAAGGAAGACCTCAGAATCAGTGATGATGAGGGTTTGAAATGGCATGGCTGTTTGGTGCAATTGTACTATTGCTTAAATGCTTTGTCTGTCAACGTTTCCTCTATGTTAACACAGTCATGAGTTGTGCAAGTCAGTGATAGACAGGGTCAGTGATGTTGACATGACCAGGGTATTTATGCCTGGTTTAGCAAATAAAAGATTCAACTTCAGTCTCAGTGTTGGCCAGACCCGCATCCAGGAAACAAGTGCTTCTTACTTACAGGAAAGCTGTTTTGGGATAAAACTCAAGATACTATAGTTTCTAGGGTCTTGAAAAACAAATCACCAAGTCTGGGCCATCAATTGTCTGGAGGCAACGCATCTCCAAAAAGTAAAAGGCTGTTTCCTGAAGCGGTCGAGCCTTCCCCACACATTATTGCAACTTCCCTCATAAATGCATATAAAAATATCACGCACAATAGGCACAGGCTTCTCAATGTCTCTGAAATGATACACTCTTACTCAAATACATCTATATTATATTCACTTATATGAAAAAAAATAAACTTTTCTTTTTTCAACTCAGCCATTGGTGTTTTCATTGATATGCTTTCATCCTATTATTCCTCTCTGCACACAAGTCAAAGGGATTTGAGGAACAAATTGCATAAAACAAGCATTGACCTTTGACCAACTACAACCATTTAGAAATCATACTCATAGTAAGGATATGCAGTATGAACACCATCACCACTGCGATAAAATGCTTACACCACCATTTAAACCAGTGCTTCTTTTTTGAAAGGGGACACGATCAAGCACACTAAATTACTAGTGAGAACCGATTGTTTTCATTCAGGCATTACAGCACAAATACCAGACAATCAGGACAATGAAAAGTGATGGAGAGTGACGAGTTGGACAGGTGGCTTGTTTTGACATCTAAAGCTGTCTGAAGAAGTCTCTCTTTCTTAATTTCTTTCTTTCTTTCTTTTTTTCTTTCTTTCTTTCTTTTCCTTCTCCTCTCTCATTCACCCTGTGTGTTTGTGTGTTTTTCAAAAAAAGCATTCTTTCCAGCTTTCTTTGAATAACGATGGACGTGAGTGGACACTGAGGTAGATGCCTTTGACAACAGATACAGCATTCTGATCCAACTTGTAATATGACACACACACACACACACACACACACACACACACACACACACACACACACACTGACAATCACAGTTGTTGAAGAGACATCATGTCTTCTCTTAGGATGAGAGCCTGCAGCACACTTGCATTTCAAATGAGACAGAAGGGGGTCTGGGGGAGGTCAAAGGGCAAGGTCAAAACAGGAAGCCAATTTACTATCACCACATATTCCCTTCATTAATGTTAACTCTCTTAAAAAGACATGGGGGGAAACATAAAAAGGGGGGGGGGGGGTGAAATCATTAATTTGCAAGAAAAATGCTCTAAATAAAATGAAGGTAATAAACCAATCCCCATGTATACAAAACACACATGGTACTTTAAAAAAATAGAGATTTAACTGCATAAACCTCGCCTGTGAAAACAAGACAAATGATTGATTTAATGATGATATCCATGAGCTCAGTCCTTGTTCCCACAATTTTGACTAATGGTGCCAAAGCAGGTGATGTATAATGAGAAGCATCTAACTTTGTTTGTAATCAATGTTTACATGCCCTATTTTTCAAGCATGCAGTAATATGATTTGGTATAGCACGATATGAAGTGTACATAAACACCCACATAGTCTTGATGTGTACCTACAGTTTCTCACACACGGTCACCTGTCTCTCCTCCGCAAGAGGAGCACGTGTTTTCCCCCAAGACTAAAGTAATCTTGAATGCCTTAATGGTTTCGTAATTAGTGTATGTGATGTATGTGTGTATGTATGGTGTGTTGTGATTCAAGTAACATCCTCGGTACCTTGGGTTCCTGCCCTGCAAGCCGCCTCCGTGCTTGTTTTAGTTTTGTCTTTTTGTCCGTTGCCTCCTATGCTGTCCTGGATATCGGCGGATGATTTTTTTAAAAGAAAAAAGTCTGTAGATCGTGCTCTTCCTCAGCAGAAGTTTAGAGAGGCCTCTGTGTCCGCGAGTCCATCAGCGAAGTCTAGGACAACCGAGGCGTGCATAGACTTCCGAGTGTTCATCTTCTCTCTGTGTGTGTGTGTGTGTTTTCTGTGGCACGCAGAGTACACCTATCGTTTAGAATGACACTCCCCGAGTCCTGCATGTGTATGAGACAGAGAGAGAACGTGAGAGAGAGAGAGAGAGAGAGAGTGAGAGAGAATTAGTGTACAGTCCCGCAGTGAAGAGGTGACAGGAAGGCAAGGGCGGTTGTTCGAGTGCATCTCCCTCCATCCCCCTGTAAACCAAAAGAGAAGAGGGCTGTAGTGTCGACTGGTTAATGCACTAACTGAGACCCAGTGGGGCACCAGATTAAAGTGCTTCTCACTTCGGCTTTACCACCCGTCGCTGCCAAAGGCAACACAGTCCACAATAAGCAGATGCAGATACAGTGACATATTACACTGGCTACAGTTTACATTAGATTTAAGTCAGCGGTTATGTAGCTATAAATATAAGTCAGTGGCTCTGTGGCTATAAATATACAGTAAGTCAGTGGCTATACTATGAAGGTGCAGTATTGTGTCAATGTTCATGTCAGTTTTTTTAAGTCGTTTTTTAATGCTCCCAGATCGTTAAGGCTTTGACATATTGTCTGCACTACACTTTGAATCTACGGATACATATTGCACTAGCACTCTCGTCACTTTCTTTGCGCTGGCTTTGGGTATTTTCTTATGCCTGTCAAATTGCAGAATCACTTCTACTGTATGCTTTCAAGCAAAATGTCTCTGTGCGTCATCCCCAACACTGACCCGTTCCAGAGCATAACCCACTTCTTTCTAATGAGGCATTTCTCAGACATGCTCATAGCAACATTGCTTCTCTTTTTTCCAATGCAATATAGCAAAGAGAACACAGTCCACCATATGAGCAGTTGAGGAATAGGCATTGTCACACTGGTTTATACTGAACTGAAAGGTGCAATGTGTCATTTGTATTGACTAAAAATGACTAAAAAAGCATGCTTCAAGACTCACAATAAGGCAACTGAAAACATAGCAGCACTATAGGCTACAATTACCATTCCATGCTAACAGGCAGGCCTGTTGTTCGTTCTGCTCTCAACATACATGTGTGGCAGGTCATGCACAGTTACTGGGATGCACAGATTAGGGAAACATCCTCTATCATGACGGATCAGACACCAATACTTCCTTGTAGTGCTGACAGTGGGTACAAATTTCCCTCACGGGATCAAAAGAGTAAATATACTATTATTGAAGTCCAGAAACAGGGGTGTGCACTTAACTTAACCTGGTTCCACTGAGAATGCTGCATTTTGGACCCAAACCTTTTTTGAGCAATGGACACACCTCTGGTCTGGCCTGACTGACTTACTCAATGGAAACAGTCCTTCAGAAACCAATGTACTCACTGAAAAACAGCTCTCCTACCGGGACAATAAAATACAAATTCCAGTTACAACTAATACAATTGGTTGCAATAAATTGCAAAATAATGGCCAAGAGGTACAAAGTTGACTGACTGAATTACACACATTTCCCCCTCAAGCCAGAATGATGATGTACAGAAAGGGCCACCGGAAATGCCATCTCATCAGCATTTTCATGTTAATTTGGCTTCAAGAAGCACCCCATTGTTAGAGGTGCAAACAAACGTTTACTTTTCATGACAGCCAGCTGATTCACACACACTGCCCTTATCTGCCTGCTTGCATAGCTAAACAGCTTGTTATTCGGGGCTAGCTGCTAGCTGCTAGCTGCTGGTTGGGAACAGATTGGGGGGGGGTGTTGGTGAGAGGGTGGGGGTGGGAGGCTGCTTTGCTGAGGAGCAGATCTCTCGAGCTCAGTGACACCAAACCGTCACAAGGAATTATGCACAGCGAGCGCGTCGACAACGTCACTTCTCCCCGCCTCGGCCCTCCGCTCCACTCTGCACCACACTGCACCGGGCCACACCGAGCCGCATGGGCGACGGGACAGCAGGAAGGCACCCCCCCTCTCTATTTCCTCCTTTTGCTGGGCCTCCGAGTGAATGTGCCCTTCACACAAAAAAAGCCTCTTTTTACTTGTGATGTGGTGTTGAGGCTCTTAGTATATGCAGAGCTGCTCATGTCCTCAAGCAAGAATGTCTATTTTCTGTCAGTCTCTCAGCTAAGTGTGCATATCTGAGTCTCTGTGTGTGAACATGCCTGCTTGTGTAGACTGAATGATCTGATTTATGCCGCTCAATAAAAAGATGCCACGCTCAATAAAGAGCACAGCGCAATCAAAAATATATATTAAATGTATTTAAAAGAAGCCAGTTTTGCATAGGAATGGCTTTTCCATGTGTTATTTAACCACTCTACAAAACATACATATTTGATCTGACAACGACATAGGGACATTTTTGCCAAAATGTTCCATTTCTGAATTCACAAACATTCTCGGATCTGCTCTTCCCCTACTGAATGCTGCCTGCAACCTATTGTTCATTTCCATTTTGCCTCTCAACAGCTCTCTCGCCTCTCTTTCCCCTCCCTCCCTTGCACACACACACACACACACACAAACAGATGCACACACGCACGCACACACACACGCACACACAAGGACACGCAAACAGTGCTCCAGGCCATCTCTTTACTCTGCAGTGCAATTCCACTGCTGTCTGTCTTCTCAATGCTTTCTTTTGACCACTCACACAGACCTAGACACAAAACACGCACACACACACACACAAAACACACACACACACACACACACACACACACACACACACACATTCTCTATTTGTCTCCCACTCTCTTTCATTCTGTGGCTCTCTGTTTTTCTTTGCCCTTCCTGTACATTGCCAGCTCTCTTAATCTCTCCTTGTCGTTGCCATGTTTTCCACTCAGATGCTGTAAAATCAGCACTAATGGACAGGAGCTGCTGCTTGGCCCATCAACCAGCCAGCCAGCGAAATCAAGACACAATGTGAAACAGCTAACTGTCAGCTTATAGGTGGTGGCCAGAACAAAAATAATAATGGTTTGTTATACAATAAATCGGATCATTTTTAATATTTATTATATATTTATAATACCTGATAGCAGGTGACAGGCGAGCCTTACTTTTGCATTATCGCCTATCATAGCTCTAACTTCAGCTCCAGGTTATTTCCATATTGATCATAAGCAGGGCTCAGGGCCAGGGATGGCGTAACGCAATCCGACACATCATAAAGGACAATGACATTATGTGCCCTGTGTTTGTTTGCAATCGGTTGCCATGGCACAGACTTTGGTCTTTGAAAAAAAAAAACAGAAAAGAGGTGGGGATGGGGGTTGGGGGTGGAAGAAAAGTCCACAAGGGAAGCATGACAGGGGTCAGGAGGAGGTTGTAAATGGGGTTAGGGGTTCTGGAGCCTGTGGAGAAAGTGGGGGGTGTGACAGGGTCCGCTGGTGGGCTGGTGGGTAGGCTGCTGATGGGTCAGGAAGCGAGAGAGATCACGTCACAATAATTCATCAAGCAGAAGTACCCTAAGACCTTGGATTAGGAAGGAATCAGCATATCCCTACCACTTTAAATAACCTGACCTTTGCACAAAGTGAATATGCCAGTGACAAGGAGCCAGAGCCCATGCAGAGAGAACTGGGGTGGGGGTAGCGGGGATGGGTAGGGGGTTGCCACAGGGCACATAGAAGGGACTGGCCGATGCTAACCGATGGGGGGGTCGGGGGGTTTGGGGGGGTTACATAGTGACAAAGTGCTTGCATGTTTCTCTGTGCACCTGTGTGTGATGCTTGCTCCAGTTACCATCGACTAATTTAAGCTCAGAGAGCTCTTCATAACTGCTGAAGCCTTACTTCTGCAGAATGGTCAACAGAACTGAACCTGGATGGCGTGCTGCTATGTGTCTAAATAAACCCACAGCATGTAAACAGACAGGTGTGTTATTCACCATATTGTGACATGGTGAACAGAATACTAAGCCATATTGTTGCTAGATATGGATTATGTAGATAGCCATAGCATAACTATATGCTATACGTTAAAACCTTTACGAGGCCAAGCAAACAGGCTGCATAAATTCAGCCAGTCAGATTAGAAATATTTTACACAAGACTTGTGCGTCATTTATCACCTCCATATGTTCTGAAAACTGAAAGAGAAATGTACTGTTTGATTGCACCATGCACACACTACATATGCATACAGTACATGTGTGTAGCTATGCATGAGCAGCATGACCCTCAGATTGATAGCATGCAGCCCTCTACTGAGCGCGCTCCAAGATTCATGCAGGGATGCGTTGTGGTCCATTATCTGTCCAAGAACCACAGCAGTCGTTCATCATATGCAACACCCCAGGGGAGGGTTCCCATCTGCTTCTGTTGTTTTGCATCAAACAATCACAAGCATGCGCTATGGGCAGAATCAGACAATGCCTCTGATCAATGACTCAGCAGGAATTCCTATGGTGCCATGCGTCTTCCACCATTCGTGTATTTTGTTTGTTTGTTTGATTGTTTGTTTGTTTCATGCGTCAATAGGATGCACAGCTTTTGGAAATTGATTGTAATGTCAGTCATATACAGTACATCTATGAGAACACACAGAGAGAGCAGAGAGATGGGGCAGTGGCTGTTATCTTTAGGGAGGCCTGTCTTCAGAACAGATCCCATCAGCCATGGCAGAGAAAGAGAGAGAGAGAGAGAGAGAGAGAGAGAGAGTAAGGGATGAACTTCTGCTGACTGACAGTGGCCCTTTGCTGTCAACATCAACCTCCTGTTAATCTCTCATAAATATGAATGATGATGGCAAGAGTGTGTTGAGAATGTTGATCACTAAAGGTTCCATTTGATTATCAACCCAGAGCCATAGAAAGATGGACGGCTCTGATGCAACCATTTTAAACAACAGCCAATGTCCATTCTAAATCTTTATGGTATAATTCTGGAATGCCTTGCAGGAAACTCACTACTCAGATGGTTTGAAAACTGTGACCATCCCATCATGGCATATTGAACATTTACAACATGTGCATCAAACAGGCAAAACCAAATCCTTGCTATTTTCCTTGCCATTATTAAACTAACCTGATTTCAGTTGCCTACTATTTCATTAAAATATGGCCTGGTGTGTGCTTTGCATTCCACATTAGCAAGGAAACCTTCATTTTCTTGGCACAAAACAAAATTCTCTGTAGGTCATTATTTCATAACAGTTTCTGACATACCAGCAAGGCAACATGCGCCACCTAGAGGGACTTTGCTATACCGCAAGTTATTTCCACAGGTTCTTGTTATTTTTATGAGGGCTGTTATGCAACATTGGCTCCACGTTAACTATTTAAATTCAGACATTATTTACCTGCAGTCCCATAGGTTTACTGATTGTTATTTTATCAATGAGATTAATGTAGAAGGAAATGTAATAACAGAGCTAATTTCAAATTGATATAAATCCCTCCTCAATAATTGACTGTTATACATACATTAAAATCGTTATGTCGGAAACGCTAACACCATGTGTTAGTCTTCCTCTTCACTGTTTCAAGATATGCAGCCAGTAAGAAACTTAATACAGCAAGAACCTGATGTCTAACCGTTCTCAGGTAAGTAGACACTGCCATCTAGCGTCGAGGAAACCAAATAGTGCACTGCTGTTTTCACCTAGGTGAGAGGCTTTGTCACGACTTCAGGATAATGAGAGGCTAGATATATTTCTGATAATGTCAGTAATACCATAATGTCAGTAGTCAAACAGTGTGCTCTTTTGAGGTGTTGAGAGGGGAACGTACCTTACAGTTTTGCAGGATATGGTGTTTGGGGAAATAATCCACTACACCACTGAAAAACAGGGTTTCAGAATTTGCTCTGTTCCATGACCAGACGTGACTGTTCACTGTCCCTTTCACTGGCAGGCACAGCCGCTTAATCCAACCATGTGGAAGGCTGACTTTGCTCTCCACAAGACTCAGTACCATGTTCAGCGGTATGATTCCTCTCCATGAGCTCACATTGTTACTGAAGGTGAGGGTCTGTGTGATGTCCTTTACATGTACTGGCAGTTGTGGTTTAATCATTTGAAACACATCATGTCTGGGTGCAGGGAAATCAAAATGCCCCTTTACGCAAGGGAAGCGTTATTTGTACCATGTCATTTAGTTTATTATTTAGTGAGACCTATACTGTAATATTGAATATGATAGCAATATTATTTAGGACGAGTAGGCTATATCAAGCCCAGAGCACGGAGGCAGAGCAGACCAGACGCGATTTAGCTGCCAAAAAACAAAAACTGTCTCGTAATCTGATGGAACTTGTTTACATTATCTTTAGTCGGTTTCATAAGCAGCATAATCGAAAGCAATAAACAAGCCCAACAATACAGACGTTCCTTCACGTAGCCTAACTTAAGGCAACAAAATGTATCGTCGATGTTGAAGGATACGGAACAGTCTGGAAGGTTGCTATAGAAACACCTCTGTGTATGAAATCTGCGATTTCTCCTTTATACCATTTGGAGGCGCACTTGGATTTCAAACGTCGCCGTGTTGAAGGAAAAAAAAAAACAGGGCGCACATTCTATCAAGTTTTTTCCTGTCTGTTTTCCACATGCATTTTATGCAAACAGGCTAATGCATTCTTCCTTTACACGTGGGCTTTTACCAAGTCATAGCCAATGGAAACTGTAGATTTTCTATTCAGTTGTATTTGCTTGCACCTGGGGCCAGCTTGATGCCACAACAATATTACAGTAAGATTTCAATAAATTAAGAGCCGTCGCCCAATAATGTATGTAAACGATAGGATACCTCAGCCACAAAGCATAACTATACCAAACAGATTGCATGTCGTCCATGGAATGACATCAATCCTAGGCAAGGTGCAAAAAAAAAAAAAATCTGAACGCCAACAACTAAATTTGGAGGACGATTACAGTAGCTGTGGCATGTTTCCTTGTTGACTGCTGATCACGTTTTAGTGACAGCTGCATTTTGATGGGGATATGCATTGCCCAAAGGGCACATAGCAGTCACTGTGTTCCAATATTACAATGGCATAGATGCTGCCAATTCGGTGCATCTAATATTATGATGTGGCCCCCTACAGTCATAATCATTAGATGTGATCAAGTGATATAGTCGTTATTCTACTCCCTCACGTGACCTTGTACTTTTTGCTCTGAAGATAGTTAGTTAATTAGCTAATTTTACATAAGTAGATAATTTGGTCCTCTCAGTCTGCACCGAATAAACAAATGAAATGTAAACATCTTCCCAAAATTGACATGTAATTTATAAATTAAACATTACTAAGAGTACATTAATAAAGTGCTACAACGCGAGGTTGGGCTTGGTTTGTTGATAATCGTATATTTTCTCATTGTTTTGAGGCTGAGAGAAATGTTTAGCTTGAATCAGACTTCGCGCATTGGATAAAGATGATTGCGTAAAATGGAAGACATTGCGAAATAAAAAGAAAAATTGACACACCACGTTTCAGTCCTCTGTTATGATTTCTTAATAAATAATTCCCTTTGCATTACTGATGCCGGAACAGCTTGAAAATATACTCAGGCCAGAGCGCGGAATGGGGGTGTAGTCAGAAGAGACGCGCGTTTCACTGGGTACCACTGTTGCGCATTTCTACAATCATACATCAGTTAGCTTCCCCGTGTACGCTTTATGGGGACTGCAGTTCGTGTATTTAATTGAATCTGCGTCGTCACTCTCCAGGTAGTCTGATTTGGAGAGTGAAGGCTTGCTGTCACTCTTTTTGAATTCGCCAAACGAGGGCTGCTGTTGACCACATGTTACATGTGTGTACTGGAACTGCTCCTCGTGCTCTGTCTCCCTGTGGTAGAAATAGTTGAAATTGGAGACAATCACAGGGACAGGTAGTGCGATGGTCAGTACACCAGCGATGGCACACAAAGACCCCACAATTTTCCCACCGATGGTGACTGGACACATGTCCCCATAGCCCACGGTGGTCATGGACACCACCGCCCACCAAAACGCATCGGGGATGCTGCTGAACCCCGATTCGGGGTCGTCAGTCTCCGCGAAATACACTGCGCTCGAAAACAGTATGACTCCAATGAAAAGGAAGAATATGAGCAGACCTAGTTCTCGCATGCTCGCCTGCAGGGTCTTCCCAAGAATTTGGAGACCCTTGGAGTGCCTGGAGAGCTTGAAAATCCTGAACACTCGCACCAGGCGAATGACTCGTAGGATGGCCAGGGACATCGCTTGCTGACCGTTTCCTTGGTGCTCAGCAAGCTCCAAACCCAAGGTAATGAAGTAGGGCATAATTGCAACTATGTCGATGGTGTTCATGATATTTTTAAAGAAGGCGGGCTTGCTAGGACACGCGAGAAATCTCACCAGCAGTTCAAAAGAGAACCAAATGATACACAGCGTCTCCACAATAAAGAAGGGGTCTGTGAATGGATTTGGTTTCTTTGCGCTCACAGTCCCATTTATAGAGAGATGGTCCTCAAAGATTTTCCCTTCCTCTCTGAATTCCGGTAGCGTCTCTAAACAAAATATGACAATTGATATCAAAATAACCAAAACTGAAACTATTGCTATACCCCTGGCTGGTCCTGAGCTCTCTGGGTATTCGAACAGAAGCCAGACCTGGCGCTGAAACTCGTTTTCTGGTAGCGGGCGTTCTTCCTCCTTGATGAACCCCTCGTCCTCTTTGAAATTTTCGATCACATCGTCTCCTAATTCGTAAAATTTTATCTCCTCCATGAATATGTCCACGGGGACGTTGACAGGTCTCCGTAGTCTGCCACCAGACTGGTAGTAATAAAGGATGGCATCGAAGCTTGGACGATTTCTGTCAAAGAAGTACTCATTTCTCAGTGGGTCAAAAAAACGCATTCTTTTCCTGGGGTCCCCAAGTAAGGTGGTTGGGAACTGCGCGAGTGTTTTCAGTTGAGTCTCGAAGCGCAGCCCGGAGATGTTGATGACCACCCGTTCACAGCACTCCTGGTCCGCTCTCTCGGGGTCGTAGACATCTTGGGACAGAGCGGCCAGTGCCACAGTCTCATCCAGGTTCTCCCCGGGCACCACTGTCATCTTTCCCCCCCAAGGGTAACGTTACTCGCACCACTGTCCCTGCTCCTTGTCGCTTCCCAGTCCCCCTCTGAAAGCGTGTGTTTTTGTTCTCAAATCCGTGGAAACAAGGCGAGAGGAAGCACTTGTAGAATCGAGAGGTCCGTCTCGTTTTCGCGCCTCTGCTCTCTGTGTCAGTCTCGCCCCGGCGTGCTCGTTGTTTTTGTTAGCATTTTTTCTCACTGGTCATGCACGTTTCTTACCATCACCTTCCCCTCACTGGCAGTCTGGACTATTGGCTGTCACATTCGCTGCATTTTAAGCAGCAATGCCCTCCCCAAGCTGACGTGTGGAGACGCTATCTTGCTGAACTGGACACAGTGCGTTTTCGGTTGTCTCTAACATGACACTAATGACAGTCAACCGGTTGCATCGCAGAAATGTTTTTTCTCTCTAATCAACGTAGGATCCCTCAATCAGAATGTGGTGTTCTTAAGCTTTATTATTATTTTGATATTATTTAGTGAGCGGCGTTTTATATCCAAACAACCACATTTACGCATGTGTTTATATACTTGTTTTCGTCTTTCTATTAGTCATATTTTGGAGATCTTTACATCTTTTTTCTTCCTTTATTGATGTGCCACGTTGGCATGCGTATTGTTTGCCATGCAGGCGAGGCTTTACAACAGTTTGTGTGAGTTCAGTCAACTCAACACATGGTTAATGTAAGAGATTGTTTGCACGTATTTCAAACCTACATCTGCCATTGTCAGTGCCAGTTCTTGACATGTTTCACGATAACCTCTTTTCTCATGCGTTGGCGTGCACTGGTCTTAGTGCCTTTGCTGGTGCAAAAGCTAGCAAAAGCTAGTAGTTGTATAAACTATTCTGTCTTGATGACGATCACATAACTAAATGTTTAATATGCTTTGTAAAAGTGTAAGTTACAATAACAAATGCCCTGCAACGCTACAAAAAGTTCCTCTTGAGCATAGATTCGTAATAGAGAGGAGTTCATGGCGATCCAAAAGGAGAGTTATGGGCAAGTCGAAAAGTATGACGTAAAGACCTAAAATAGCCATATTTCTCTCAGGGCAGCTAGAAGTTCCTTTTCCCATGGAATGCCACAGGGAACAGCTGGAGGAAAAAAAGATAGGGACGGTATAAAAATATCTGATTACATTTTTACCACATGGGGGATATATACTACTTCATTCAGAAAACGGTTTGGATCAGCAGCCCCTTACAAAACTGTTCTGTTTTTCTACACAGTACAGGATTGACAAGAAGCTGATCTAGGCTTGGGAATACTCAGGTTGCATGCTGCTACATTGTATTGCTGGTGTAGGCCGTAACTGTTCTGATGTACACCCACAACAGTGGAATAAAGCAAGTACTTCAAATAAATTATAAACACGTACTCTTCTGTCTTTCCTTTGTGTATCTAAGCCATGAAAACATTGTTTACTTTAGTCTCATGATTGGACTTTATTGCTAACAAAGAAATGCATTTTACTGCTTTGTAAATGATAAACATAGCTGTCTACGACCACATTTATAAAAGCACACCATTTTCCCTTTTGCATGCTACACTGAAGTCTTCTGTTCTCAGACTTGAAGTCACCCTAGAACATTTGCATTTGAGCATCTGTCAGTCTGGAAGGAATTTGGATAGGCTGACACAGCATACCTCATTTCCTGTGTCCGGTGGGCCATGCATGTAACCACTACCTACCCTTACACACACACTCAAGGAGACAGAGAGAGAGAGAGAGAGAGAGAGAGAGAGAGAGAGAGAGGGGGAGGGTGACAGCACAAGAGATTCAGACTGAGACACCCTCACAGTCACAGTCACATTGCATATAAATGCATCCTGGTGAGATCCTCAAATGTCAGACTTTCTCCAATGCTAACATCCCCAACAAATACAACAACCTCTGAAAGGTCTCTCTTTCTCTCTCTCCCTCTCCCTTTCTCTTCCCTCTATCCCTGTGTGACTCAGGCCTAAAGTATGCTGCCATGGTTCTTCTGGGGCTGCTCACCTTAGCTACATACACTGCACTTCCTTAGTGAATTAAAAGTGCAATGGTGTCACCCTGACTAATGACATTTACACTGGTACAGTAGCTATACCTGGCCGTAAACGTCACTGGACGCCGATGGCCTGTTATAGGAGCCCAAGGGGAACACTCAGCACGGATCCTCTCTGTCACCCAGTCCACAGCTGATACTTGTTTTGCCTCACTCGCACCAGTGTCTATCCTTATCTGTCCAGGCATTTATATACAGTGTATATGTGGTATGAAAAGCACTCACACACAAAGCCTTCTGTCTGTCCATCTGTCTGCCTTCACACACACACACACACACACACACACACACACACACATACAAACACACACAAACACACACACACACACACTATCTATTGATCTATCGATCTATCTACTGTATCTATCTATATGTTTCTCCCTCTCTCCCTCAACCGGTCTCTCTCAGGTTTCTTACACACACACACACACACACACACTATCTATATTATCTATCTATATATTTCTCCCTCTCTCCACCCGGTCTCTCAGGTTTCTGACACAAACACACACACACACACAAATAGCAACGGCACCTCGTATATCCCACATTTTAGTGAGCTCTTGGTAAAATTAACCAAGCTCCTTGTTAAGGTCCCAGAGGACCCCAGCGAGAGGCCTGAAACAGTTGCACGGTTTAGTCTGAGTCTGATAGGAAAGCACCAAATCCCCACAGTCTCTCAAGGAACGTGCCCTCCAGATCTGGGTTAATACACCTCCCAAGCACACACGAGCGAAGGGGGTTGGGGATGGGGGTGTTGCTGGGGCTCCCTTAGGAGGGCTAGTAGGTAGTGTGTGTGTGAGTGTGTGTGTGTGTGTGTGTGTGTGTGTGTGTGTGTGTGAGTGTGTGTGTGTGTGTGTGTGTGTGTGTGTGTGTGTGTGTGTGTGTGTGTGTGTGTGTGTGTGTGTGTGTGTGTGTGTGTGTGTGTGTGTTTGTGTGTGTGTGTGTGAGTGTGTGTGTGTGTGGGTGTGTGTGTGTGTGTGTGTGGGTGTGTGTGGGTGTCTGCTGCTACAACCACCACCATCAGCACCAGCACCAGCACGATGCAGCCTGAGCTTTGGCATAGATCTGTGGGGAGCTCTTCCTTCCTGCATTTGACACCTCAAGCAACACCATCCACACTACATCCATGTCCACACACACACACACACACACACACACACACACACACACACACACACACACACACATACACACATGAACAGTAGGGGATAGGGTGGGGGTGAGGTGGAACGAGGCTAATAGAAAGGGGTGTTGCCGTCTAATCTAATGATGATGTATCTCTCCCATGGCTTAAAGAACCTCTGTAATGACAACACTGGTATGCAGGGAATGTAAAGGATGTGCCTATCACCAATAGGGAGGTACAGTACTGCTTGCATTTGGTGAATGGGCAATACCCATTGAATTTCCCCTGGGGATCAATAAAGTATCTATCTATCTATCTATCTATCTATCTATTTATCTATCTATCTACCTACCTACCCCCCATACCCCCCATTTGATTCACAGCCATTCTGTTGTTTTCAGCCTCCCTTTTCTTCCTGTGGAACTGGAAAAGGAGGACAGAGAAAGAGAAAGAGAGAGAGAGAGAGAGAGAAAACATAGCAGAACTATGATGATCAGAGCCTCCCACCCACACAGTCATACTGTACACAGGAAAGTTCTTATACAACCCATGTACTGAATGTATATTTATGGCCCTGGCATGAATATAGTCAAAGGAATAATAATTCAACCCAATACCAGAATCAATTCTTGTACTGCTAAGATCGTCACATGTTTCTTGCAGTGGATTTCATGGCAGCAACTTACAAAGGATTAAGCAGTAACAGTAATGGGCGACCAGGGAGATTTTCACAGCCCTGCTCAATGGACCTTGATTCATTTTACACTGCTATCACATAAGTATGTACTTTGTCCAACATTGTTAACCTCTTTTTTGAAACAACTCAGAAAGTGAAAGTGTCGGCTAGGGGGTTGTCTTTTATGAATACATAATTAGCTGCTTCAGTACAGGAAGACGCAACCTTATCTTATCGTGCCCCACTATAAGGACCTCCATATACTGTAGGAAAAATCCCTTCCTTTCTCAAAGCTTAATCTTTAATTAAGGCTTATTAACGTGTTTTGAACCCTTGTACTCTAAGCAGTAAACATTTACAAGAATGTGGGTCAATTCCAGACTGTGTCCATATAATCCTGATATTATGGCCATCAGGACTTATCAGGGTGGGCCAGGAGAGTGAAACTTTTTTTATTTTCTATCACTGCACTTCAGGAAAGCTTCTCTGACAAGTAATGTTGCATCTTACCCATATCACCCCTTATTCATTTGTATTGTGAATACACTCGTTTTTGTTGTAGCATCAATGATCATAAGTTGATTTACCGGATATGTAATTTCTGGAACTGTATACTATCTGATTGACAAAATGTATGCCACCATGTGATGGTTGATATCTTCCAAAGACTGCAATTTCACTTCTTGTCATTTTGAACTGTTTTTAACCCTGTCCTCAGTTTCAATGCTGTAGCCTACACTTTGCTTTTGAAATTGCTAAGTCTGTGCAGTGTGACCAAGGGTGTGATTGTGATGTTTATTAACAGCTTGCTATTGCGTCTGGTTTCTAACATCAGGAAGCTGGGCTTCAACATTAGATGCAAACTTTTACAGAGGGTTCTTGACATGATCAGAATTTTAAATAGAAAGATAGATAGATAGATAGATAGATAGATAGATAGATAGATAGATGGATGGATAGAGATAGACAGATAGAGAGACAGGTATTCTATTAATCCTGAGGGTGAATGTAGGCATTCAGCAGCTTATATGACAAAAAGCAAACCACACCAGAATAATGAATGTGAGAGTGTGCGCGATGTATTGAGGATGTCTCTGTCTCCGCGCCACAGGACAGCTGGTGCTCTGCTGAGGTGATATACGCCAGGCAGGAGCGCGGTGAGACACCTAGAGCAGCCACACAAATGATAGCATTTCGATTCCGCCTATTTCTGGGAAATGTTGTATTTGTGGAGGTTTGGACATGGCATCGTACCCGTGTTCTGTCAACGGGTGCCAACAGTTACAGTTTGAGGAGGCTTGCGCAAGTCAGGGGTGCACCATGTGAGGAAATCATTCAAATCTGACACTGTCCCACTATCTCTTTCTCTCTGAATGACTTTCATCTTTCATAGATAGTGAGATTTTATTTTTTTCAAAGTTCTGCTTTTGTCACTCCTGAAATGTCAACAAGATTCAAACATTATCCTGGCACTACACTTTCTTACACAGACCAAGGCAGTAAGGGGCTAGAGTGTGGGTAATTTTGACTGTATGTCCGACATAAAAAAAAAAACACCCGTTAAATCAGCCATTAGACAAAATATAATCAGAATGAAGCGTTGACCTTATCAAGGTGACTGCAAGTGCACCATGGGGCAGTAAGTGATGAGGATAGGCCTGTCATTGGGGCTGGGTCGGGGGCTTCGTGGAGGTGGTGAGGGGGGGGCCGGGCAGTCACGCTGGAACCCAACTGACTGTCAATCATGTCGTCCAGGGATGCATTAGAGGATTGCATGGGTCGCCGCTGCTGCTGCTGGTATGTTGGCATGATGGGAGTGCATTAATTTGGGGGTCATGCGAGAGCCTCCTCCTTACAAAGCCCTGCACCAGCATTTTCTACATGGCTAATAAGAGTAGACATGCCTCGTAGGAGGGAGGACAAAAAAAGCATCCCACCGGAGCAGAAGAAGCAAAAAATAAAAGGAAAAAAACCACAATGGTATTGCAGAGGTGACCCTCACTCTGTACATGAGTCTGTGCGTGTTTTGGTAGATAAAGGGATGGGATATTTCATGGCCAACCTCAGTAAAACCCAAGGACTCTACCTTTCTCTCTCTCTCTCTCTCTCTCTCTCTTCCATTGTATGCTTGCCATAATGTATGTGCTAGTGTGTGTCAGTATGTGTGCCTGATATGCATGTGTTTATTTAGTACTCACCGTATCTCAATAATTGAGGGAGATTCGCCATTACGCAGTGGCAGTATTTAGTATGCTGCTTGTAGAGGAATCGTGGTCGTGCAGTGGAGAGTTATCAGTCTGCCTGGTGACAGCATAATCCTGTCACTTATTGAAGCCATTGGCAGAGTCCTACACACAACCCACAGCATAGCACTGGCATGCAAGCTAATATACAGTATAGCCTGCATAAACACATGCTGCATGTTATTTAATAAATACAATGTAAAATAATTATCAAAAAAGTTTGCAGTCATATAGAATGTTCACCTGTTTGCTCTCATATCTATTATGTTTCCACTCTGGTGTCTTTGTACAGTAAATTCAATCACTCAATCAATCAGTTGATCAATCAACTCTTAATTGTATAGCATGCGGAATAGCAATGCAAGGTGCTACATAAATAATAGCATACCAAACAGCATAAAACAAAAGATTATGTTGACTCTAGTTACAGGGAGTGAACACTCTTTGAAATAATTTCATTTCATATCTCTCCTGGAACTTTGAGCCTTAAAGCTTTGAGCGAGTCTCAGATTAGCACGATAGTATGTATCTGTTTAAAAAGTATGTATGCAGAGTGCGGCTGATGCTAGCGCTAGCTTGCTTCAGTTCATCTGATGCTACTCGCTCCACCAGACAGCATGGTGTGGGAGGATCTCTCCCAGGCCAGAGCTGACGGCTTCTTTAGCCCCGAGGATGGGTGGGAGAGGTAAGCTGGCGGGCTGACTGGAGGCTTGGAAGCACCATCCTCCCTCACGCTCTCTCATATGACCCCCCCATCAGCACCACACTGTGGGTAGAGCGCTTTCCCATCCTCCACTGCTGTGCGCTGAGCTCTTTCTTTTACTGTATGGAACCAAGCAGCTTTCTCATGCTCTCGCCCAGAGACAGAAAGCCTTTTACTTCAAGAGCAATTCCGTTGTATCCAGTATTCTATTATTATTATTATTATTATTATTATTATTATTATTATTATTATTATATTGGTATTGTATTCTAATCTACATGTTGTTTTGACGTTCTACACTGTGTGTACAGGTGATGGCGTGTTCATTTATTCTTCACCATCTAAACTCTACATGCATGGTGTCCCTTATCTCTGACATACGACAGTATTCGTTATGTGGTAGAATGAACAAATAGCCTACTACTGAGTGGTCGTTTTAAATGGACAGATGCAGAAGTAAAGAGCTGCGTATTGTTGGCGGTTGGTTCTAAATCTGGACCACAAACTCTACAGAGTCTACATGAGACTCTTTCTCAGTTCTGCAAACTGAGTCACATATGTGGACCAGCTGGCTGCTTGCGCGAGGTGCTGTTAATTTGGTAGGTAGAACTTCCTGATGGAGTCGTTACTAACACACACGGATCAGATGAATTGACTTGCGTTGACTCATGCTGACTCAGCCTTTACTAGTCGTCGCCTGATCCTTTTAAAGGTTCGAGAGGCGGCGTAAGTACCCGCGGTCAGCACCCTTCTCTGCTGCACACTCGCAGCGGCCAGTCGGACAGACTGGTGTGTCATCATCGCAGTAATCCAATCCTATTGCATTTGGTAGAAATGAATCATCCCAGTGAGGGCTTTAAAAAGGTGTGAGGATACCCACAGGAATGAGTAGTAAGACTATTTTCATGATAGAGGGTAACAGGAACTTTATGAGGCGTTTGGTATCAGGTGGTCCTGATAGTGCCTCAACATATGTCTTGTGTCAATGTCTTATCATTGATTACAAATTCAAAACTGTCAACACAACTATACGTTGTTCTCAGCTGTATTTAAGACGGTCACATTTAGAGAGATCCTGCAGCTGTTTTGTATACCAAATACTACGTCACTGCATAATGGAAGCTTGTACCGCGTGTGTTGTTCCATGCTTTGAGCTCTCTTGCGCAGTGGAACAGGCAAAAAGCCTCCCAAGTGTTTTAAAATCTTGACTTAAAAGCCAATTGGACTGTGGAGTATTCATATAAATGTTTATGGGCTTGAAAGTCGCTGTGTCACAGTTATGTGTGCACTAGTGAGCTTCACTGGCCATGGTTCACCTACTGTACATCTGTTTTGAATTATTTTTATTTCAGAATTTATGAGATCAAGTTAAAGCTGACTGAACCCCAACCGGCCGATTGTCAGGCAGTGACGTTGTTACCGCTACTCCAACCCACCCCCCTCAGATCTTTCCTATCGTTCACACTTAGTTCCAAGTTGTGCTCGGTTATCATAACATTACCGAAGCTGTATGGGAAGAGACATTGGTAGAGACAAAGAAAGAGAGCGACAGAGAGAGAGAGAGAGAGAGAGAGAGAGAGAGAGAGAGAGAGAGAGAGAGAGAGAGAGAGAGAGAGAGAGAGAGAGAGAGAGAGTGTTAGGAGCAGCCTTGGTCTTCTACAGGGGCTCAGACACAGCAGGCAAAGGTTACACAGCGTCCAGGTGGTCGCATGTCAAAAGAAGTCACAGTGACTTTTCTAACCCTACCCGTTTTGTGTTCTCTGACACACACCTTCCTTGTGCAATGACACACACACACACACACACACACACACACACACACACACACACACATACAGACCCACCTACCCACCCACCCACACACACACACACACACACATGACTGGTCTCATCCTCTGAATTATGTCGACCTCTAGGTTGCCATTAGCATCTGCAACGCATCATAAACCTCTGGCTCCATCAGAATCCCACCCTCCTTCCTACTCCAGCCCCGAGGCCCCCCTACCCACTTCAACGTCACTGCTCACGGCCCCCTTCACCCAGGAGGTAATCACACGCTCCTCCTCACTCATGTAGAAATGGGCATCATTTCACTGTAGACACTGAATTCATTACAATTCAGTCCACTTACTTTAATATGCCCCGTTTGATGGCATTATGAGACTCCATATTTATGAGGGCAATTTATGGAATTTTTAAAAAAAAAGAACGGTGTCAAAAACAATAGAGCACCGTGATAACAGCCAAAGGTTGTGTTGATAACACACATTACCCGTGTGTGTTCTCCGTCGAAGCTTTTGAGGGGCCTATTCACACGGATGGATGTAAACACTTAAAGAAGAACATTGTGTCGAGTGCGTTTATTTAGCTCCAAAGTAGGTCAGAGGTACTGAGACATGGTTTTGGAAAAATTCTGTTTGCTCAAAGAGAGGAGAGAGAAAGCCTTCTGGGTTTCTGCGCTCAAATATTTAAACATCAGCAAAGCTTTGGTGTTTACTGACTGTAATATCACCATCCTGTATCACTGCTTTGCCTAATAAATTGGTACACACAGATTCCCTGAAGGGTAATGCGTGTGGATTGCCATGTTAATAATATAGATTTATGACTGCATGTTCAGAGGAACTTCATTTTCTTACAGCTTTGCATATTATTGAAATGAGCTCTTCACACTATTAAGTTGTACGACGACGACACAGCCCACCCCAGAGAAGAATCTTAATTAGCTTGAATTAAAGGTTGAAATGTATTGCAGGCTGTGAATGTATGTGGATTATCATCAGTGAGCAAACACAACCTGGCAGAAGAATAGAAGCAGTTAGTTGTGTATATAAGAGTTGGCAGATACTTTCGTAGCTTGGGTCAGTTATTATGGAAAACCAAGCTCTACCGCAATCCTGGAAAACCTCTCACTCTGTTTTAACTAGCAGTCTTCGGAGCAACACATTGCCTCATGTACAAACATCGAGATCATCTGAAACAGATGGCACACTGTGCGGAAATGTTTACACTAATCCAGAGATACGATACGACCGTAAATCATTTAATCCTTGATTAATCATTTCCATATGACCTACGCCTCATGACTATGCCATTTTTTTCCAATATGCAAAGATTAAATGTAACAGCCTTTCACTGGCCAATCCTTTTTTGGAAGTCATAACTGGCCTGTGGGCAGCTTTTCAATGTGTTGTATTGTGTTGTGCTATTGTACTGACTGAGCTGGAGGTGGCTAGAGGGATCCTTTATAGTGGTGCTCTGTGACTGATGGAACTGCATGGCCTCTGTGTAGCTCCGGTCAGTTCAAAAGCAAACAGTGTCCTGCAAAGCCCACTCGTATTTTTAGTGTGTGACCGCCTTTACATAACTCTAGGGTAATTATAGTCCCATTGATCACCACTCTACCATGACCAAACAGTCTGGGAGAGGGGGCAGGGCAGGGGAGAGGAGGGGGGTACGCCATTGTGTCATATCAACAAGGAAATAGTCGCTGATCATTAGCGAAATCTTTACATTTCAAAGAACATTTTCTCTGTAAAAGTGAATATCTGGACATTATTGTCCAGATGCTTTCGCTCTTGGGAGTTTTTCCTGTTTTCACTCTCAAATCGGTAACAATTACCCTCACATTAGAAAAGTATGTCTATACTCCATGCCTAGAAAGAGCAGTTTAGCAGTTTGTATAGACCTATGCCATTTCTTTAACAAGCTGTAGCTGTACAAATCTCTATAAAATGATCTAAAATCAGTCTGTAATCGAAAGAAGATCCATCTGTCAAAGACATGCCTGACTATATTGACCACATAAAGCCTCATTTTGAGCAACGCACACACATTATAGAGCGTGTATACTGCAGAGATACAGAATGCGCACTCTCTGAGTTCCCGTCGCTAGTTTTTGCCTGTCACCTTTCGCCGCAGGCCGCTACAAGCCGGGCACAGCCCATGGAAGTGATTAGCGTTAGCCTGACTGCACTCGCGGCGTGTGGCGGGGACAGTGCCAGTGCCAACGCTAGTCCAGCCCGCTGAGGCCATGTGGTCAGTGCCACGGGGACGAGGAGAACAGTGAGTCGGTGTCAGGAGCTGAGGCAACCACCGCCACCTTGGCCTTCGCCGTCATCACCACTGCGACCTCCGGCACCAAAACTCCACACGGCTCAGAGCAGCTCCCACGCAGCGGACTGAACGGGAGCACTCGGAGGGGCCTGCCGAAGGGGGATGAGTGGGATTTTTTGGGCACGTTGTGTTTGTTGTGATAAGAGGAGAGAGGAGGAGAGATCCTCTCTGCCAGCGGTGACTAATCCTCAGAGGTTTTCCCCACTGTCTGACAGGGCCTTTCTGGGAGGAGCCGTGCACACTTATACAGAGCAAATACAGAGCTCTTTAGAATTCTAGAATTCAGAGCTCTTTTCCCATCACCTTTAAAGGAGCGATTTGTAGGATTGTTACCGAACGTTTTGTAGGCCAAAATCAAAACACTGGTGAACGTTCTTAAGACTACCAGACGCAAGCCTCTTCTGGGTTGCCAGATGTAATTAACACTCAGCTAATAACGTTAGTTGACCTGCAGCTGCTTTAACGTTTCTCCAACCATTACCCAGCTACACATTATGGAAACAGTGAAAACAAAAAATACCTCTCTACATATGGTGATCGTTTTTGGAATGGTTACCATTTATTTTCCATTATTTCCTACATACTGGACCTTTAAGAACTGCAGAGCTCTTTAGAATTATCCCCATCACCTTGCTTTCAGGGCTTGAATATGTTGCATCTGTTGCAAAGGCAATTTTCCACGTTTTTTCACGTTTTTTTACATTTTTCACGTGGAGTCTTTTTTTTTCACACTTCCTTGATTGCCACACAATAGTCAAAAACTGTCACAAGTCATAATTTTATGTAATAAAGTGCCACAAGTCTTAATCAGAAACAATATGTCTGGACTCACCTCTACAATGACCAAGAGATTGAACAAGAATTTGCTTCCCTCTATTAGAAACAATATTATCTAGGTTTTGAGGAGGCATTTTTTGCAGGTTGTTAGCTTTTTTCCCTACCTCATATGTTGTAGGGATAACAGCTGCAAAGGTGTTCGGGCGAGGCAGAGGCCAAGAACTCTTTGACGTGGAGTTTCTGGCAATCCAACTTCTTTTTTGTCCCCCCCCCATTTATTTAAATGTTGAAAATTGTTGAAAACAATAATTTGTAGTGGCTAGATTGTTTGATCAATGGACTAGTTTGATCACAGAATGTAATGATTTTTAATTAATTCATTTAGATTTCTGTTACATTTTCTTTTCATTTAGGAACATACTTAGCTACTAGATAGTTAGTTTACTAGTTGTTAATGAAACAGAGTGGTTCTCCTTTAATCACACTTCTGTCATACCTCTTTTAACGACAATGCATGTAATTTGCATGTCACGCGAGTGCATTATTTCAATTAGGTATCCATGTGATTGTGTCTTTTGGAAATCTCATATACAAAGGCATTTGCATAAGTTTCCCTCTGAATAATAAAGCATGTTATTCCTCTCATCTTTTATGGGGGGAGATGCGACACCATTTCAGCATTCTTCACACTCACTGACTACCTAAATGTGAGGATGTTACTTGCCATAAATCTTTGTGTTGCAAGCAACAAACCTTTGGCGAGTGAACACAAGCATCACAAAGATCGTAAAACATATTGCCTCCATACACGCTCTACCCTTTCACTGATCTTAACAAATAATCTCATCACTCTATGGGTAGATAGCTGTGCAAATGAGATTGTAAATGGAGGTAACCGTTTACATGGCAACATTTCTGTAGTGAGTGTGAAAGTAGTAAAACACAGCCCACGACCCATTTAGAGTATGAAACAATATTAAGCAATATGAGCAACATCATAGTCAGGTCAAGTCAAGTTTATTTATATAGCGCATTTCATACACAGAGGTCATTCAATGTGCTTTACATAAAAAAAAACAATAATAACAAATAAAAGCATAGAAAGGCAATATAGTCAAAGAATAGTTAAAAGGTAAAGATCATAATAAAAAGAAAACATAAAACACAAGGTAAAATCATTTAAAAATAAAAAATAATTAGTAAGCAAAAACAAAGGCAAAAGTAGCAAAAAAGTAATAAAAGACCAGGTAGAATAATTATCAAGGCAGATTCATAATTTGTAACTCGGCACACATCATAGGATAAGAGTATGAAGGCTGAGACAGAGATCTGGGCCTCTCCTCTCTGGCAGCTTTGGCATGTGTTCACTTCCTCCTCAGAGATTTGGCAAGCCACGATTCGTGACACCGCCGGTAACCTTGGCAACCTCAGGTCCAGACAGTGCTCTCAACATTTCAAAGAGCACGACGTGGAGATTGACCTGTCAGCTTTTATCTTGGGAATAATAGATTCCTGCTTATAGTCAGCCTTCTAGAAGCATCTTTTCTTTTCTTTAGAAATTAGGACTGAGCTACACATAGCGATGGGCCGACAGAAGAGGATTAATCATTAGTTCGAGGAAGGCGGAGGAGGATATTTGTTTTTCAAGTGACACACATACCTTTAGTCACCTTTACTCTTTTATGATCATTAAACAGACATGATATGCTTAGAATAAAGGTTGATAACTGGAACGGTTAGATGTTTGAGCTCTGGCGTCTGACATACCCATCGTCTCTTGAGTGTCTCCTCTGTTTCACAGTCAGTCCACTGTGGATTGGCAGCGTCCAACATCGCCTCTGACGTTGTCACCTGTGATTCTGCCGAGAGGCTCATTGATTGAATGGATCGGGGCGTGGGGGCCATACGCAGGTGTAAAAACCTATTACACCTCCCGCGGGCGGCTGGAACTTGAATGGGGTCCAGCGCCTGTCAACTCTGTTCGCTCGTCGGCCACTCTCTCTCTCTCTCTCTCTCTCTCTCTCGGTAGAGGAGTGCAGGGTGGCGAGGACACAGCTGGGACAGACAGGCCGGCAGGGGACAGACTCCACATAAAGCCACACGCGTGAAACACTAACATCTTATAATAAGGCTGCTGGATCCTCACTTGATTGTGTTTCCCTGTTCTATACTAAACACACTCAGCTTCGGCATGCCATCATTAGGTTGCCAACTGGACATAGTGAATAACTGATCTAGTATGTACTAAGGCAGCAGTAAGGAGCACAGTTGGCACTCATAAAAGGCTGGGTAGCACCAGGGATGGATCACTGCACGGGCCTACCGGGCCCAGGCCCAGGGGCCCAAGGGGTCAGGGGGCTCTGAAGCCCAAGCCTGTTGCATTCTGGGGGAGGACCCCCAAACCCCCCCTCCCACATATACGACAATAAGTGGGGGGCCCTTAATACATCTGGGCCCAGGGGCCCGAAAGTTCATAATCCGCCCATGGGTAGCACGTTAACTCCTGTCTTGTGATGGTGAAGTTCCAGTAGTGACATTGGGCTGTGAAAGTGTTCTTTTTTCACATTTTGGTGGGGTGGTCCAACCCACACCACAGAACTGCATCGTGCATAGCTTAGGTGGGCAGTTCTAATAACCGGTATGTTTATTTGTTGTTGACATGTCCATGAAAACTCATTTGAAGAAGACACCAGTGCTAGATGCTTGTCAAGGGCGCAGGAGGCACGGGGGACGTGGGGGATATGTCCCCCGCAGTGCTGAAGAGACGGCCGTCGTCGTCCTCACTTTTGATAAGGAAAAAAAGTCTTATACTGCATGTACGCCAAATAACCTATATGGTTTGTACTAACTATGTAAAACTCCCCATTAACAGCATCACATCACTAACCACAGTGGCTGGGGTCTTTTGCAAAGCACAGCATCTTTATTTGAGGTAAGCTGGTAGGCTATTCGAGGCAGGCTTTTTTAATTTCTAACCTGCATTTAGACATGCGTTTCGTTTGGAGCGGCATACCGGTAGGCTATCAAAAGCATAACATTTTCGGTTTGGTTTGGGATTTAATTTACTTTTGGACTGTTGGATTATATTGCTAAATGTTGAGACTGATGGGCACTGAAATCTGGGAGATATTTGATGGTTCACTGTTATGTTTCATGCAGTTGAAAAAGTGTCGGGATTGTGACACTGAAGTGAAACAAGTGCCGCTGATTATTGTGAGACAAGGCAGCCATTCATTGAATAGGGGTTGTGCTGTAGCTTAGTAGAAACCTTTTTGCGTAGCCAAGTAGCCTAAATTGAGTTATTGTTTAATTATGCATGATTTAGTACTTTTTATTCAATTCGTAGGCTGGAATGCCTTGAGTCGTGCAACAATTGTGTTTAAATGTAGTAGGCTTCAGCCTGGCAATTACCTCGAAAGGGGCGGCAAGAGAGTGAGCTTGAGAACGTGTGTTGAAGACCCATGGTAGGAAAACGACTTTTCTTTGCCAACCGTAGGCTATTAATCCAACCAACAATATAATAAAATATTAAGAAGAGGTGTTATTTCATTGACTTAAATCGAAACAATGTCTTCTAGTGCTGGTGGACTGATGGCAATTGTTGGTATAGGCAATTGTTACCCCGTCTTGGATATGGGAACCTGCCTTTAAGTCCGGCTATAAATAGAATCAATCCCGGGCATAATTTGAGGATTTATGGTAGCCTATAGTCTCCTGCTCAACATGACATTAGCTGTTATGTTTATTGATAACAAACTCAACTAGCCTACTGATCAACTCGTTTTCACTACTAGCCTAACTATAAAATACAAGTCTATACCCAACGTTTTTGTTCTAAGACATTTATTTCAAACATAATTTCAAGACACAAATTGGATACGTCAGTTACCTTGGTGCATACATCCCAGAGAGCAGGCTACCACACCCCAGAGTGATGGGCCTATAGCGTTCTTACCGTTCAGTGTGGGGTATAAACAAGCTGAGAATTTAGCGGTGTCATGTCTGCCTGTCACAGACGTGAGGAGCTCTTTGAAGCTTGGGATAATGTGGTACAGTTCCTAGAGTAACAGTATTTTTTTTATTTTATTTTATAAAAGCTTTGTTTAAATGCTGTTGGAACAAATAGTAGTAGGCTAGTCAACTTTCTGTTGCAATTTTCTGTGTGTTCTGGACAGGTAACTTGTTAAGCCAACATGTTCTAACGTTGCATAAATATTAACTGCAAACACAAAGTGGAGAGTTGATTTGGTTTATACCAGACAATTTAGGTATAGGCCTAACTAGGCTATTTGATCATGTGGTCTATGTTTGGATCATAGGCATGATGATCCATTCATGGCTTCATAAAATATCAACATCCCATGTTGCTTTTAGAGTATTCTACCATTGGCCCAAATAAAGATCTGGCATTGTGCTCATCTCACAGTTCTGACCATTTTTATCAAAAAATATTTTGAAAACAATCAATGGTATTATCTTAATATTCTGGCAAGTTTATGGTCGAAAGTGGGCCAGAGGTGGCGATCCGATATCTTGAAATCTGATCTCACTATGGGTTTGTGTTCACAATTTGGTTCCCCTCACTTTCAAAATATCTCCTGCGCCCCTGATGCTTATAAGAAACATGGTCCAAAATGTGGCAAATTGTAGCATACTGCCCCTTTAAGAGAGAGACAGGGGTATGGGACCAGTTGAAGCAGCAATTGTATGCTGGCTATTGATTCCTACTATTTCTAAGGCACTGAATACTGAGATACGGTATGAAGGACTAAGAAGGCGTAAAATGGCCGGTGTCAGTCTGAATAGGCCCCAGAAGTAATGGGCCGTCTTGGTCACTCTTTTTTCCCATCAGTTACAGTATATACTGTAGGAGCTGCTCTTTATTTAGTAGATGAGCAGCTATTGTCCTTCTGTATGGCTTTAAGTGAACTGAAACACTTTTGGAGTATAGCAGAGGTTGAATGAAGGTTATCAGTACAACAGCAAAACAATAAGGGTGCAAAATATTATCAGATGGAAAGTTTTGTGTAATTGGTTTATTGAGTTCATCTTACAGAAACATGTTTTAATAGCGTCACTGCATGTATTATACCTGAAAAGTGCCTTTCTTCTATCACAAATATCCCCTTTTTTTAACAAAAAATCAAACAGTGATTTCCAACATGTAAAAATTACCTTTATCATTGAAATATTATAAGAGTATTGGAGATATTCCAAGAGTTATTTGAGACCCAGATTTAGCCCAAACTTTTAAATGAATATGCTACAGTAGGCTATATGTGCAGCACTTCTTTATAATCAACAAGTTCCCTCCTTGAGACATCTGTGTAATTACTGGATTAATTAGCCTTAGCCCTTTCAGCACACTTACAGGAACATGTTATTGAGAGGAACAATGCCAATGGCCCAACCCTATTAACTCCTGGACACCTGCATTTCTATGTGGAATTCAAACACCATAGAAGTCACTTCCTAAAGTCACTCTGTATTCAGAACAGCAAAAATGTTCTAAAAATGTTTCCAGTCAGACACTGCTTTTTATGAAAGGAATGATTTAGAGGGGGTTTCTCCCTTAACTCCTCTGAGGTGTCTGAGCAAACCAGACAAAATGATCCTTGGACTTGATGATATTCTGACACAGACATACGAGACCTCGGGCAGGCATGGTGAAGGGGAGTCACGTCTGGGAAAAGCCAAGTGAACAAGCGCCAAAAATAGACATGGTGTTCCCCAAAATGCCATCGGTCTGTTGCTATGGTTCTTTCGCCCATAACCCTTTTTACAGGAACCTACCGCCAATTTCCCCAAGTGTACACAGGCCTGTGGCTTGTCAATAGAGAGGAATACATTAGCAGTGTGTTAACTGAAGGCAGCACAGCCTCAAGGATTTTCTCCCCCTTCAGGTCTTTGACAAACACACACACACACACACATACAAATACACACACACGCACACACACAAGATGCCTGTGTGTGGCACAGTGATTGAGCACATAAAATGTATTTGTTCAAAGAGAAATAACAGGGAGAGGGAGAAATTGATTACCACAATATCTGACAGCTGGAGCTGACATGTCTTTGATTCTCTAGACCATTAAAGACCATGAAATAAATGGATGGATGGATGGATGGACGGATGGACGGATGGATGGATGGACGGATGGATGGATGGATGGATGGATGGATGGATGAATTAATGCTGACTAGGATAGTGGCGTACTCTGTTTGCTTATGAGTTTGCTTGTTCATTTTCCTCATGCATGGTTTGGAATATAAATAGGGTTGATGAAGGCTTTGTTGATTTTAAACTCCCATTCAGAGCCAAAAGAAATCCACAGCCGTGGGTGGAGCTTGTTTGTCAGATCTGCTGACACAATTACCCAGTTCAAGACAGCAACAATATGTCAATGCAACTGGTATTTATGTCAGAATTTATAATAATTACAGTAAATAATTAGCCATGAGAGGTAGCGTTTAAATCCAAATCCAATAATATGAGTCATTTGTAGGTTAAGTCATTTGAGGAAAGGTGGACAAAAAGGTGGATTCCCCACTGACCTTCTTGGTGATCATTATTTTTGCATTACATGAAACATTAGCTCAAAGCCAGCTCATCCGGAGAGCAGTATAAGGTCAGTGATTGCCTGAATCTTCCACCTGAAAAGACATTTGTTATGCCTCCATTTTCTTCCATCTTGTATATATTAGGGTCCTACTGTCTTTCAACCACGAGGCTGGAGAGGAGCGGGACAGTGAAGGCGAGCACAATTACAGTAATTACCCACAGTCGGCTGACCCTAATCAAGCCGCCCTGAAAAAGCAATTATAAGACGCTGTTCCACACAGAGCACTGCGCCCTTATGCAGTGGCACACAGGCATCCTCTCAAAATGCCAACCGGCGCTGAAATGCTGAAAAGTGTTGAGTTGATTGACAAGTATTAGTAATGGAGGCCTGTGTATTTATTAAGTGCTGACTGCAAAAATGTTATGTGTGCTCATATTGACTTGAACTTAATGTGTGCTGGAACTGATGTGGTTCCTTTTCCTCAAATACAGATTTTGGGTGCTCATTACTGTGCTATCATGTGGTAATTTGGGATTACGGGATGGATCAGAGTTTGTAATGGGGTCAAAGCCAAAGGCTTGTTCAGCAGGAATCTGAAAGGAAGTTTTGAACATTGTCACCATCAGAGAATTCATGCATTTTGGTTTCACACCACCAAGCAGCAAGCATGATAAAAGCAATCTTGGCCTCCTATAAGCACACTGATCTAGGAACACATGCTATTTGGCATCTGATTCGCCTGCTTTTTGTGGTTACGTAACCATGCGTTCTCGAGCCAAGCCCTCGTTTGGTGGTTTTCCATGACCTCTGCGGCAATGGTGTCTCCTCTCTGAGAGGAAAGGGAAGGGGTGGAGTGTTCTGCAGTGTGTGTGTGTCTGTGTGTGTGTGAGGAGGGGAGTGATATTCCATGGAGTCAAGGGTGTCTCCCAGCTGCTCCTCAAGGTCTCGTGTCAGATGTCGGTGTCACGACAAAGTGCCGCCCCTCTGACAAAGTGCCAACTTTCTCCGACCTCATAAACAGAGGTCTGACCCATGCCAAAATCTAGCTCTTCCCGTCTCTATGAATACAAAATGTCACACGACATTTGTTTGCCCCTATAGCAGCGTCCTCTTTTATCTGCGTACTGTAAGCGTGTGTTTCATGTGCTCTGCATGTGCTCTGCATGTGCTATCGGCTGTGGGCGTTTTTGTGGAAGATAAAAGAGCATTCAGTCATTGGGAGACGTCACTTTCTCTTAAGTCATCATCTAGCTATCATGCCACCGTCAGTGTGTGTAATTAAATGGCTCCTTATTCTCTCTTAATAAGTTTTGATTAGCTGGCCAGATTCCTATTGAGGTGCTGGAGGGAGACTGAGACTGAGAGTGCCCGTGGTCTGTCTTCTCAGAAGTTCTACCTCCTTTTGCCAGAAGAGCAGTCTTTACACAAAAACACACAGCTAATGATTGATTGTGTCAACCATTTTTTTCCCTTCTCCCATGACCTCAGGGCTTTATGGGATCTCGCCTTTTTTGTCCATCTATTCATATTTTTTCCCCTCAGAGAACACCATATCCCTCCCCAAACAGCATTGCTGTGAGTGAGGGTGATATTCCACCCAGTGCTGAAGCTATCAGCTCCGGTTTGGTGCTCATCGAGTTTGGCACGCCACTCGATCAGCCTGAGTGTCTCATCATTGGGCTGCGATTTAAGGAAGAAAAAGGCCTATTTAGGTAGCTCTGAGCTCTATTTGTATGAATGTATGAAGAGGTCTCCATTTTAAGCACACAAGTCTCTTTTGTGGCGGCCAACCTGGGCTTGACCAGTTCATAATTACCCCAAAGCCTGGTGTGAGGCATGGCGCCACTCGCTCCGATTGATCCATCCACAATGACTCTTTTGTAAACATAGAGGAACAAAATGGTGATCATTAACTCCAGTCAACGGGAATCAATAATTTTAGATTAAGCCGGTTAACAATATTTCACCAGCATTTACAAAGCAGGCCATTGTTTTCCAAACCCATTTGAATGCTTATCTGCCCTCAAGGACACTTTAGTTCATGCTTATAAATCACTCACTGGCTGGAGTTGATATTGATTATGGCCCAGTGCATACTGAAAAACAAAATGGAGTTTGCATGATCAACTTA